>NW_014569557.1:1300711-1466182 GCF_001313835.1 Polistes canadensis | reverse complement strand
TATATATATATATATATATATATATATATATCTATCTGTGTTAACTTATGTGGCTTGATCATTTTGCATTGCCTTTGGTATATATAATGTTACGATTAATAATACTTTGTACTGAACTTACATTTAAATTTAAATGGCGCGAACTATCATATTGTAACGGGTATCGAGTTAATTATTGTCGGTAGAAAAAAGAAAGAATTGTAGAATAAAAGTGATATAAAAAAAAACTATATAAGTGTACACATTATATGTTGTAAATGATATGATTTTTAATTATATGCATAGATAGATTTTGAAAGCTATAATAATTAACGTTGTAGTGATGAAAAAAGATGGACGCCTTGACGTTTAGCTCGCACAGGTAAACAGTCGATCTCGGGTTATAGAGAAAAAAAATTATTCATTTATTTCTTTTAAGATTTAAAATACCACGTTATGACAAGATATTAATTATTTTGTAGACTTGTCCACCTTGATTTGAAGGGCGCTCCTCCACGAGTTAGTTACTTCGAAAAGGTTTGTTAAGTAAGAAAACAATCGTTCTGTTTGTACACGCATCATGTGTATATATATATGTAAATATGTATATGTATGTATATACAGGGTGTCCTATTTTTTTCGTTAAAATTTTATCATCATATTCTATAAGTAAAACAAGAACAAAATATTACATAAACTATACTTTTAAATGCATTATACTTGTATATTATTTTCGTTTCACATACTACTCTTTTCAAAGAAATCACTATAATAACATATCCTCATTTTAACAAATAGAATATTAATGTAATTTCTTTTTTATATTGCATGAACAAACCTTAGTTTTCCTTCACTCTTAGATTTATAAAGGGAAGAAAGACAGGAAAGAACGATTCTATGTAAGTTTGATGCGACAATGGAACGTGCGTCACGTACGAATGAATGAATAAATAGTAATGTGATTCCTTCTGAATTAAAAAAGAAAAAAGTTAAGTGAACTTTTGAAATATTTATTTATTTACAATTATTCATAATTTAATTTAAGTTGTAATCTAATTTTTAAGTTATGATTTTCTTTGTTTTTAAGATTCAACAAATGATTTTATCAACGAGGTTTTAGTTTAAATGGTACATTTAATTATTGTAATGAGATATTTTGTTTATATGTTTTGTTAGATTAAATAAATTAGTATTTACTATTTATGGGTATAATCACATATTTGAATATATGCTAATTTGTAATATAGCCTTGATAATATAACTTATAATTATTATTTGCATAACGTATTACAGTTATTTCCTCTGATAAGAACATGGGGTGCCACTGGATTACTGTTAGAATGGGAAGATACCTTCCCATACACTCGAGAGCTTACTCAAATAGGAAGCAACAGACCGATCAATTTGGCAAGCGGATATACACTTCTAGAGGGAAAGCAAATCTTACAGATAGCAGGAGATTGTGGTTTGGCAGTTGTACCATTGGTACAAACTTTTGGACATATGGAGGTAATTAAATAATAAATGACGTTAAGAATATATAGGATATTATTTAAACTCATGTACATTTATGCGTTATTGCAGTTTGTACTGAAGCATGACGAATGGCGCTTTCTACGTGAAGTTGAACGCTTTCCAAGCTCTATATGTCCATCCAATCCGCTAACTATGACTTTGGTAACATCTTTAATTCGTCAAATAGTTAACTTTCATCCAGATATACAATACTTACACATAGGTGCTGATGAAGTCTGGCATCTTGGTCTTTGTCCTGTTTGTACCAAACGGGCTGCCACTAGTAAATATGGAAAACCATCTTTATTCTTGGAGCATGTTTTAGCTGTCACACAATATATACAAGAGACATATCCTTATTTGAAGATAATTATGTGGGATGATATGCTGAGATCAATAGACTTGAAGGTGTTGAATGGTATTTGAATTAATTTTATCTATTAAATGATCGATTATTTTCTCTTTTTTTTTTTCTTCAATAAATGTTGGATTGAAATTATATCATTTTTGTTTGCAGAGTATTATTTAGGGAAATACGTTGAACCAATGATTTGGCACTACTGTTCTAGAGAAACTTTTTCTCTACCTCAAGGTATATAGTCTCTCGGATGATTTATTTATTCAAATTAAATGCAATAAAATAATATATCGATGTTATTCATAGATATTTGGGATAAATACAGTATCATATTTCCACACATTTGGGTAGCAACTGCATTTAAAGGTGCCACTGGGTCTTGTCGACATATTCCAATAATTCGACATCATATAAGCAATCATGAGAAATGGCTGGAAGAATTAAGTACTAATGTAAATAAAGTTCAAGAATTTCGAGGCATAGCATTCACTGGATGGTCAAGGTAAATTTTTTGTAAAATATACGTAATAATAGTTTCTTGAAGATGATTTTTCTACTTAGGTATGATCATTATGCTACAATGTGTGAGTTATTGCCTACAGCAATACCATCATTAGCACTGTGCTTAAAAGCATGGCTCTATGGTTACTCAGAACAATTACATGTGCAAGTTGCTAAGAGTCTAGGATATTCAGATCCTTCAGAGTTACAAACAATACCTCATCCACGACAAACAATACCAAATGAACTATCGTTTCCTGGGTGGGAAGTAGCAATTGGTATTGAGTGGTTCATAAATTACAGAACTAAATATCAAAATGTTTTAGTCAATGACCAGTACGTATAAAAATAATTGTAGAATTTATTAGCATTGTTTGTTGTTTAATATATAAATGTGCATCCTGTATGAATATAAATTTAAACAGAATATTAACTTGGATGAATCCATGGCAAATTGATAACAATTATACAAATCCTATGCAACTGGAGGGCTTAATACCTGCATTCTCGGGGTAAGTAACATAGCTTTGTTAAAATAAAATAGTCGCAATCTATAAGGTTTATATAATATATATAGTATGTTATTGGAACTATCATCCTTGGAGGGGTATTTAAGACTTCATATGGAAAATACCTTCTTTCCATTTATGATCAATGAGTGGATGGGCACAAATCTTCAACCGATGAAAGTAAAGCTAACAGAGTTGAAGCAAATAACAGAAAATCAGCTTAAGATAAACACTCGCGCGTAAAATATATTTAGTATAATGTAGTATTTATTTATTTTTTACCTCAGAAAGTAATTTTGGATGCAGCAAGTCATTCATAAACAATAGAATTTAGAGTATAAGAAAGTTTAAGGAAGAAGAATAAAAATAAATATTATATAATGTGAAATATTCTTTTTAGATGTAATAAAATTAGAAAATAGGCTTCAAAGTATAATGTCACGCAAGTGGTATGCGATGTAATTTTATAAGAGGAAATAATTATTTTAATACTTCATTTGAACATAAGTGAATCTATGAGAGCAACCGTATATCATTTGCTATCGTACTTTGTCATATCGTAAACTATGCTGTGATATTCGGCTATGAAAAGATAGTAAGTCGTTTTTCTCTTAGTTTACTTTCATTCTACCTCACCAAATGATGCATACATTATGAATAGTCAGTTCCCTCATATTATGGAATATTCGGCTAATTGTAAGAGAAAATCTGCTATGGAACTCATTAGACTAACTGAAATTGCATTTTATCGTCAAACATTATGATACGAGAAGTTAAGTACGTATTACGCGTTTATCATATTTTCAAAAGATACTAATATTAGATTCATCTTTACTTTATCTCTCCTATTAGCTTATAGAATTTAACAGAATAGATGAGAAATATAAGTATGTTTTATACTTTTAATTAATATTACTTATGATAAAAATATTAAGAAATCTTAAACTTTTATTTATATTCAAAATTTGTATTCATTTATAACTATTATTTATAAAATTATTATAATATACATATGATGCGTATAAATCTTATGTTTTTTTAATACTACAGGAAAAAATTAATTATTTCATTTAAATATGTTTATTAATGTATGATAGATCTTCTGTAAGGCAACAAAAAATAAAATAATATAACATTAAATCAGAAAATTGAAATGAAGATAATAAATACTGATAATGCTTGTTTCTGTGATAACATAACATTAATATTCGTGTAAGCGAAATAACAAAGGAAATATTTTCTAGTTAGAAAAATAAGTAGAGTGACATTTGTTTTTTGAAATATTGTGACATCTGTGGCCATATTGTATTTGTTATGAAAAGATTTGTTAAGTAATTACTATATCTACTGAAGTTTCACATACTTATACAAAAAATTATAAAAAATATGTAATTTAACATTCCTGGAAAACATTATGTTTTCACATTGTTAGTTAAAATGTATTGTCAAATAATATAAAATCATGTCACAGCTCCAGGACCACGATGAACAAGAAGCTCTTAAACAGGATGAATTTTTTAAACAAACATTAATTAGTGTGAAACCTTTTATATTAAATCTAACATGTGCGGAAGATGCTCAATTATGTAAAATTTGGCTCGATAAACTGAATCTTTCTTCTTTTCAACGCAGTCTTAGAAATGAGTATCTAATTGAATTATGTCAGCAATTGAAAAGAGGTCATGTAGGAGGTATATTTAGTGAAGCTCCTCCTTTAGGTCCTCTCTTACCATTAAATAAATCATATCGCATGGTAATTTTTTATTCATATGTTCATGTAAACATAATTTATAAATTAATAATTAACGTATAACGCGCGTGGCTGTTCAAATTTGATTAGAAATATAATTGTTATTTTTTCTTAATTAAATAACGATATGATTTAGGTTTATATTAGTTCATCTTTGAGTGATCTGTCAGAATTTAGTACAATTTCATATCACAAGCAGGAACGAATTAATGAACATAAAACACATTTGCAAAATACTACATTGAGAATACAAGATACAAATTCTACAAGTACAAGTCAATGTTCACATATATTTAAACCATCATCAGATCAATTTGATGACGGAAACATAGGAGATAGAAATCAGTTTAGAACATATAGCCATGATACAGATTCACCGATTGCTACCATTAAAGAATTACAAATGGAAAATAAATATTTGCATAAAGAATTATTAGAATATCAAGAAATGAATGAAAGTTTGCATACTAATATAAGACAACTAACTTCTGAGATTATCGTACTGAAAGCTAAGTGAGTGTAAATGTAAGCTTTGTTTTTTACATTCAAAAACCAAAATATAAGTTTACTCATAACAATATATTAATGTAAGAAGAATACAACATTTATTTATTTAACTAGATTATCAGAGATGCAAAAAGTAAAAAATGTTTTAGAATCTACTCATAAAGAAAATGTTCAACAGTATAAAAATAAAGTTGCCGAACAGTTTTCTAAACTAAAATTTCAATTGCACGAAGCTGAATGTAAAAATGAAAGTTTAAATAACAATTTACTAACAATGTCACAAGAATTGGATAAAATTATTCACGATAAGGTAAGAAATTAAATACGCTGAATATAGAAAAATAAGATTTTTAATAGCTTTTCCTAAGGAAGAAGAGATTAATGCAATAAAGAAGCAATGTGTAGATAAATTAGAATCCATGCACCAGCAATATGAAGTTTTTTTAAAAGTAAAAGATTTAGAAATAAATACACAGATAGATTCAATTCGTCAGAAGGATTTGGAATTATTGAAGAAAGATGAAGAAGGAAATAAGAGAATCGAATTATTGACAAATAAAATAAAAGAGATGGAAATAAAGCTTGAAATAGAAACAAAAGATGTAATTGTTTATAATTTCTAAATTCTATCATTTTACTTTTTTTTTATATCAAATAATTTAAATGTATACTTTCAGGAAAATAAATTACGAGCCATGTTAACAGATCAAAATGCAATAATGAGACAGGAGTTTGATAAAATGAGAAGTGAAATAGAACTAGTATCTCAAAATCAAAATGAGAATTTAGTCTCTAAAACAATAATGTTGAAAAAAACTATATTAAAGCTTAAAAAATCTAAAGACAAGCTTGTATATGATTATGAAACAAAAATTAATCATATCCTTAAGGTTTAATTATAGCATTTATTATTAATTATTATCTATCTCTTATAGTTTAATTTTTTATTTAAAATTTATTTTTTTTCGCAATACAGAATAAAGATATGGAAATTAAGTCATTATGCATACAATTTCAAGGACAGAAGACTGATTTATACATATCCTTATGTTCAGAAAAGCAACGTGAATTAAATGCTTTGGTCAATTCATTAGAAGACAAATATAAATTGCTTTTTGCAGCAGCTGATGAGACAGCTGAAAACCAACGTCAGAATTATCTTAAGGTAGAATTATTCAATTTATGTTTTATTTATCTACAATTTTTTAATCTATTTCATTTCTTATTTTAAAATATCTTAAAATCTTCTCATATACATATTTTGAAAATTTTCAGAAAATAAATATATTAGAGAATGAACTATGTCAATTGAAAAATAACATTCGTAATAATGACTAATGAATATAATGGTAACGTATTGTTATTACTATTTTTAGCGTTCTTGTAATAAAGTCATATATATTAATAAATGGATGTAAGTATATAAGTAATTACATTATTATTTTAATTTAAATTTATTGTTTTATTTATCAACATCTGAATAAAAACCTAAATAAATATATATGAATTATTTACACAAATCTACATAAATAATACAAATACATTATATATTCATCGGAAATTATTTGAATTTTAGCGCCTTTTATGAAAGATATATCAGCAATAAGCTTAAGAAGTAAATATCGTCAATTTGGCAATCCTGCTTATTATGTTGGTTTCTATAGCAACCTATTAGTCAACTAAATCAAAAAGCTTCAATTCTAATAACACTACACATTGCGGTTGTTATAAACTTTATAATCAAGTGTAATTAATAATATAAGGAAAAGAAATAATGAAGAAAATATCTTTTCAAATTTCTTTTATATAAATTAATATAATTTGCTTATTTTTAATATCTTTATTAACAAGCAGTGTATAATACATATATACATTTAATCTTGTTTCTTTCAAATATTGTACAAAACATGACGTGATTAATTATTTTAAACATATTTTTGAGTTATTTATATGTCAGTCTTGAAATATCTGAAGTTAGATAAATAATTAAAAAAATGTCATTATATTTTGATACGCGAGTGCAAAATCCAGAAACTGCTTCAATCAGTACTCACACAACATGGCATACTAATTATCTACTGTTAGCTGTAGCAGCATATTCTCAAGACAAGGGAGGATTTGTAACAGTTTACGATGATCAAGGAGAACCTTTACAAGATGTGGAATCTTCAAGACATTCCGTAGCTCAGGTGACTGCTCTTGGTTGGCATCCCGATAGGAGATGGCTTGCAGCAGGATGGGAAAGCGGAGAGTTGCGGGTAAATAATTTTATAATTTAAAAAAAAAAATAATTTATAGATACATTCATTAATACCTTTACAATATGATATTTATACGATCATTAATTATATTGTTTTTCTTATTATTTAATTACAGATATGGCCAGGTGATACAGGAAGCAATGAATTTAATGTGATTGTAACGCCGCATCGTGATCCTATAACAATTTTACAATGGAGTCCGCATGGAAGTCGATTAGTATCAGCAGATGCTGCTGGTTCTATAATAGCTTGGAAGATTGATTCCAGAGGTCAATTACTTATGGTTTTTCATCATGAACTAAAAGGAACTTTTACACATATTGCGTTTATTCCAATGAAACCAAGCATAAATTATAGGTAATTTTGAATGACTTCTCAAATGAAAATATCATATTTATTATTATATAAATTATGTAATATTTAAAAAACATTTAGTGATCTGGCAAAAGCTGCAGTAGCTGGGGATGAAAGAGCATTAGATCTTTTTAGTTATTGGCGTCCCAGAACTGCTGCACCAATATCTGTTTCAACTCGTAAAGATAATCATGCTTTTTATATTGGAACTTCAAATGGAGTTATATATTTCATTGACGCTCAAGGACAATGCATGGAAGTTTTTAATACGGATGGGGTTACATTACAATTTTTATTGTATCATCAGATTAGAGATTCTATTATTATTATGACAGAAGGTTTAAATATTGGATATTTCCAAGCAGATCCAATTACTGGGCAATTGACAGAAATAACTAAGGTATTTTCAAAATGATCAATACTTTTTTAGTAAATATTTATGTGCATTAGTAAATAAGGATCACTTTAATATGCATTTATTATTTTATTTTTGTGATCAGGTGAAACTTAGTGGTCGAAGTGATGTACCTCGCAGTGGTCCTGCTATTTGTTGGGCTGGTAGTAATACACTAGCTGTTCTAACTGGAGAACTGGGTGTTCGTTGTTGGGATCTTCATACTGGAGATACATATGTTTTATCACCTCCTGATTCATTAACTGGTAATCTTGCCACACCTCAGGAAATCTGTACAAGCTTATCTTTTTGTAAAAATAATGGTATTTATCATACATTAATAAGATATTTGTTTAAATATAACATTCATTAATATTCCATACAATTTCTTCCAGATACATTAGCTGTTGGGACAAACTTAGGTACAATTTATTTATGGAAAGGAAAAATTGTAACTGATCCTGATGAAAATCGTTGGTCTAGTATTCCCGAGTCATGTACAATTCATGGTACTGTTAAACAATTGATATGGGGTGCAACTTTATTGAGAAATCCTCTCCTGGCAGTTAACTGTATTACAAATGTTTTTATTTTGCATCAACAATCGATGTGCGCTGCATATAATGACGGGGTTTGTGCAAGTCAGCTTAGTCCAACACAAATTTTACTGGAGATAGATGGACAGATGCATACATTGAAAACCGACATTCAAGTACAGATCATTGCTGTGAATAAAGAATATGCAGCTGTTTCATCTAGCAGACAAGTCGTAATTTATAGAATTAATAAAAAGGATGGTTTGTTAGGTACAATGATAATAGGAAGTTTTGCTTGTGATACTGAAAAGATATTGATTTATGAACATACATTGATTATCTTGACGCCGTTAGTTATTCAATTGCGATCAACAGAAGGTACTATTACACAAACATTACCAACAATGCCAGAAGAAGGTGAACCGATTACCATGGACCTTACGGGTCGATATTTAACAGTTGCATCGTTAAATGGTATTTTAAAAATTTGGGATTTAAGTAAAAGGGAAATCGAGTTACATACCAGAGCTATGGCAACATACGAAGCCATTAATGACTTTGCTGAAATTATTGAAGCTAAATGTAATTCAGATTGCCGATGTGTGTCTATTACTGTTGCTATGGCTAATCTTATGCCTAGTTCAATCCTTTATGTATGGGACATTGAAAGTGATCAAATGCATGAATTTGATTTTGCCAAATCAGATGATACGATCGACGATGAATCTGCATTGTAAGTGATAATAGTAAAAAAAGAAAAAGAACGTGCTCTGGGCGTTTATTAAGGCGAAGTGAAAGATATTATGATCCCTTAAAAAGTACTTGCTGCGAAAAAATTTAATATTCTTTTAACATTCTGTCAACATATTGATTTATGAATGTTTCAGAGCTATGAAGTGTAGAGGAAGACTAGTTACTGCTCATTGCTGGGATTTCGAAGACCCAAGGCTTTTGGTATGTCGTGCACAAAAATTAGAAACACGAGAATCTACAAAATCAGACGAAATTGATGACGAGGTAATTATGATGCACGTATTTTATAGTTCATTTTTAAACTGCTATATTTATTTTATTCAAAATTTTTATTATTTTTAGGCTGCTGTAGTATTCGTTTCATTATTTGCTACATCCGATTATGGAATTGCTATACAAGACGTAAAGTCAATAGCAGACGAGAACTGCAGATTATTGGGCGTTCAATCGCCTTATATAATAATTTTAAATTCTGAGAAAGTACTTGAAAAAAATAGTAAAGTTATGCGATTACTTATGCGAGACTTTGAAGAACTCGAAGATTGCGATCTCATAACTAAAAAAGCTGTTCTAGATTTTAGTTTTTATATTAGTATAGCTAATATGGATGAAGCTTTCAAATCTATTAAAACTATTAAGAACGAAGCTGTTTGGAAAAGCTTAGCAAGAATGTGTGTAAAGACCAAACAATTAAATATGGCTCTTTTATGTTTGGGGCACATGAAACAAGCCAAGGCAGCAAAAGCATTGAAACAAGCAATGCAAAATGACAATTTAAGTTTAGAAACTAAAGTTGGCATATTAGCAGTCGAACTTGGATTGTATGTAAGTATTTATCTGAAATAAATTAAATAATTAACTGTATGCATATATATAAAATAATTATAATATTATTAACGTTAAATGTTGAAAAGAATGACGCTGAACGTCTTTTCCGCGAATCGAAAAGATTCGATTTATTGGGAAAACTTTTGGAAGCTCGTAATAAATTCAAAGAAGCCATAGAATTAGCATCGAATGAAAATAAAATTCGAGAAAGGACAAGTTACTATAATTACGCTAAAGTTCTGGAATGGGAAGGAAAAATTGCAGAAGCGATCGATATGTACACAAAAGCTGATTGTCATAGATACGAAGTGCCAAGAATGTTACTTTCAAGACCGAGAGAACTTGCTGCATATTTAAATAATTGTGACGATCCGTAAGTATTATACATATACTATTTAAATATTATTTTATAAGTATTTTATTTTCTCAATTAATAATTATTTTCCTAACATTTTAGTCACATAAAAACTTGGCAGGCTCAGTACATAGAATCGACTGGAGATATGGAAGGAGCTTTACGTTTGTATGAACAAGCCAATGATACGTTGTCCATGACGAGATTATTGTGTTATTTTAATAGAGATGATGAAGTATGCGATCTCGTTTTGAGAACAAATCATGCCGCATCTGCTTATCACTTAGCTGCACATTATGAGTCGAAAAATAATATATCACAATCCATCCATTTTTATACGATAGCAAAGGCATATACGAACGCAATTCGTTTATGCAAGGTAATATATATACCTGCGAAAGAATTCTAACTAAATTATATTATCGTTTATTAATGTGTTATATTTTTATATTTAATCAGGAACATCACATGTCCGAGGAATTGTGGCCCTTGGCAGTTTTAGCATCCAGACAATCGCAAATAGAAGTTGCAAAATATTATGAAGAAAATGGACAACTGGATAGAGCTGTTCTGCTATATCATAAAGCTGGTTTATTGCACAAAGCTTTGGATATAGCTTTTAGGATGCAACAATTCAGTGCATTGCAACTTATTACCATGGACATTGATGCTGATTCCGATCCTGTCCTTATCGAGAAGTGTGCTGAATATTTTGTACAAAATGAACAAATAGATAAAGCTGTTGATTTATATGCTATTGGTAGGAAGTATATGGAGGCATTAGAATTAATAAAAAAGCATAACGTAACGTTAACCGAAGATCTCGCAGAAAAAATGACAACGGAAAAAATCGAGAATGATGTAGAACACGAAAAGAGAAGGATTGATACGTTAGAAAAAATTGGAGAAATAGCGTTTGATCAAGGAAATTATCATTTGGCTACGAAGAAGTTCACGCAAGCTGGAAACAAGTTAAGAGCCATGAAAGCTTTACTTAAGTCCGGCGACACGGAAAAAATTTGTTTTTTTGCACAAGTTTCGAGACAAAGAGAAATTTATATTATGGCAGGCAATTATTTGCAATCATTGGATTGGCAAAATCAGCCTGAAATTTTAAAGAATATCATTAACTTTTATTCAAAAGGCAAAGCTATGGATCTGTTAGCTAATTTTTATGTGGCCTGTGCTCAAGTAGAAATTGACGAATTTCAAAATTATGAGAAAGCTTTAGATGCATTGAATCAAGCAAGTAGATGTCTTGCTAAAGTGGTAGCACCTAGGGATCCAGATCTTCATAAAAGAGCTACTGATTTAGTTAATAATAGAATGGCTGCGATAAGACGTTACATTGATATTAAAAAGTACGCAAACATTTGATATTTTTTTATAAAAATATTTTATAAATATTAATTAATAATTTATTTTCTTTTGTGTAGATTCTTCGACAGAGGCGAAACGGAAACAGCGATGTTGCAAGTTCGACAATTACTTGACTCTCAAGGTTCCGATTTAGAACAATCTGTACGTCGTGGGGATTTGTTTGCTACTATTACTCAACATTACGCAAACATGGGAGATACCGAAAAAGCTCGGGCTACCATAGAAGAATTAAAACATTTAGTACCTGGCATAAATCTCAGTTATTACTATAACGTTAATTTGTTAGAAGCATTGGGATATAAACCATCGGTTCAATATCAGGAAAGTTCTGATAAAGATGATGATATCGAGGAACTTTTAGGCGAATGAATATAAAAGTAAGTCTATTACTTGTATGAAATTTTTACGTATCATGTTACAGTTAAATATTTTTGTAATTGTAACGAAGTACAATTAGAATCCATCCATAGTGATATCTGTATACTATTTTACTCATAAAAGATAAAGTGTTAATTGTAATCTTAAATAATAATAGGTTTGGATAATTTGAAACAAATGAAAATATTCGAGCATTTAGAAAAATTCAGAATGTCAATCTTTATTATTTAAACTTAGCACACGAAAATAACCTTAGATTTATTTTTAACAAATTACATCAGAATCCTATTGACGAAAACTAGATTCATGTCTTACATAGAACTCCAAAAATGCGTTTTAAAATTATTGTATCGCGTAAATGGTAAATAAACGAATGTTTACGTTATTATTTTACGTATGAAAAAAATTGAAGAAAAAAGAAATATATTTTGTTGTAACAGCAATTACACCTCACATCTTTACCGTCGATGAAAATAAAAGAAGAAAAAATAAAATTTCAGATAACATCGTTCCGAAACTGAAGGAATTGCTATTAAAATAACTGCTTTCGTTCAGTATTAAATATCGTATATAACAAAATCTAGTTCACCTAGCGAAGGTCTCGCAAAAGTTCGTAATAGCGATTTAAATCGTAATTATTAAAACTTAATTCAGACAGCTTTTTCGGGAGTAGGCTTTTTGCATGGTGGTAGGGGTACTTCCATTTCAGGTTCGTCAGCCTTACGTTTTTTTCGCACGAGATGCGATATATCGCTAACTGGTTTAACAACTTTTACATTTGTCGTGTTACCAGATGACGACGAGTTCGACGTATCTGAACTGGGTCCAGCACCGTTCGAACTACAACTCGAAAATTCACTTTTAAGATTTTCAATGACGAGCTTGCAGGCTTCATTTTTAAAGTCCTGCATATCTGTGATCTTCTCTTGAATTTCTGGAAGGAGATCCTTAAGTTCTTGGATCTCTCCCTCGATGGTATAGAAGGGATCATCAGTTTTTGGTGGTTCAGTGACCGCTTCTAGTTCTTTTATGCGAGATTCCAAAAGCTTAGTAGCTTTATTAAATTCCTCTATGCTAGCATCAAATTCATTGCCTAGAGAATGAGCCAATCCTAATTGATAATGAATTTCAGCAATAGCCCTAGGTTCCCGTGGATCAATTTTTTCTAGTAAATCCAAACATCCTTGTAGATCGTTTAGAGCTCCCTTGTGATTTCCTCCTTCCATGGCTACTTCCCCAAGTAATCGGTACGAATCAGCCAACAATTTCCATCCTGGTTTTCCTCGTTTTAGCAAAACCAACTTCGCTAATTCTAGTACCTCCCAAGCGACCTTTTATTTAACACAAATGATCTCACTTATTGTTCATTCTCTTTAATCGATACTTTCAATTTTCAATTAATCTCTACAAAAAATCATTTATTTCTTACCTGAAGATTATTAACTTCATCCTCTTCGTCCTCCTTAGAGATATCCTCGGAGTTATGTTCACCATTTTCTTGTATACTTTCACCATTTTGTTGTTTCGACGATGTCGCCGCTGAAGCATCATTATCATC
This sequence comes from Polistes canadensis, assembly GCF_001313835.1. Lineage (NCBI taxonomy): Eukaryota > Metazoa > Arthropoda > Insecta > Hymenoptera > Vespidae > Polistes > Polistes canadensis. The sequence continues at coordinate 1,452,266 of NW_014569557.1, read as the reverse complement.
ATCATTGGTGGTTTCATTATTTTTAGAGGTATTCTCACTTTCCGATTCTAATACAGTTTTCTCTTCCTTTGCATCATCTTTTTTCTTCTTTATATCTTCTTCTTCTTCTTCCTTAATTTTTTCATTTTTTACATTTTTCTCATCTTTCTCGTTTTTCTTCTCTAAGTTATCTTCAGTAGTAGTCTTCACGGATTCAGTTTTAGTTTCTTTTTCATCTTCCTCTTTCTCTTCATCATCCTCCTCCTCTTTCTCATCAATTTTATTCAACTTTTCCTCATCAGCTTCATCATCTTCTTCATCCTCGTCATCGTCCTCTGCATCTTCTTCACCTTGAGCTTCCTCGGAGCCGGGTACTCCTCCTCCTAAAACCCCAGTCTCTTCTCTAGCGAGACCTAGAAGAGCACGCCCGTAAAGAAGATACGGTTCTCCTAATTCGTCTGCCGTGTCACCGTGTTTCTTCGCGAGCAATTCGCAAGCCTGGGCAAGCGCGGTTACAGCCATCGTATAATCACGTACAAGAAGATGTCGCCTACCCTGAGATATTGCGGTTGCAGGATCGGTGAATGGTACGTTTTCCGCGATATCGGCCATCTGTGGATGAAAACAATATACGTTGTAGAAATTATTTCTTAAATTTTACTTGTAAATTGAATGACAAGTTCAAATTTATAGAATTTCAAAAAAAGGAAAGAAAAGCGAGAGGATTGGCACACGAGTACAAACAAGAAAATTATTGCCTACATCAAGGAAATTAATCTACTCTCTTTATCATTATTATTGACTAGTCCTATTAATAATGTGTGTGTGTGTGTGCGCGCGCGCGCGTGTGTACAATGAGAGAAATTTATTCTGAAATATCAAACATCGTGATGTAAAGCAAAGATATAAGCTTTATCGAATTTCAATGAATTAGAATTTATAATTACACTGATATACGTTCTCCTATCAGAATTCCCATGGGATTTTATATCACAATATTTTATATTCCAGATTCAATTTTCCATTAATCTATAAATATTTTTTCATAAATGATTTATTCGAACGTTGTTGATTAGTTAAGAAATACATGGGGAATTAATAAAAAAGGATAATAAAATATAATCTAAATAAATACAAAGAATATATCAAACAAAAAGAGAGAGAGAGAGAGAGAGGGGGGGAGTGGGAAAGAGAAAGAAAGAAAGAGAAAGAAAGAAAGAAAGAAAGATAAAAGAGGGTTGTCCGCAGCATCCAACAAGGGTGGGGTGAATTCGGTCGATTTTCGTACGGTTCGTAAAACGCAAGATGTAGAGGGCGTATTCATAGATGTTCCAACGTTGAAAAGGGCGACCGTGGTGGTGGTGGTGGTGGCAGTAGCGATGCTCGCAGTAAGGGTTAGTGAGAAAAGCAAGCAAGAAGAGAAGAAGGTGCACAGTGTGGTGCTCGCGGCTATCAGTGGGCTGCCAGTGGTCGCCCTGGGCACCACCTGCGCGGATGGAGCCTACTCGTGTACCCAGGGGCCCTGGTCCGCGTCTCGTTTTTTTATTTGCCACGCTTGTTCTTACTTTTGCAGGTAATCTTGTCCCTCCCTTTCTCTCCCTCCCCAATAGTTTCATTCTGTTATTCCCATTCTTTTTCAAATATCTTAATTTATCTTTTCCCCCGTTTCATATTTTTGATCTCTTTTCTCTCATCTGCGATTAATAATTGTATGAATCAGAACCGTGTGTAATTGTTCTCTCTAGTAAATTTTGTTACGTTGATCGAACTCTGCCATCTATTTTTATTATTTTATAATTGGTGACAACGTTAGACGGGAAGAGAATACACGATTTGTTGTTAGATTCTTGTTAGAAGTTTTATAATATTATCTTTTGTCCTAGCGAGAAAATGTTATAATATTGTTGCAATGTTGACAGATTCGATAAGTGTAACTCGTAATAAAAGTGTAACGCTAATGAAATTTGAGTATTATCGAAAAAGATGATCTCAAATCGAGCGGATACCGCGTAAAATGTCTTCATTTTGATACTACACGTGGCTGAGGGATAGCGAGATATTCTCTACCCTTCCGACAATTTATAATTGCAACGATAGTAATTGAGAACTTTTTTGATTATGCAACAAAGATGAATTTTCGGTGTCGAACTACTTGTCAGGAGAGATAGGTCAAAAGGTCAGGACTATCGCAGTATGTGTGTAAGTGTATGGCACATACCCGAATTCGCAAGAAACATTGTTCGTACTGACGTTGGTTGTCTTGTTAACAAGATTTAATGCGTGCTTCTGAAATTGTTTTTTTCTTCCTTTTCGGTTTATTTTTTTTTTCTCATCATCATCAAAAGTTCAACACGGCTAACAACCACCGGTTGAATTCACCAAACTTTATACTTTTTCATAAGAAGAGGTATATACTTGGTGTATGTGTAGCGTGTTTACGAAAGTGCTTCTTTAACTCTATTATTCTCGAGAACTCTTACACCGGTGCCACTCAAAGAATTTATCTCTTCTGTCACAGGATCCGACGGAATATCGAACGAATGGGGGAAATCATGAAAATTACATTTATTCAGACGTCTGATTTTTCTCCCCAACGTTAAAGTTTATAAATAAAACTGTCACGATTTAGTCACACCAAGCGGAAGATTTTCTTTTGAAGTTTCATATTTCCATAATCCGAGAAATGTTTGGCTGCAGTGTGTCGCGTACTTTAATAATTACCAAATGTCTTTTTAAAATTATTTATTCTTACTTTTAAACCATATCAAATTAGAATTGAATTCGAATAAAATTGTCTCCTCTTTAATTTCCTTTTATTAACATACTAATGTTTTATGTTTCAGCAACCGGATTGTTATGCGGAGCAATAATGACCGATCATTGGGAGGAGGTTGGATGGAATAAGGAAGCCCTCATTCATGTTAATGTTAGTCTCACATGGTACTTGGATGGTCAAGTGGCAATGCTGGAGGCTCCGGCTGCTCATAGAAATCATCATCACGGCAGACGTGGATCTTTCTTGGTACCAATGCACGGTGGAATTTGGACTATGTGTGTCTCGTTATCGGGTAAGCGAGAGTTGATGTGGTCTTTAAATATTTCATTAGAAATGTTAGTAACGGGAAGAGAACGAATCGAACGAGAGAGAGAGAGAGAGAGAGAGAGTTTACATATACGTTTATTTCGATACGATGACTCACTTCGAAAATTGATTTTTATATACAAGACGTATCTTTCTTAAAGTACTTGCACACTTTCGTGCTTGTGATGTTACCATAAAGAGAGGGAGGAAGAGAAAGAGAGAGAGAGAAAGAAAAAGAGACACAGAAACGATTCAGGGTTGCGTGGGTGTGTCTACTTGAAGAGATACTACCTTGACTCTGCCCGCCGCAGTTATATCGATCACTCGATTAGGATCTATACATTTTATCGGAAGTATCTAGTTCGGTATTGCGTGCTCGCAAACATTTCGGATGCTCCTTTCATTTCTTTTTTTTTTAATCGTATGGATTAATCGTTTGCTTAGAACATTAATCATTTTTAGTATAACTATTTCGCGTATTGAAGTTTGGGCCTTGTTTTTAAAACAATATTATATCAATTAATTTGAACTATTTTGGAATTATTCAAGTTTCCGAAGTATTACAAGTTTTTTAATTAATTTTTTTCATCAATTTCATATATACGACGATAAAAAAAAGAAAGAATATTAAAAAGTTTCCAGAAGAATGATTTTGTCGTTGTAAAAATTAGATCGGTTCTGTTAAGTTGACGAGAAAAATGAAAAGAATTTCTTCTGTCTCTTAATGTTTTACGAGCAAGAGACAAGAGGAAGATTTCTATTTAACTTCGGTCAAGGCAAAAATCTGATTTAAATTTAAGGATCAATGTCGCTCAAACGTTTTTAAATAATTAATGGAATAAAGTCGAGTATTTTTGTGGACATAATGACAATAACGACGAAGATGGCGATAATGAAGGATCCAGAAAATTTAATTGGAAAACTTGACTTTCTTTCTTTTTTCCTTTTCTCTTTCTAGGTTTAATTCCATCGTAAGGAAAATTATAGAACGCGTTATACATTTTCCTAATACGATTTAACGAGCCGAGTACGCAAGAGCATTCAAACTACGAGAATATTTCGCCTTTAAATGAAACGAGATAAAAAGATCGTGTAGTTTCTTTTTTTATTTTTTTTTGTTTTTATATATATATATATATATATATGTGTGTGTGTATGAACATGTCATGCAATAAGACACACAATTAAATCTCATTACTTTAAGATGGAGTAAAACGGATTTTGTTAAAAAGTTAATAAAAACTATTCATAATTTTACTCCATTGTGTTAGCTGGATTTTATATAAACGTGTATACACTTGTATGAAAAGGTACGAAGTACCCATTTATACTCGTAACATTTACATTTAGTATTTATATAACAGTACGTAAATTTACTCTACAAATACTCTACTAAGGCAAAACGTTATCAATTTCATATTGCAATTAATATTTAATCGTACTTTAAAAATCTTGTTTTATTGCTTGACTTGTAAAACGTGTTCTATTTCAGAAATAAATTTAATATGAAACAAAGTTGATCTTTGTTAATACTATTTGACATGTAATAAAAAGAAGAAGATTATTAAATATGAACAGTTTCGTTGAACATTAACATCTAGCGAAATATCTCAAAGAAAATACTAAACCTAATTAATGTAAAGGTATAAAAAAGGTTACAGAAAGTTATATAGTGAGCAGTTTTAATGCAACTTTCTTTCGAGAAGGTCACAATATCACGCGTATGTTTGAATTTAGTAAGATATGAAATTGGAGATTTGGAAAGGTGCGTGCAACGAGATAATTGGTTTTCTCGTACGTTTTTCTACTTTTGTATAATGGTTCTCAGTCACGCTAAGCACCGAACAATGCAAACTACTATTTCAACTACGAAATTATGTGCATTCTCTCTCTTCTTACGGTCGTTCGACCTTTTCACTTCGAAATAAAGTATACTAAATTTGTTTATATGAATCATCGAATGTATCGAAAATGGGATAATAATTTGAGACGAAGAAGAAAAGAATTTTGTTTTATTTCTTTTTTTTTTCTTCTGTTTTGATTTCAGAAGACGAAATACGATTACTGGGTCAGGTGGGGTTTCCACAAGAAAGGTGCATTAATTACTTGACACCCGACGAGGCACACGAAGAAATTCGCGCAGCATGGCAGAATCGTAAGCGAGATTATTGACATTTCTTTTTCTTTTCTACACTTTAACTTGATCCTCGACATGATTTTAACGAATTTTTTATGATTTCTTTTTTTCTCGATCAAATTCAACCCTGTGTAGATCGACTGCGTTCTATGGACTTCAAGCGTACAGGTCAATCAAAAAATTGACATGATTTCTTATGATTTTTTATTTTTTCGATTAAATTCAAGCTTGTTTAGATCGACTGCATGATACGAACTCTTCGAGTGTAAAGGAGGAACAAGTACGAAAAAGCATTCGTACTTATACGAAAATAATTCGAAAGATTCGTGGATCTCATGAGAATTATTATTGATTTATTTTAAAATGATGAATTAGTAAGTGTTTAATTTGTGTATTTACGAATGAATATTTTTATCGATGTGAGTTTAAAGTAAACAATATGACGTTACAAAGTCTATAAGTAGCAGTTAGAAATAAAAAGAAAATACTCTACCGTCTGTGGGGATTGTTTTATAATGAGACCTTGGTTTGTAATAGGATAATAAAAAAGTAACTTGTGCGGATAAGAGTTTGAATGGACATTAGAAGCTATTAAGATTATATCGAATAAGTTCACATTTATTTGAACAACGATATTTTTTAAATTCGTGTTCGTACCAATTTTTTTAAGTAAACATGTTTAATAAGAGTATTATATTAATATTTTGTTTCTAAAAATTAATATTCCGTGAATGGAGAAATAAAAAAAAAAAAAAAAAAAAGAAACGCTACCAACAATTTTCGAAATGTTTAAATTATGCCAAGTCGTTCTAAACGAGATATCTTGATAATGATCCTTGACCTTGCAAAAATTTTTAATTAAACGCTACTAATGATCACGTTAATGAATTTAGCTTTTGGATTTTTTTTTTATTATATAGTTTCGAATGATTTTATTATTACTCGTTAAAAAAGACACAAATTCCACATTAAATGGATCAATTATTCTATCGTTTCAGGAATGCAGAATTTAAGTATTTCTTGTTCTCTCGTTTGTTTGATTATTCTTGGCACCGCCGTGCTTATAGGATTTTTTGGATTGTGCAGACATCAAATATCGGCTGTTCTCGTTACTGGAGTGATGTATTTATTGGCAGGTGAGATATTGACTGTTCGTGAAAATTAATCTATGACGTAATGTAACGAATGTATTCGGTTCGTAATTAGCGAAACACTCGACTCGTATCAGTCCAATTAGAATAATGTATTTTCTTTTAAAAAACGATACGCTATACGTGGAATTTTTCCTAATGACTAGCAAATTGGTCATTAGTTGTAATATGTTTTGTTCACTCAAATGAAGAAGATTATTAACCAAAAAAATAACCGATACGAATACTTTACATATACTGTATATATATATATATATATATATTTATGCATGTAAATCATACACAAAGCTAGGCAACTGAACATTTACTATCGAAAATCGATTTGTGGTTGAAATATAAATTCAAGAGAGTATATATATTTAACACATAATAATTTAAAAAATTTGTATTCTTGCACTTGTTAAAATAGTAGAAGCAAAAAACACAATAAACAAGAATGCAAACGAAGAAAAACATTTAACGTCAGTTGCCTTGATTTGAAGTATGAAAATAGAAAAGAATTGACAAAAGAGATAAAACATTGCAGCAACATTCGCGCTCTTCACATTAACCATCATCCACTTCAAGAGGGCTCAAGATCGTGGTGTTCGCATAATTAATGGTCCAGAAGATGGCGTGATAGGTGGCCCAGTGTCACGTGCTATACTAAGAGCACGCCGTTTTACAACTTCTTGGAGCATGGATTTTGGATGGGGTGGAGTGACCCTTTGCGCTCTCGCATCAGTGGCTTGGATTTTGCTTAGCAAGATAATGCGTTTTAGTCCAATCGCAGCCATGATCGCGTAGCAGTGGGAGGCCTTCGAGGTTTAAGGTCATTTAATGTCTGGTGTCTATTGCGATAGAAGATTCTTGGATTAAGTATGAGAAGACTTAGAAAGACAAAGGAAATAATTTTTTTTTCGAGATGAATCGAACCCAGGAAAAAAGAATATAAAGATCGTACGTACGTGCGTATTTCTTTTTACGCGTTATTTGAATTACGCACGCATATATATGTGATCAAGAAGAAATACGCTAGATACGATGATGATGATGATGATGATGATGATGTATAGAATGAAAATATATTTCATCGTTCTTCCAAGGTATGGAGGATAAATTGTTGAATCTCCGAGGTGTAACTATGATCTTACAATTTGATAAGGATTTAAATATGAATATTGTAATCGATCGAAATCGTCGTCTGATTAAGTTTTGCAGCAAGTCGATGACCGAACATTTTTATAAACCTTATATATTTATTACGGAGTATCGACTTGCTGCTTTACTTTTTCTATTTTTTGTTTTGAAAGCTTTTGCATTTAACTGACGATGTCGTAAGTGTTGTTAATGTAACGTTGAGTAAGGGTATGCAAGTATTTATGATCATAGTTATAATATTTCGATCTTTGCAGTATCAGAACGTCAAGTCGGCATCCGTTTTGAAAAATCTCTATCGAGTTATGAATATTCAATGAAATTGACCATCTCGAAGGCATTATCAATTTCTCTACAAAAAGAGCATTTAGTCTACGTACGCATGGGGGGTACAAATTGTACTTAAGTTTAATCTTTACCAAACACATGACAGAATAGTTACGATTGTGGCAGTTAGATAATATTCTAAATACAATCTTTTGTACCTGTTAAGAAAAATCCCTATTGTTCTACTAGGTCGCTTATTTCGACACGAGTAAATACTAATTGGAAGGATTCGTTTGACGTAGGTATTTTTAGAGATCGAACTTAGTTTTCATTATCGTTAACATGCTTATACACACAGATTTTCGTTGAAAAATCTCTCATTCGTAAGAGAATATTATATTCAGTATAGGATTTCAGACTGAAAGAACAAACAGTATTTGTCCTTGTATTTCAGCTTTTTTTGTTAACAGTCAAATTATGTCATATTGCAAGAAACAGTTACTCAATGAACACAAATTTTAGAATATTTAATAGATATATTGAAAATTCCCTTATTATTTGATAAAGCTTCAAAAGCTTGAAATATGGTAACTGTTTCTGGTAATCTGACTTTAGTCAATTAAAATAAAAAAAAGGCGTATTGAAGAGTATAAGGATTAGCTGATTAATTTAATTAAATTGATTGTAAATATATCCAAGGATTCTTCCATTTATAGTTGCATTCATTTTTATAAATCTTATGAAATTTAACCAAATTTAATATTAAGAGGTCGTTTAACAACGATTAGAGTAAAAATTTATATTAATATGCACATTCATTATCTCTTATTAACATTTTAAAATATTTGACTTCTCTTTTTTTGTTTTCAATATTTTTGAAACAGTTTGAAAGTAAAGTAAACATTTTTTGAACTTGCGCCTTCAAGGTTTAATCTTAAAATATAATATAAGTTTATTATTATCTTATTTAGTACAATCCAATCGCCTTATAAATAAAGTAATAAGCATGTTTGTAAAGTGCATAGTTTAGCATAAAATTGTTCCAGCCAATATAAACAACGATCGAATATGTGCGATAAGAAACTAGCTTTTGCTACGAATTATTACAGCGAAAATGATATAAAAGCCAACAAAAAATATATTGCAAATGAAAGGATTGTGAGCTAAGATTCGTCCATTAATGTTTAAGAAAGGAAAAGAAAAAAACAAAAATAAAATAAAAGAATAAACATTTTCAGGTATTTTTGGATAAACAATGCCTGATACTTGGAAAAAAACGAGCTTTGGTATGACATAAGAAATTTTGAAATTTTCACGATAGGTGTAAAACTGTTGTCCAAGCGATCATAAAAAATAATATTATTTAAAACGAAAAACATTTTTTCACAGATAACATTTTCCTAATTATCATATTTTTTACCTGATGCTTGTTGTTTGTTATATCAGAGTTAATGTATCACAAATGCAATAAAATGAAAGAAAAAGAAACACTTACTAAAATCTAAGTGTAAATACGTAAAAATATCTTCCCATAAGATTTAAAAGATAAGATATTAAAATTATAATCTTTCGTAATTTACAATTGTATGAATCAGTGAGGTTATGCTCAGGAGGCGAGATGCCATTGGTAAAAATAGAATTTAACGCGCGCATACCCACTTTCCTTAATAATACGTGCCACCAATTTGTCAAACACGTGATAATCTTATTTATTTGATATGAATATAATCACGTATTTCTATAATCTTTATATAAAAATACATATGTAGATGAATTAGTCGAGAGGAGGTGACAAAAAATATTTCGCGGTTCTGAAAAGACGGTAAACAATGGAAACAAGTGTGCATGTTTTAATTAGAAGATAACGATTAAAAATAGGTTGGTTAGAGATATTGAATATTTTTTTCTTATTAAATTTTCTTAACATTTTTTTTGTCAACAGCAAAAAGAAATCTTTAAAGAAAGCAACGGTCGAATTATAACGGTTTTTATTTCGACCAAGTTAACCTCGTTAAATGGAAAATAACGGATTCGCACGTACCTTGCTTTTTCTAAGAAAATAGACAAGAAGCCAAAAAAATAGGTCGACAGCAAACAAATTTCTCTTCGTCACCTTTTGAAGAAAACGATGAGTGTTTTAATGATTCACGAATTTGTATATATTACTGATTCAAACGAAAACTTCTCGAACCGTTGCAAGAAATAGATCGTCAACCGGCACAAGAATATAATTTCTGGATGAACGCGAAGAAATTTTCATCGTGCGATTGAGGAGCCATCTATCTGGTACAGAAATAAATTTGTCGTCACTTTAATAATTGTGTAGTGTCCGATCTAGAAATTTCTTTGCTCTATGTTTAGTAAATGTAAAGTGGCAAATGTTTGAAAAATAATTATAATCAAAGTAAAAATTGATCTATTTGTCATTTATACTTTATTACTCTTGATGTATTTAATGCGTGGGCATATTCAATTTGAAAGGAAAATTAAACAAGTAGGTGGATGAAATTTTTATTACTAATTGTTCGCAAATTATCTAAATTAAGAAAGTAAACATATATTTGTTACGTAATTTGTGTCTTTTAGATGCAACTCTTATCCTACTCGTTCACGTATTTCACAATTTTAATTTAAATTAGTCAATTTTTTCCCCGGAAATAGTAGTTGCATTTCTTTTTCTATGCAATTAAAATAGATGCTTAATTATGACCGTAACTGTTTCTTTAGACAAGAATTAATATAAAAGGGATTATTGGATTTATTATAAGAATCGAAAGATCTTCTTTGATATTTAAGTTTATCGAGAAGTAGGATACGATTTTTTTTCACATTTTCTTTAGGAAGAAACTTCCCATTGTTTTCTGAAATATTATTTTCCTTGCTTTCGATGATAGCATATTTTTTCTTGCTATAATTAAACCAGCAACGTTTAAAACTGGTAAATACTTCATTCCAGACGCATATTTCCTCAACTATAATAAATAAACGCCATTCTTTTTCGTGATTCTTAAAATGAATGTATTTAAAACTATGGCGGGAAAAATGTCTTCAATCAAATATTACCATATAGAAGCAACATCATAAATATGAATAATCCTGTTGGAATTCCTAAATTTGGTAAAAGAGTGTAAGCCAAATTTATAAGAATAGGACCCTCGTAAAATCCAATTCCGTTGATAGTATTTACCAGCCATGGTAAATAAAAATAAGGAATACTAAACTTTTCACCGATAGCTACCATAACAGTTGCTATTAATCCCGTAATAACATTAGCTGCGAGTATTGTTATCTTCAAATCTAAAATATCATTAAAAACTCATTACCATAATCAACAAGATCGTTAATTTATTTGAAATCTAAATTATAACTACTATAATTTCGCCGAAAAAGAGCATTGAATACGGCTGATTTAGGTGCTAAATTGTCAAGAGTTGCACGAGTTCCTGCTTCGACGTTGATAAAACTCAAAATGTTTGTCGTGAAACATATCATAATCACGTAAAGTGTCTCGATCTATAACGGAAATTTGAAATTTGAATGTCAGATTATTAGATTTTTAATTAGATTAGTGATAGTTTTAACCTTCGAAACGTGTTTCTTCGTAAGGTCATCTTTAACGTTGATGTACCATCCGCTATTAACAAGATTTTTATGTTTCACATTCATATCCCTTTAACGAATACTTTATCTCGTAGTATTTTCATTTCGTTTAGAGATTTTCCTATCCTTTTTTTTCGTTATAATTTTGCGTTAATAAGGTTAAATGCGTGACGTGTTGATGGGCGTTTCCTTTTAATCACCATATCTATTTGCCGTGCATATTTATAAGTATGAATGTATGTATTAACTATGAACGTATGTACAAATGTATACATTACTACACATAATTGACATAGTTCACTTTGAACAAAACAAAAGAAAAAAATAATTGATTGCAAAATAGATAAACGAGAAATTGGAAGCATTTGTTGGCTTTATAATCATTTTTTTTTAATTTCGTTTATTATGTTTGATTATTTTTGAACAGGATGGGTTCGTTGTCCACCAATATTCCGTTTACAAAATCATTTTTAATGTCTTAAATAACAAACAACGTAATACACGCAAGAGTTAAATGTATTTTTTGTTTGTTTGAACGAACAAAACGGTAAATCGTAAAGTTTGATTTTTGTTCTTCTTTGAGAAATATTATATCGTTTGTTTTATTGGATAGAATTCCGTGCTTGTCGATGGAACAGGCAAAATACTTGCAACCAGTTGTGAACCATTAATATTGCTGGTAATATCTCATCGCGTTTTACATGTAAACCGTCTAAAAAGAGTCTCACAAAAAATACTATAATCTCAACGATGATAACACATAATTGCATCAACAGCCACGGGATGTATAGCATCGGGTACTCCTAATAAATGGTAGTTGAGTGAAATTTTATATTTTTATGATATTTTCTTGCTACATTATACTCACTGTAATAGCACCTAACATTATCAATGTATAGTGCTCTATTCCGAGGATGGAAGTCATTAGTTTCAAATCTCTTTCTACCTCCGCGGATGCTAATTAAAAAAAGATTAGAATTTTTTTATAAATATATATGTTTTTATATTTATAATAACAATTTATAAACTCAAAATTATAAACTTTCAAATACTCATAACCAGTAAATGACAAGTCCTTCGTGGAACTTACTCTTTAACTCACTCAAATCTTCTTTTTTAGAACGCGATGAACACTTGATTGGTACTTTGCAATTCATTGTACGTATGACATCAAATGTTGTTATCACCTGAATAAAAATTAAAATACATAAAGATAATGAAATTATCTGTAAAAATCGTGTAGCTTCGATCGAATATGTACACGCAAATGTACACAGACGTTTATGATTAATTTAATAATTAACAAGTACTATGATGGACTAACAGTCCCAATAATACCCAGCATGATGACATATAATGGGTTCCCCATAATATAATGATCGCACAGGCTGCATACCATTTTACCAAGACGCTGAAATTTCAAGTTGTTATGTAGTTGTTTTATTTAACATATAAAGTCGATTAGGTTATAGGGATTAGTGATACACATGGATAGCTAACTAATCGTCCATCATGTTCGTTATATTTCCGTCTTCCACGCATTCTCATATTTACAACAAATTATTAGAATGATAGATTCACGTTTAATTAAAGAATTTTTTGATAATGGCTGCTCAAGTTAAAAACTCATAAAAATTATTGTTATTTTTTGCCCTCTAGTGTAAGCATTTCGTAATTTCAAACGATTAAACGATTAGTTCTGATTAGTCATTTGTTTAACATTAAGCTTTATTTATGGGATAAATTTTAACGATTTTAACTTACAGATTTTGTATTTTTCTCCATTATCGTTCCTACGCAAGATACAACAACACGTTTATAAGCTTTCGCCATTTTTCTATGTTTGACCATTGTTCGTTAAATACTAATTACTATATGTATATATAAAATTCTTTCTCTCGATCTTGTTATTCAAGGTTATAGAACTTCGATGCATTTCCAATCAATTACGAGGCATACAGTGACGTTTAAAAAATATATAAATCATGTTGACGATTGATATCAAAAAGTAATTGTAAAATTCACTTGCATTTTATGTTTTGTAAATCAATTTCTCATGCTTGGTTAATCATTCGAGAATAGATAAAGCCTAGAATTATTTATGATAATCTGAAATTAGCAATTTTAGCATTAATCAATCGCAAAACATTTCCAATTCGATTTTCAATCGAATTTGAATAACACATTTTAGCTTTGCAGTTTCAACATAGACAAAATTTTTCGCATTAAACAATTTTTCGATTTCTTGCACATCAGTAACAGTTCGTAAGAGATTATTAAAGATGATAGTTCATCAAGAAGATAGAATCGAAGATACAAAAGGGATGAATGAAGAGGAAATAGAAAAGGAAAGAGAAACTTATCGAACGATCCAAGCATATTTACTGCTTCTAATCGTTTCGATCGTGTGTTATCATAGTTTTATCAATGGTAATTTGGAGTACGATATTTTGGAGAACGGTGAAACTCTTTATGGTTCTTCAGCTTATCAAAAAAGAGATGGAACATTTGTCAGATTGACCTTGGGATATCCCTTTAATCGCGTTATCGTTTACACAGTTACTTCTATTATGCTTCTTTATTCTCTTATCTTGGTAAGAAAAAAATACAAATTTTTCTGATTTCTTAAATCTCCGAATATATCAGGTAAAGTATGTAAAACAGGCCGTTTTAATAATTCGATTGCTATCGGTGATAGAAAAAAATAAGTCAGACGAAACTTACTTGTTTTTTAAGGTGGCATTAATTCATGTAAATAGTTTCTTTTTTTTTAGGTAGACACGTAGAGGATATGCGTAGGTCAACTCGCTTTTTTTTAAATGGAATTATATATTTTTTTTTCAAAATCAATTGCTATGGAAAATATTTTCTTTTAAAAACTAATTAAATAGGTAACAAAATCCTCGAAATCAAGAAAGTTTTTTCTATTATCAATAGCAATCGAATTATTTAGGTGTCCTGTTTTAAATACCTCACTTGATATAATCTACGATATATTGTTTAATCTCGTTTAGAAAAATCCAGAATGGAGTTTTCCAATGATAGTTTTGTATCTGGTTGATTTGGTATGTGACGCCAGTTATGCGATTCTTGCCATTTATCTATTCTTTCGAAAATTTCACCTATCAACGGCTAGTATTTACACGACTGTTACTTTATTAATGATTAGTACGATTTATTTTATACTTATTCAATTTTAGAATGAATTTAATTCAATGTTTGTCACAGATTTGTTTTTATTTTTACGTATAAATACGTATGTGTAATATTTGAAGAATTTTAACATATATATTTCATAGATTTAAAAAATAGATCTAAAAAATTAGTGACCAACGCTTATTTACATTCTTTTATTGATTGATATTAATGTCATAGTTAAGAAAAAAATATTTGTTGATATAACTTTTATTATTTTTCGCCCACGCAGCTGGAGAAATCTGGGCGTGGTTGGGTGTTCTTCAACTTTATGAATATAGAACGTACAAATGAAGGAAGTTATTTATCAAAAAAACATTTTTTCGGCTATATTTTTTTATTCGACGCATTAAATATAAACAATTAAATTTCATTTAATCTGTGTAATTCTCTTACAAAAAATATAATTACTTACGATATTCATTAGAATACTTTTGTTATAAATGAGGTAGCAAGTAATTGTAAACAATTGGACACTTTGAGCTATTTAATGTGCACGTTTTAACATCTTTCAATATTCTAATTTCATTACAAGAATGTGTCCTGTGAAAAGAAACAATAAATATGAAAATAATTATGTTTTAAAATCAATTATTATTTACAAATGAATTAAAAAAAATATTTTTAATATCAAATATGTTCGATAATTTTGTAGGATTAATACAAAACATTTCTCATACCGCGGACAAAAACTGTTTATGGACTTTAACAATGCCTCTCCTTTATGAATCGAATCGTTTTTCGATATTTCATTTATAAAATATCCTAGAAATACTTGACAGGGTACTCCAGCAGCTTGAATATCATTTTGAGGATCGATAGTTGCCAATGCATCCAATACACATTTTTCATTTTCTTTTCTTTACGATAGAAGATAAACGATTATAATTTTGTTTTTTTTTTTCTTTTTTTTATTTATGACATTATTAATATAATTTTATTTACCTGCACATAACATGTGAAATATATTTCAAATTGCAATATAATTTAGGATTAATAGCAATTCCGGAAGAATTCCAAATGAAATACGCTTCGGTAGCTAGTTTTAAGATTTTATTATTTAAATTTCCGACAACTTTAGAAAGGTTGGTACTGAAAAATGATGGATCATGATGGATAACGAAATGAAAATTGAACAAAAGCAAAATATGACAGTGATCGATCTTACCCTTGAAAGAAATTGTCTACGATGATATTCTGGGTATTAATGTTTTCATATTTAAAAACAAGTTCATCTCTCAAACGAGCTTCTAGCATTATTTTTAAAGATCTGCTTTTTTTGTTCGTATTTGTAACTGTTATAGTTTCAGGCTCGAATTTCTTCGTTACTAAAACGTCTTGCTTAGTATTTTCTTTAGGTTTTTCTTTATATATGTTAATTAGATTGATCTAATAAGAAAATTTGTTGTCTTTAGTTAGTTGTTCAATTAAAATACGTTCAAATGTGATTTATACATTTAATTCTGGATTCTCACGTGCTGCACTTTCAATGTAGCAGAGATCTATCATAGACCAAATACGATCTTCTTGTTTAACCGAGTATACGTTAATTGATCTACTATTAATTTCATCTCTGTAAAAATATTAGAACTTAGAACTCTCTCGTCTAAGAAATATTTCAATTTTTCAACATACCGATTATTAATAATGTTCGTAGTATTCGTAGGTAAAGAAAAAGTAGCAGTTGCAATAACGAGCAAGACAAGATTCACCATTATAATGCAACCAATAAAAAAGACAAAGAAAAGATAAGAAGGCCACTTTTCCAATTGTTTAACAACTCCTTTCATAATCACAGTCTCGAGGTTTAACTCGGAATATTTATTGAATTTCTTGGTACCAATATCTGGTAACAGTAGTTCTTCATCTTCCTTGTTTGATTCTGTCAATTGTTAGAAAAATTATGATCGTCCGAAATTTAATCAATTAAACATTATAATCGTGTACACGTGTAAGCAAGCTGTTTATAAACACCAATACAAAACAGAATAATAATAATTAAAAGTTACAAATAAAACAGAATAATTACAATCATTTAATATTATGTATTTTTGAATCTTATTTGTACTTGAATATTGAAATGAATTTATTCATTAATCAAATAATAATTATCGTACGTCACGTTAAACAGCTGGCAAGTATTATGCACTACTTACCTTTAATATCGATCATGCTCCTCCTCGTTCCTTTTAATACTGCGCTGTCGTCGAGAATTACCTTTGAGTTATTTGCATCGTTCGCCAAGTCAGCATGTCGCAATAAATTGCTGTATTTAAATCGAGTAAGAGTTTTGGAAGAGGACTAAGTAGTTTTAAAAATAAAATATTTCAAGAGACGTACATACATTTATATAACCTCGAATAACACAAATCGGTAACGAATAATATATATTATATTTTTTGTTTTTTCCTTCCTCGCTTGTTTTCCGATATACATGCGAATTCGTTTAAACCGTTGAGCACTCGCTCGAGTAAAGCTTTGAAATATTCTCTCTCGATTCTTTTTATAATATTTCAATTCTTTTTACTAATATTTCCGTTGTGTTCTTTTTCTTCACAATATATATCTTACAATGAGTTATCTTTTTAATATTGTTTGTCAAAATATTGATACAGGTGTTGGTGTTCACCTAGTTGTTGCATGCATTCCGTTTGGTCTTTAACTGTTTCTTTTTCTTTTTTTTTTTTTTTTACGTGAGACTTTACTGACAAACGATTACTGTTATATGTACTAACATTTGCATATATAAATGTTGTTATACGTGAAATATATATTTTATGGTTGGCTAGTTGACTGCAATAATTGAATAAAATATATATATATATATATATGTAAATAAGTTTTTTTTATATTATTTCATTCGTTAATCAAATAAAATGTTTCTGGCTCTGCTTTGCAAGAAAATATATAAATACGAACAAACGATAGCAATTATATTTTGCTGGATATAATAATATATTATATTAAATTTTATATCTCGTTATTGTGACTTCGAATGATTGTATATATTTAAAAAAAAATATTTTTTAAGGTGAAAAAAAGAAGATCGATTATGTTTGAGTTCATCTTTATTACAAATATTTTCTCTGAAATGATTTCGGAGTAATCACGATGGCAGGCATAGATAATATACGCGTATACGACATTACCATATCTCTATATTCGAAAGGAAGACACTTGATTTGTTTTCTTTTTTTTGCTCTAGTACACTATCTGCATAATTTGTCTATATTCGTTGTTAACGATTCTATATTCGTCCTGCGATTCGTTGAAAAAGGAATGATACTACGTACTTACGTGTAAGATATATTTTTACGTTACATGCACGTCGATACGTAATAACTAATTAAAATGCTTCATATATACAAATAATTGCATCTATTATTTATAATACGTTATAAACTTCGGGGATAATAAATATGCAGCCAAAAATTAATTAATAATTAATGAAAAGACTAAAAAGAGATTCGCTACTGTAAAAAAAAGATAATTAATTAAACCGTATTTCTTTTATTATATCGTTCTTTGTCTTTCTGGGCTCGTATTTTTGTCTTTGTCGTCGTTGTCGTCGTCGTTGTTCTCGTTGTTTATTTATTTATTCAATTAATCATCTATCGAACTTACAATCCTAAAATATCCGTAAATATCGTGGTACGAATCGCAGTCGACGTTGGGAATCTCTAAATATAATTTAGAGATTAAACGAAGAGAATAGAATAGCTTTGGGAAATCTGATAACTTAACGGGAAACACGTTGTGTCGTTTTCATCTAACTCTCACGTAAGAGCGATAAATGGATATATATTTATATAAATTATTATACCTTAAGATAGGTATTTAGATAGATACGCGAAGCTAATCCAATGAATTCATTAGAAATAGGATATCACGATAACACGAGTAGCATTGTATTCAATGGTATTCGTTAAGCGAATTGTATTGAAACAATTCGAATTTATTTAGCTAAAAATTAGACCGTCCTGCGGTCGAAAGCGAACTGCTGTCTTCCCATATTTCTCCTTCGTAATAATATTATTTAATATTATAGATGGATAGAAAGAGTAATAGTACAAACGAAAATAGGTTAAAAGTGTTTGTGAAAAAAGGCACTGAAATGATCAAACGCTTGTATAAGAGATCGTTTGTTTCGAAGTAGTACCGTTCTGTTGTTTTCCATTGGCTATTGGTTCAACATCGGCAATTAAAGTTTTGCTTTGTTGTCCATCACTATCGGACGAGCTGCTAGCACTGTCTCGTTTCGAAAAGGCTTGATTAACGTCCTGCAATTGAGCGCTCTCGTAACTTCTTCGATTTCTAGTAGAAATGCTAGGAACTCGACTAAATCTTCGATTACTTTCCGGACTCGATTGATTTCCTTCGAAGAATCCAGATTCTGGAGAGAGATCCGAGATCGGTGATTGCGGACCTATCGATGATCTCTCGGAAAAATGTTGTCCTTCCTCGGCATTTGTCAAAATCTCACGAAGTTCAGCTTTTCCTCTGTTAGGTGCTTTCTCCGTTTCTATACTAATTCTGTTGTGTACTTCTACGTCGCTACCGTTTAATCGATGTTTCGTTTCAGGAATTTCATGTATCTCTTTAGATTCTTTCATACCCGAAACAATATTTCTTTTGATACCATCCAAACGTTCCCTACTACCCGTGTGACGTCTAGCAACGATTAAACTTTCACCGCTGGTAATAGTATTTAAATTTCTATTGCTATTAGATCGATCGATAGCCAACAATAGAAATCTCTTGGAACCGTTCAAATTTCTTCTAGAACCATTCAAAGATCTTCTACCTTCTTCGCATCCTATAGAAAAATGTCTATTATTGAGATTTCTTCCCGAACCATTCAATGATCTTCTTTCCTCGTCGAGAAGGGGATGATACTTGACGAAACTTTTCTTCGAACCAAGCTGATTTAATCTTCCTTGATGTTCTTCCTTATAATTATCACTATCCCTAAATTCCTGTTCCTCGAACACTATCTCTCGACTATTCTTTATGATCTCTCTGTTCACAGCTTCGGGTAAATGTCTAAACTCGATGTCACCCATCACTTGTATAGCATCCAATTCAACATCAGTCAATTTTGATTGACCAACTTCTCGATTTGTTAACATCGAAGGACCATGCCCCCCGATACTACAATTGACGTCCTTACAGGCGTGCTTACCAAATGGTATATCTTCTAAACTGTTCTCGCTTCTTGCGCTATCGACGTACGTTAAATGACGATAATTATGATGATGATGATGATGATGATGATTATGATGACGAAGGTGATTCGTTGGAGCCGACGAACGAAGTCCGCAATAACAATGGCTTTGTACGTCTTGATTAAAGTCCAATTGATCCTCGTCTATTATTACACCTGAAATTTCACCTAAAGCTTAAAAAATCGTGTGACTAGATCACTACAAAATATATTTATCTATAATTATATATATGCATATATATATTTGTTGATTGTATGAAGAGAAACGTTAATAATCCAACGACACTGGGACGTTTACAATGTTTCTTACGCGAAATTAGATTTCCACATAAATAACGTCTTGTGTTAGTAATCGTATTGATTTCACATTGACTTTGATTCGTGAGATATTCGACTATGACCGATGATGATGATAACCCGATAAATATGATCGTACCTTTTTCGAACCTTCTACCATTTCCATGTTATATTAGTTACATTAATGAGGGATTAATGTAATCAGATTTGAGAGACGTTTAATGATGTTATTGAAATAAGATTATCGGCTAATTATTCCATGATACAGGAGGGATATGTTTTTTTGTAGGATTTATGTTTTATGATCTTGATTAATCTTTCGAAGATCCTTAACGAATGGAATGTCGATACATGATTACGATTAATAGATAAACGAATATACAAGAATACCGATAGAGGAATAAACGGAAAAGGTGGGTGGTAGTGGTGAAGGGAAGAGAAAAACATATAGAGAAGAACGCGACAAAGGACGGATACTCTTCCCATTTCTTTTTTTTCCATTCGAGCCCAACAAATGTTAGTTCCACAAATGGTAGTTCCACAACGCGACTACCGCAAGTTTATCGTTTTTCAAAAGACAAGGACGAGAAGGAAGGAGGAGACTCGCGTTTTAACTTGCGTTTTTTTTTCTCTCCTTCTCTCCGATGTGTGTTATTTTCTTTCCTTTCTTTTTTCTTGTTTTCATTTACGATGTTTCTCGGCCAGAGAGATGATATTTTTCCGCCGAGAACGATGGGGATATAGCGTATCAGGAAAATTCTTATATTCCTGGGCAATCGTCGATCGATGGAATGTCAATGTGAAGCTTCGGCGAGTGTCCTTGCGACGACGAGTGTCCTTGAGGAACAAGGAATCCCGTGGCTTCGTTTTGGTTAAGCGCGTTGAGTATCACCGGAGCTGATTTCGGCTCGCTAGGAATTTTCCTCAGGCTTCCATCTACGATAGATCCAGCACCAGAAGAATCAGACGAGGACACGATCGGTTCGACAAACGTGCGCTTAAAGAGACAACTGAAGCGTGCGTGCGATCATTTTTTTCGTTAGTTTGTGAAAGCTAAGCACAATTTGTTCCTACTCGAAAAAGCTTTAGCGTGATATTATTAAAAAGGCAAGCTATCGGTCATAGGGAAGATCGCTCGTATAAAAATACGATTATTTATCTATTTATCTATATATATAGATTTAGGAAAGAAAAAATAAAAGGATAAGAAGAAACACGATACTTACTGTTCCCTAGACGAATTTCATCCTGAACCCTGTAAAATTCAGCGAGTTCTCTACCAGAACAGAGTGGAGTATCGACTTGCGTGGTGCTATCGAAAAGAGAGTAGTCGACTTCGTAACCCTGCCTTTCTTTCGAATACATCACCATAGGTTCGAATCTGTGACCCCAGAGTATCTCTTGAGGCAAGTAGCTGGACCTCGCTTGAGTGGTTTGTCCGGTCGATTCGATGGTACCTTCGAGTATAACAACCACTTCGAATCTATCCGTGAGTATGTCCTCAGCTGAAAGATTGTAGAAAGGTGATTCCGCATTAATCTTGTGAACGATCGTCGTCGGCCAGATGAAAAAGAGATTGCCGTTCTGTCCATCGGTGCCCACCGCAAGTTCGTGCTGATTTTGCGATAAAATTTCACCTTCCTTAGTTGTCCTCGATCTGATCATTTGGGCTCTAATAGCTGCACCAATGATATGACTCTTTCTCATATCACCAACCCGGAACATCAGGCAAAGCTCCCCGTCCCGTTGACAAATCACGGCGTTTTTTGAAAATAGGAGGGTTTGCGTTCTCTGTTTCGGTCTACTCATTTTCGCAAATACGATACCAACCATAAAAGCCTGTATCATAACACCTGCGACGCTTTGTACACACATCACGAAAATTGCCTCTGGACATTCTTCGGTTGTAGATCGGCTACCGTAACCGATCGTGTGTTGTGTCTCTATGCTAAATAGGAAGCAACTCGTGAAAGAAAATATATTGTAGATGCACGGTGTCCAATTGTTATCGACTTGAAACGGTGGTAAATGACGTTCCTCGAAATCACCGTGAGTGAATGCGATCAGCCACCAAATCACCGCGAAACCCAACCAAGATAGGAGAAAACTCAATGCGAAACAGAGCAACGTCCATCGCCATTGCGTATCTACCAGGGTCGTGAATATATCCTGGAGGAAACGCAACGACCTTCGAGAAATTCGTGACTGCAATACATTGCAATCTCCATTTTTTAATACCGCTCGACGGCGTAACTTCCTTGTTTGTCCTGCCCTGTATCGGCTCCTGAAACACCAATCGTATCATTTTTAAAACAGTCTTCTTCTTCCACATCTACGAGTACAAAAATTCCTCTAACAATTATTTTGCTTTTTCATATTTTTATTCTATTTCTCCGCGCGGCCAATATTTCGATTCATTTTACAAAACTCATCGATTCTACGATGAAAATATATTATAATTGACTGAGATGGTTAGGATAATTAAATAAAAACTGAAGGAAGCCTTAAATAGATCCACTTAGATTAATGTCGTGCAGACATCGATTTAACGTACTGCGTTTCAATAATTTCAGTGTATTATTCGTCGTAAATCAAATGTCTTGCATCATTTCTTACGTTCTTGTTTTAATGTCAAGATGAGAAACATAGACGAATTGCGTTGCAACGTTTATATTACAAACTTGTCTCTTATGTTAGATTGCGCATTTGAATTTTTAACTCGTTTGATGTCAGCGGTCATTTTGAAATTACCTTAAAGCATCGGAAAAAACGAATAACATTTTAATACGAGATACGCGTATAAATTGCTTGAGGTTTCCTTTTTTCTATTTCCTTTTCTTTCTTTTTTTTTTCATCCTTTCTTTTCTCTTTTATACTGCAATTAGAATAGTCGACTTTTGTAGAGATGACACGCACAACAGGCTCTTCGAGTATTAAAGATTTGAATAACAAATCTTGAGGATCTTGTTATCGCTTCTCTCGTATCCATTTCATAAGGTAAGTATGCAAAACATGAATCATTCTTGCACTGTGACTAATTAGTGCAAAATAATGTAGCATAAGTGATCATTATTTATGAAACAAGAATACAAACGATCGTTTCTTTCATATAAGCACTTTTCCATTTTTTTGTGTCTCCTTGTGCGCGCCATTTTTTCTTTCTTTTTAAACAAAAATAAGAACAATAAATAAATAATTATCGTGATAAAGATGATATAGTGTGTTAAATTGAAATGTCGGAAGTTAGAAGAACGCTGGAAACATTTAATTTTATAAGTTAACGACGTAATAATTTGTACTTGCATTATACCGATCACTATACCAAAGACCATTTCATTGAACGTAAATCACTCGGAAACATTCGCGACAAAACGCCTTTTGTCTTATTTCCCTATTAAATGCATCTTATTATTTTTTCTTACTCGTCAATATGTTAATCATCCGCGTATCGTGCCTTCGTATTTATGCCAAGCTTTTTATTTTTATGATTAAAGAAGAAAAAATACATTTATCTTCATCTTTTTCTTATTTTTTCTGTTTTATTCGATACTTTCTCGGAGAAAGATTTGAATACTTCGAAATTGAAAGTTTCTTTCGTAAGAATTTAAGAACGGAAGCAATTTTAAAGCAAGGATTTTTTTACTTACGATGATTCTCTTCGCATTGTACGTCATCGTTCTTGCACTTTAAATTCGTAAATTCGAAAAGCACTGAATTCTATAAATCATTCGATTCGATTTGCAAATAAAAAAGAACTTTGAACAATAACAAATTTCTATCAAAAGCACGTCATTTTTAAAATTACACTCTCCCTTTTTGTTTTTTACTGTTCCCGTATATATATATATTTTGGTTACTCTTTATAAATATTTTATAGTTTCCGGGAAAAAGGCAGGACGTAAAAGTTAGAAAAATGACACCATCGAACGAAGAATAAACTTAAAAACAAGACCCACGTGTGATACTTTTTTGTTAGGGGGTGGAAGTAGGAGGGGGGAGAGAGAAAGACGAGAACAATGCATAGGAATTGTTATCACGAATGAAAACTATGATGATCTCTACGGTGGTCAATATTATAACGCGCGCGCGCGCGCGCCCTCTCAGAGCACAATGATCCGACCGAGAGACCGAGTCTCGGGCCCAGTTCTCCCTTTCGTACGACAAAAAGGAAGTCGCCATTTTGACTTTGAACGATAACCGAGTAACCGTTATCTACCAATTTATTTATTGCCACGCGTAAATCAGCCGCCGCGAGAGTCGACGACACTCACTCACACATCGGTGGACTGACTGACTACTCGTCAGCTTCAACTCTCTCTCACCGATCTCTTCTTTCCTTCCCCTTTTAAACGCAACATTTTCTTCCTTCTTTTCTCTCTCTTTTTGTTACTTTCTTTTTTCTTTTTATTCGTCACTCTATTGTAACCGAATTTCTTTCCTCGATGAGAATCTTGCCCCCTCCCCTCTCTCTCTCTCTCTCTAACGTTACATTACTTTTTAAGCTTGTAACCGCACGTGATACGATTATGAGAATTATTTCATTGACTTAATCAGCGTATATCGTGATGCATGTCCGGGATATAAAGTCGTACACGCGAAGACCGAATACGAGAGAGAGAGAGGGAGAAAGGAAGCAAGAAAAAGATGAAAATATGTTATCTATTATCTAGGGGAAGCAACCCTTATGTCTCCCTGTATTATTTTTCATTTTATTTATTCTTTTAATTATGCCACTTATATTTTTCTATATCACATTTAACTTAAGAAATAAATTGAATGTAATCTTTTTGATAACTTGTCAAGATCGTTGAATATTTTTCAAGAAAATATTGCATTAAGAGAATTATATAGATAATATTTTGTTCACGTATTACGTTAATTGGTATCTTTTCAATGTTATCTTTATCTATTCTTATACGATAAATTTGTCATTGAAACACGATCATCGTTTCTTATCACTTCTATTGCTTTTTGATAAGAATAGTTGAAAACGCAGAAATTGAGAAATTTAACCGAAAAATACTTATTATCTTTGCTTTTTCAAAATGAGAATGCGAATTCTAAGGTTATTCAATAAAATATTAAGTAACTTTTAACAAGCGTTGACAATTTAAAGTCGTTGGAGAAATTATGATTACGAGCATAAGCTTCGTTAAAACTTCAAGATTAAACCGCGATAGTTACTTATGAATGATTGAAATCTTATTTTAATCGAATAAAACTCGATTCATTTTATTATCATATTTATATATGATAAATAGGAAAAGAACAAAATTATTAAAATAGAATAAAAAGATATAGAAGAGATAAATTATGACTAAAAATTAATTTCTCGCGAGTAAAATTAATCGACAGAAATTTACATATGTATATATACACGTCCATACTAAATACACAAGAAAATATATTCGAGATATATCATTTCGTTTTATAGATAAAACATAAATAAAATTCACACCGATCGATCGGCCGTTCATCAATAATTTTTGCGTTATATTTTTTGTTCTCATTATTTAAATTATACCTGCTTCTGAAGGACAGACTGGGACTCTTGGATACGACGATTACCGGGGTAGGTGAAACAGGTGGTAAAAGCTTCTGCTCGTCTCCGTATTCGGTTGACGGAATTTTGTCGTCGTTTGAATTAGGACTCTTCGTACTTGATCCATTCATCTTCATTGATTTTTCTTCTAAATAATTTTTCATTCTTCAATTTTTTTGTTTTCTTCACGAACGACTAATCGTCGTTCTTTAAACTTTTTTTTATATGTATTTCCACCGATCGCGTATACAAAAAAATAACAATTAATTTTCAATCCTATTTTCTTTATTCTTAAAAAAAGAAAATAAAAATATTCACGAATATATTATGATACACAACGTTTAATAAAACTGCGTATGATCTATATACATGGGTTATCAGTATTATTTTTTTTCTATCCCAATCGTTTTCTCCTTGAATCCGAAACGAATTGATAACCGAGAATCGTCACTTTTTTTTCAATAACGATCTTTCTATCATCTATTTTTGTTGTGCTCCTTCTTTCGATCGTAATCTATTTATCCACGAGTATTTACTTTCTTCTCCCCATCTCTCCCTCTCTTTCTTTATAAGTTTATCAACACTATTTTTTCTTATGACTTAATCTTATTTTATGTTCTCGCGAATCTCGGTGAAAAAATAATCGAACGCGACGAAGAAAAGAATGGATGGAAAACGAACAGGTACCGAGTATGAAGCTAGTGAAACATCTACTGATGCATGGAATATCGACGCAAGACGTTTTATATCTATGTATGTATACTTGTATACACATACAAGCACACATACATATGCTTGACCGTCTCGTTCTTCCACTTATCGGTCACTAAACACTACGCTTTGCACTTTTCATTTGCGAAAATAAAGCTGATCATATGCTTATGTCACGTTAAACGCGTTGGTCCCTTTTTTTCAAACGGTTCCCTTTTATTCTTTTCATTCAATTATTAACATTCTTTCATTTCTTTTCTCTTTCCTTCAATTAATCCAAAGTTTCTTCTTATTTTTCTTTTTATTATTATTTTTGTTGTTGTATTTAAAACAACTCGAATATTTTATTTAAATAATTAGCATCGTTTGCAATAGTTACGTTTATCGACTGAGAAAGACAGAGAAGAGAGAGAAAAAGAGAGACAGATAGATTGATAGATTTATAGAATAGAAAGAGAGAAAGAGAGAGGAGAGAGAGAGAGAGAGAGAGAGAGAGAGAGAGAGAGAGAGAGAGAGAAGATCATTGATGCTAATTAATTCGCATTTCAATCGCTTATTCGTTCGCGAATATGCGAAGGAGTATTTAGTCGTATTTAAATGATATCAGCGTAGAAATCGATTGATGAGATGATTGCGTTTATATTACACTTCAAGATATATTAAAGTTGATATATCGAATTAAGATTAATCGTTTGATCGTTTCTATTAGATTTGTTTCTAACAATAAGATAATTATTTGAACTATTTCTAAATTATTTCTTTTGCAAATTCTTTAACGAAATACCATAATTTATACGTAAACCTATTTGTAAGAATAATTTTGTTCTAAATGGATATTATTTAATAATTAATGAAAATTCTAGAAAACTTTTCCCAAGTAGGATGAGCACAGATCAAAGCTTACATTTAATTTTAAGATAATTCTTTTCTTTTTTATTCTTTTTGATTCACTCGCGATGAATGTAAGTAAACTTCGAAATAAAAGTACAAGACAAAAATATAAATAAAAGAACAAAAGGAACAATGAATAATATTTCACGATTGTTAGACGAAAATTATATTTCACTTCGTTAAAAGTTAAACTGTTCGAACTGAAAACGTGACGTCCCATACGTTACTTTTGACTGACTGAGAAATCATGTCTTATCGTCGTCTTGTCATCTCGTTATCGGGAATCGTACTTGGCATACTCCGTAAAAATCGCTGATTCTACATACAAAAATGATATCCTCGCTAAGAAAAAGCGAATATTTGAGATAACGATTTGTGTACTTACATCTTTAAACATCACAAATGCTCGTGTTATTTTTAACCAATTTTTTTTTTCTACTTTTACACTTTACTCTACTTTCTGTAGATAAAAACTTATTGCATTTTGTTATGATCATCTTGATTATTAATCACTGTCGTTATTATCATTATATTATTATTATTATTGTTGTTGTTATTTGCAATCTTAGTTTTGAATTATTGTCAGTCAAATAAACATAATGATAATTTTGAATATGAGAAAACGATATCTTGACGAAATTCCAAGTGGATCATAAAATTTCTTCAATTCGATACGAAAACAAATATTTGGGATAAAATTTGCACGTGTATTCGTATTAAATTAATATCCATAAATTTAAAAAAACAATCAAAATATCAAATAAATCAGAAAGTGAAGAAAAATCGAATATTTAAAAAACACAATAACGATAAATATCTTCCTTTAAAACTAATTTAAAAGGAACCAACCCAGGATCCCTTTTAATTGGCACAGCTCGATTTCGTAATGATTTAGTTTTAGATTCTAACGTCACGATATGTACAGTTCTTTGAAATTCAGTCAAATTGATTTTCTCGTTGTCATCCATAATAATTCGTACACTTTCGACGAATCGGAGACAAATTGTTATTTTTAATCGTAAATGATAAAAAAATGGTTGAAGTTGATAGTATCGTTGGTGAGCTTTACTGTCACGAACAGAACTTGCGGTACGCGAGTTCTCCCGCGACCGTGCAACGACGTTACGAGTTCGATAACGAGCTTTTAATTAAACTAACGAGACTGGACGAGAATCGAGAGGTTGCGAAGACCGATAAAAATGTTCATTCCATCAGACTCGATCGTAGGTGATGATGAACGATCCATTCATGTCACTATTTTCCTCTTCTTTTTCAGTTTCAACTGTAATACAATAAAAACGAATGCGCGAAACGTTTTTACTTTTCTAATTAATTTTACAGGTGTATCGTTAGACCTCTTATATTGTTAGACTTATTTTCTTTTTCTTTTTTTTCTTCTCTAGTTTAAATTATATAGGAACATGCATACATTGATTAGATGCCTGTGGAAACAGCCTGGCAAACCCATTAATCGTGTTCGTAATGTTCGCGTCTTACAATTAGCAATTTGATACGTACTAGTAAACATGCTCTATTAAATGCTAACCCGATAACTGGATTACCGGTTTATGGTCATTTCGATCTGTGGTTAATGTTACGGAGATATAATATCTTCTCATATCGTATCTGACGCGTGCCAATACTAACCACAAATTACAGTTATAATGGATTAGTTTCTTCGAATAACTTTAACTTTCGATTGTAATTTGATAACATATAGAACATTTTTTTCCCTTTAAATTAAATAATTTTATTTTATTTTACAATATCGTGTGTGTGTGTGTGTGTGTTTATTTATCTACGAGTGAATAAAAATCTGAGCGTGAGAAAATACCTGCTTACGTGATCGTTGTTAGACCTATCACGACTTTTACAATGAATTTACTATACGTTTCTTATGTAGACGTTTGATTCATTTGATCATTTTAAAACGTAAGATTTTCCATGTAACGAATACGTTAAGTATTATGACGCGTTTCTATCACGTTACATCCAGGAAATGAGATATCTGATATCCACAGATTGCCGCGAATTTCCACGATTAAGCACGATTATGATCGCAGATTGATCTGCCTCCGGTGACCTTTGGGACGACAGAAGTATACTAATTATGAATCCTGAATGAGAAAACGTTTTAAAAATAGAATACAGATTGATTATATTTCGATGATCAAATGGTTATTATTCGCACAATTAAATATATATTTTCATTCGATAAAGAATTTATACGAGTGACATAAAATATTTGTAAGATTACACATTCGTTATACGTATTAATTATTATTTACAAAAATACGATATCAAATAATGAAATAATTGTAGAAAGATATTCATCTCGATTTCACTCACAATTTTAATGTTTTATTATTTTTTATACTTTTACGTTAGTTTTTACAATAAAAAAAGAAATAAAAAATTCATCCCATTAATTATATCACAGTTTTATTCCAATTAGCAGGAATATTTTTGTTAAACTCATGGCAACACAAAATCAACAATTTTGTAACACCTTAACGTGACTTGAATTAATGAAAGAACGAAACTCTTGCCTCGTAGATCTTTGAAAAATACGTCGACTACGTCATTGTCGTTCTCGCGATCTAGGACAGTTTGACAAAACGTAAATTATGATCAAAGAGTAAATAGATCGATGACATCGTTGAAAAGTATGATGGATTTGTAGTATAAATATGCACGGCAGCAAAAAAAACTCTTTTATCGTAATAGTTATGCTTGTGTATACTTGCATTAGTTGATATACATACGTACATGTAAGTAATACATAAATACATATGTGCGTAGTTAGGTAATTAAAAAAACACGCTCGATAAATCATATTTCATAACAAATGGGTAAGAACGATAAACATTTAAAAAAAAAACAATCTAACTTTTTTCCCTTTAAAACTTGCTACGATCGTGCGATAAATAACAAACATCATATCGAATATTTGTATCAATTTTGAAATAAATCGTTTTTCAACTTATTAATTTCAAAATTATATATATATATCTCAAGGAAGTTTGAAACAATTAATATAAAAAAGAAGTTTTATGAAGAAAATGTGAATTATTATCATTGTTTCGTCGAGTTATTTTGGTTTTACATGGCGCCCAACCAAATTAACACCTTTTTAGTGTTTTCGTTCTTGTCTTCTTCTATTTACACTACTTATCTACATCTTTAATAAACGTAAAATGTGAGAAGCATCTGGCGATCGAAACTGATAATTATTATTTCTAACTACTACTGGGAGAACCCGTTTTTAGTCGCGAACGATAGCTGCTGTTTTCGAAGGTGTACAACCTTGAACGACGTACTTTCAAGTGATTTTTTATGAATATGAGGAAGATTAATGCCTTTTATTCATCGTGTCGATATTTTTATTCCTTTTTTCAATGATGGTGAATGTATCATCGTGGAATTTACGTTAGTTCTTAAACTTTTTTATGCCACGTCATAAAAATATACAAAATGATTATACTTTTTCTTCTTTAATATTTATACAAAATATTATATAAGAATACTTTCTACAATCATAGAAAATGCTGTGTGTCTTGAAAATAATCATTTTTTTTATTCACTTTACGATATATACATTCTTTAATAATTAAAATGAACCTACTTCGCGTTAGATTTTATAGAATAAAATTTCGTAGCAAAGTGGAATCCTTTTATTTTCTATAATTTCATGCTTCAAAAAATTAACAAATCGAACTGAACGATCCAATGCGATCTTTTTATTTTTATTTTATTTTATTTTATTTTATGGGGTTTAGAAATAAAAAACAAATATATATACGCATATAATATTTCTATTTACCTGGTGGAATCTTGCCGACCGACTCCGCCACCGATGCTGCTACTTTGAGTACTGACCCTGACGAGAGTAACGTTTCTCGGTAAACTCGACAAAGTGCCGATACCTTTTTGACCCAGCAAAGGTGATTCCGGTCTCGTTGGATTTTCTCCTACGGTGCCTACGTGAGTTTGTGCTTCCGGATCTCTTTCTTCCTCTTCTTCGATCGTACCCGGTAAACGAAAAAGTTTTTGTGGTTCCTCCATTCTTTATCTCCTCTATCTTATTTTATTTTCTTTCTTTCCTTTCTTCCTTCTCCTTATCCTCTTTCCCCCTACCTCACCCCTTTGTTTCTACCTTTTTCACGATGTCACTTTCATTATTACGTTAACAATTTGTCTTGCTAATTGTTTTATTCAACATATATTTATTTCTTTCACGTGTAACAAGCCTTGCACGAAACTCCAATTGGAACTTTTGATTACTCTCGAAGGAATTGTTTACTTTTTATTTTTATTCTTCTTCTTCTTCTACTTCTTTCACTGTTTTCTTCTTATTTCCCCCCCCCCCACGTTTGTTTTGAACGTCAGTACGACATGCGCCATGAAATGCGCTCATCGAAATCACCACGCATGGTCGAGTCGCGATCTTTACTCGCGAAGGATGATACAAGTTTGTAATCCCCCATAGCTTCTCGACTGGTTTCGCTTTCTTCCCAGCAGCAGCAGCTTCTATATACGTTCTTCTTCCTCTTTTGTTGGCTTATCCTATCGTCCCTCGACTCTAAACCGATCAAAAATTCCTTCAAGTTAATTTCTAAATGCACAAAACAGAGAGAACGTTTTATTTCATTCATACGAAAATATATCGGATTGTTTCAATTATAATTATAATCGATATTTAAGGAAGAAATAGTATTTGAAATATAATAGAAGGAGTCTAAAGTAACGCGATTATGATCACGGAGAACTTTGTTTTAAAAATTCAATGAAACGTTGGCAAAGCATTCCCGATGCATTTTTCTTCGAACGAGAAAAATATTATATTCTCGATTAATGAAGCAAATATCCGAAAGAAATCTCGTTGCAATAGCTAAGCGCGTAAGTCGCATTCTTCTTAGAATCATTGATACGCGTAATCACGTGCATGAGAGCACACCGTGGATTTAGAAAAAAGAATAGGAGGAAGAAGAGAGATCCTTTCGCTGAGATAAAAAAGTATATCTATATATAAACTATAGGGGACTGTGGGATAAAATATGTACACCCGTTACAAACAATACGATACACAATAATAATCTGATATACATATTTTCACAAAAGAAATTAAATGCTAATTAAAAAAGATCCATAAAAATCATATCGATCATATTTTAATTCTATCAATATTCAAACGTTCCAATTGACAATTGTATCCCGATAAAAAAAAACTTTGCTAATATAAATTGTTATTGTTTTTCTATTTCTTTTCTTTTTTTTTTACAAGATTCGATCACTAATGGGAAAAGAAACAAGACCGGCATGCGTGAATGAAATTCCGTGTAAGATAATAAAAAGTTTATCAAAATATGGTGGGAAATGTCTTTTTTTCTTTACATTACTCGAATCAAAGTCAACAGTTGGACGTTCTAATTTTCTCGAGTTTTCGAGGGAGGAGGAGACAGATGCACGTAAGCGCGTCGTACTCGCAACTGTATCGGATTCGCGCCCGTTGCATGAGATCTCGTTGCCAACGGATGCCATGGCGTTTACCTCTTATGGCGGGGATAAAGTGCGCGCGCGAGACTCTCTCACATATACATTTTTACGAGGCCACGCGTCATGTTCTCATGTTAGGATACAGGCATCGTCGTCGTCGTCGTCGTTGACTTCTCGGATAGATCTCAACGTGCGAAAGCGAACACACCACGGACCTTGAAACTTTTCTTTCTGTCAACCCGTTGCCAAGTTAAATGCGTTTTAATACATAATTTTAAACTCCTTATCGTTGCAGGGTAAGCGTGAGAAAATAATTTTGTTAACGAATTTTATCGACGTTCGCTTTTTTTTTCCTTCCCCTTTTTATTATTTCTTTTTCACGAGCACTCGATATTTTTCTATCAGTGGAAAAAAACACAAACTAACGTTTATGTCCTTCTTCGTTTTATCATCATCGTCGCGAGAGAACGTCGAAGATCATTTGTATGGATAATTATTAATTTTGCATTGATTAAAGATTCTTATTACAAAATGTAATGTGCAAATTCGTAAAAGATCGACAAATTTATCTACTATTAAATTAAACGTTAAATACTTTATTATATCGAACATCGAGCAAAGAAAATTGATTGAGATATAGTATTTCATTGATAACAAAAATAAAAGCTTAAGTTTTACAAATTGTAGTTATTCTATTATTATTAGATATTTCCTTTCAAACTATATGAGTAATATATTCTAATCATTTATCTAATGTGTTGATTAAACTTGGATATAATTAGTCAAAACATCGATATTATATCATAGAGAATAAATACGACGGTCAATTAAATAAAATATATAAAAAAACGAACGATAAATCAAGAAAGAATTGAAAAGGAAAAAATCATTTTTCGAATAAATGATTAAACCAATTTAAACAGATATTTTATTATCAAAATTCTTCTCGTTGTTCTTGGCTTATGAATATTGCATTTTTCTAGTTTTTTTACAAGTATCATTTCCCCCTTTTATACATTTCAGTGCTTTTACTCTCTATATGCAAATCGATACGTTATTTGCAATTCTAATAGTTACGTGTTTTTAACGTCCCTTTCTTTTCTTTTCTTTCTTTCTTTCTTTCTTTCTTTCCCTCTCTTCGCATTCGCTTTGTTTTATCATTGCAAATGTATAAATAAAAACATACCTATTAACCGTTCCACCTACGTAAATACGTAAGAAGACACATTTAATTGAAGTTAAACATAACGTTTCATTACAGCATATTATTATCTACTTTTGCTTATCAAGCTATGCGTTTAATCATCGAAGACTATCATTAATTTCGTCTCTTCTTACAACAAATTTTATTTTATTAGTAGGTAAAAGAAATAATTACAAAAGAAAATCTATAGCACTCTTTTATATCAATCTCTAGAGTCATAATCGCGCACGTGTGCGTCACGCTGCATCAGGTTAACGTCGTCTTACGTATGTATATACACACGTTCTTATTGGCGTGTTCATCATCATCAGTCAACTAACGGTGTCCCTGAAACGTTCTTCCTCGTAAAGATGAGATTTTGCAAGGCAACGCTTTTATTTTCGCACGATTGTGACATTTCTTTTCCGATTTATCGGAAATACATTGAAATGAAGTAAATAAGAAATCAAATGAAAAAGAAAAGAAAAACTAATGATAAGTCTTGAAACAGTCATAAATATACCCAAGTAAGTAAGCGAGTACTTGTTCAAAGGTAACTCTAGGTAACTGTATAAACGTGTCCGCATGCGAGTATTTGAAAGTGAAATGATAGCGTTGTTGTTCGCATTCTCGAATAATCGCGAACTTAGTTGATCGCTACGTAAAAGCATCAAGTTATTTCGAATGAATAGTTCTCTACCCGGTATCTAGAATTTTGTACGCATAACTCGGAACCATATGCTCGATACACTTGGGACGCGAAGAGAAAAAAAGAAAGAAAGAGAGAGAAATCGAAAATCATCCGAAACGAGGTCGACACGCGATCGGATGTTGGAAAATTCGCATCCTCTTACCGGTCACTAATCACCGATCGTCTCGTCCCGTCCCGTCCGGACGCACGCTTTTGCGCATAGCTTTCATTGTCTTTCCGCTGGAAATGACGTAGATCTTTCAACGTAGACAGCCAATCAATTAACACATTCCCTCACGAAACCAACGACGATGATTGTCTCTCTCTCGTTCTCTCTCTTCCTCTTGATCTTCTATCTATCTTTGCAACCGATTAACCACGAAGGCCATTATAATCTCATCAACAACTAACAAAAACACTATCATTATTTTTATCATTATATTTTTTCATTCTTTTTTCAAACTTCCTATATCTAACGTAAATCCTTCCTTAAGTTCACTTGGGTTTCTCTTTTTTAAATGAAGAAATATGATATTGAATTTGTTCGAACACGTGGCGATTTACCGGCGTCCCTCGTAGATGTCGCTCGATTAAATTTAAATTTCAAATCTCCCGCCACTCGTTGATGTTTCTCCCCTCCCCTCCCCCTCACCCCTCCCTCTCCTCTCTCGCACTATTTTTCTTTTCTTTGTTTTTCTTCGTTTCTTTTTTCTCACCTATTTTTTTGGAGGAATAAGAATTGGAAATAAAATGTAGTTGACACAAATGACACTTTGCCGCGCGTCGTCGCGTCGAAACGACGACGACGACGACGAAACGTCGCGAAACTGCGAACGCTTTTGTTAAGCGAGTGTAGATATAACTATACGACCAGTGCTATACAACGAGAACGAGCCTTTTCAGTGACGTCAACCGGCACCTTTTACACCCGCCTTTACCCCTTCTCTTTTCTCTTACTTATGTCAGTTCTTCTCTCTTCTCTTCTCTTCACTTCACTACACTTCATATCACTTCTCTTTTTGTCTCTCCTTTCCTCTTCCACCTTTTTCTCCTCCTCATCATCCACATCCTTCTCCTTCCTCTTTTTCTTTTTCTTCTCCTTCTCCCAACCACTTTGGTTTCCTTCTCCTTCTCCTTCTCCTTCTACTCATTAACTTGTGTCTTCGTGTCGAAGATTGCCGATCTATTTCGTACCGTTCTTTTCTATGAATTTGACGTCTCAAAAAAGAATATATTGAAAAGTATGAATTTTTGATAATTTCAAACGTTTACAACAACGACGGATATCATGACAAACGAATAACCGGTTTTTTTTTATAATTAAACTTAAAACTTTTGTGTTTAGTGTTATCGCGTATTTTATTGTTTAATTTTAAGGACTAATTAGGATTTATAAATATTATTTCAATTGTTATCTGGCACATTTTATCGTAAAAGATAAATATATTATATTACCAAATTATTTATTATTTTATCGATTTTTTCCTATGTTCGTGACAGTTTTGCTCCTAATTGCAAATACATTTGTGATGCTACACACTTTATGATAATAAATAATTTTACTGCTGATTCTGAGTAAGAAATAAGATTGACATAACACAATGTTGACATCTCAACGAATATTTATCATCGGATAAATTAATCGGACGAACGTTTTTTCATTGAGAAAAAAATTTCTTCCTTTACATAGCAAACACGTCAACCCGTAAATATTTGTCCAGTCGGAACGAAATTTCGTGTTCACGTAATCATTTACGTTGAACAAGCGAAGACGTAATTTAAACGACACGAGTAGAATAGTTTTTGATCCTTTCATAGTTGATGTCCAACAAATAACGTTCATGGCTCACTCTCCAACCTTCCACGATCGGACAACTCCGTTTTTGTCCTTTCTAAATTCCTAAGCCGATCGGGTACTCGTGGGATATGTGTCACTTGGTTGATCATCGCTTAGAATACTTCAAGATAGGTGGATTGTTTTTTTTTTACCTTCCTTTTGTCGTTTTACTATCTATTGTTACAACCTCATGCACACTTTCTCGTTTTCATTTAATATTAATTAGTATACATTTAACATAATTGTTATTTTAATGTAATAAAATTACATTGTTCGTACTGCAATTTCTATTGTGTGTAATTCGCTGAATAAAAAAAAAAAAGAATTTTTATAATAGTGTCATTTATAAGAATTAATTAAAACAAAGAATCTGATATATTCGAATCACAAATGTAGATGAAATGAAAGAGGGAGAGAAATACGGTTATAAATAATTAAATATTAGATAATCACATCTTTTTATATCCAAGATAAATCTTCTTTCTTCTTTTTCTTCTATAAAAATAGATTTATCTCTTTTTCTCTTTATTTCTTTAATGATAATTAAATAAAGAAAAAAAAAAAACGTAAATAACGAAACGAATCTCTGCTTAAAAAGGCGGCCAATTTTATCATTAAAAGAGATCAATGACGTCGATCAACGACGTTGTTTTTCTTTCCACGCATAGTTTAATTTGACTCAATTAAACGATGATGATGATTCAGACGAGTAATTACCTATGTTACTCTCGCTGCTAGTTGTCAAGAGAAGTGCACAAGATAATGTGGTACCGTTTTACGCGTATTTACGCGAAGGATACACCGAAGAGACGCGTGTTACGCGAAAAAGTTCTTCCGTTGCTTCGTTTTTTTTTGTTCTTTTTTCTTTTCAAATAATTCTAAAATATGAATGCAAGATTTACGAAATAAAAGAGGAAGGAAAAAAGAAAGAAATGTGGAGGGGAACACTCAAGACCCATTCAGCTATCGTTTCTTAAAGTCCCCCACGAAACGTCCGGTTTCCGGTTATTCCGGGTGTATTAGTCATAGACGTGCGAATAATCAATGAGTGGGACGAAAAATACAAGTGTAAAAGAAGTTTTTTCGATTCTTCTTACCAAATCATTTAATCGTTTCTACGAATATATTGATTATCTATAAGTTAATCGTCAACGAAATACCATTTCCTTGAACATAATAACGAATCTCTTCGATGGAAGATTCGTTCGTGAATCATGGCTATTGAAATGATAAAACGTCGATACGTTCTTTTCAATATTTCTTTTATTGTTTTATTTTGTTTATCTTTTGCATCGTAGTATTTTACTCTGAGGAATTTTTAGAGTGTCTCTCAGGTGATGACAGGTTCAGTATAACCGACCTATCAGAGCGAAGCCGAGCTTGGAGAAGAACAAAAAAAAAGATGAACAGTAGGTTAAGTAATACGTTACGTTTGCTAAACGATATGCTTAAGCTAGTTTCGTGATTCTCGAGTATCATCAACGACTCACTATTGTCACGAAAAACAATGTCTGTTTCCGAGCGTACGATTGCGAATAAAATTTTGCAAAGATTTCTTTAACTTTATCTTGTATAAATATTATCATCTTACTATCGAGTCTCATATTTATTTAGACTTTTTAACAAAAATGTTTATCTTATTTTTGTTAGCATAGTTCATTTGAAACGGTCGATGTTTATTAAAGAATACCCTCCGTGTGCTTACGCACGTTTCGGAGCAATAAAATCTATAATTCCCAGAGGGTAACCGCTGAGTCGATGGAATTTCATTCTCCAAGGTTCGCAATTAGCATGACAATCGCGACGTTTACGGCCTCATTCTCGGAAGGTCGAGCCAACCAGCTCGTGATTTCGAGGATCGTGAGATGAAATTTGACCTGAATTTCGTAGCGTTCTTTCTTTAAACCGAACTAGAAATGTTCGAATGTGATTGTTAACAAACTACTATTCGTATTTTATTCCCTCGACATCAACCTACACAGTTGGATACTTTTTACATTAAAATATCAAATACAAATTGCCTCTGATGTCGATTCGCTGATGCTGAATTACTTATATACACTGTAACATGTATTATGAAACTTTGAAGATCAATACATGAATCAACATTTAGGTTTCAATGTGTTTTAAGAGTTTCAACATATTACGGACTGGTTATTTAATTTGTCAGTGTTCAGTTTATATGTTTTCATATAAATACTTGAAAATAAATATAAAATGATATGAAAGTTGGCGATCAATAATGTTCTATTGCGAAGGAAATATTGACCATTGTCACGACCATTATCGTCATCATCATCTAAAGTTACATAGTTTCTCCCTAAACAACAAAAATGAAAAACCAAGAATCCTCTTGATCAGCCCCAAGTACCAAAATAGAAGACCCCAAGATTCTTGCAATGTGTTCAACAACGGACAGTTAAATTTAAGCATAGCTGAAAGTAAAGGAAGGAAGAAAGAAAATAAGAGTATGTATATGCAAAATAGGTAACCCGATAAGCAGTTTATCACGTTTCGCGGGGTGTCATTGACAAGTCTCGTTATCATCTCGGTTGGACTCGGTATGGTTCGTAATGCGCACGCTCTCCAGCTGCTGACAGATGATTGAAAACGAACTTGTAAAACCGAGTTGAGAAGAGGAAGGGAAGGCGAGAACTGCAAGCGTAGGAGGAGGAGCTGAGATTAAACAATTGACTGGCGCGATAACGAGGGCACTTCCCGCCACTAAACTCATCCTGTCGTGTCGTCTAACCTATCCACCACGACTCTTCGTATTCATTTAAACCACTACTATTACTCATCTACTCATCCTTCTTCTGCCCTTCTCACACACATTAATATATTATACACAGTATGCACTCATTGCATCATAACGCGCGAACTATCACAACGATCGAGAATGATTCCCAACGAATCTAGTTTGCACCACGTTGACCCCGTTTCCCTATAAATTTCACTAGTTTGCAAAAATAATAATGTTATTATCTTATCCATAGTATTAACAATGTTTTCAATTCTTATTATTACTTTATTAACATTTAATTTTATCTTTATTGACGTATCATGATTATTAAATGAACTAAATTACAAGGCTCGCGTAAAATGACTGTTTGAAAATAAAAATGGTCGAACAGTTTAAACATCACTCACGATAATTATGCGTCTCTTGATTCTAAAGAAGATACTTTGAAAATGCTTGTTTTCCTGAATAAAATTATAGTCCTCGTTATAATCGAAGGACACAAGCTGAAGGAAGTTTAGTAAGAGGGAAGTTAAGCAGCATGAACGATCTAAATCTCTCCGTATGATACCTTTTGTATTTCAGTTAGAAACAATTTAGATGACGATTCCGATGGTTATTGTAAATTCAGATATTCTTAGTTAGTCGAACAATAATGTGATAAGAAATACTACGTGACCCTCGTACTCCCTCGCTTCCTGAGCTTTTATAATATGACGAACTACGACGAAGTAATTTATATTAGCAGGATTGTAAATTTCTCATGTCGAGATTAAAAGAAGATCTCATTTTAAGGTGGAACGAGAAGCAATGATTTTGGCGTACCAATATTATAAAAAAAAGTTTCACTTTGGGACCCTGTTGATGTACCTCACAAAAACTGTGTTGCAAGGATTTTTAGATCATCAATTTGATTTGTTGCATTAGATGCTACATTATTTCAATAAAAATTAAAATAAAAAATAGATAATCAGGTATTCGAATCCAAATTGGTTTAGGGATACAGTGTATCCACAAATCGGTCTCATATAATCTTACAAATTATGTCGTAATCACACTTACCTGAAGACTAGACATCTTCGCAAGCATTCATGCGTTCCAAATGATGATTTGATTCCCTCGAATTTACGACGTATTCCAATCGTTCAGGAACTCCCAACGAAGTTGATATAGTTGGTATAGTTATTTCAACACTTCTCGTATCCTCTTCGTTTTCCAACACGAAACAAGTCTTTTTATGCATTTCTTTCGATTTTTGACCATCGCACAAACTCGATCTCCTCGGCATGGCGTCGCGAAGAGATTCATGCGAGCCCTTAAATTTGCAGTGCCTGTTAAATCAAAATAATTGATAGTTTACGTTTATTAACATATTTATTATATAATTTCATATCATTTACATTATTTTGAATAAAATTTGGAAGTAAAACTCGTTTTACGACCTAATAATCATATTTTTAAAGACAATTTAATTGATTTACAAAAGATACGTTACCTGGGATCCAAAGTTGACTTCGGGCAGGATTTTTTATTGCGAGTTTGACATTGATCGATGTTCGATCGTGAACTCGATCTTTTCATTCCTTCGACATTAATTCTCGATTCACTTTTCTTCGAATCGAGCGTACTCTTCGAGCCTTCGCGATGAATCTTCTTCTCATCCTTGTTATTCTGTTTCCTATTTTTTCTAAGCGTTGCATTGATGTCTTCTAAGGCACGATTGTATTCCTCTTGTACTTTGGAATCCTCTGGACTAACAGAGGTAGCTCCGCAAACGATCTCGTTATCGGTAGACTTGAAATCATTGATTAGCGTATATTATAATTTGTACATATTTTCAAGGAAAAACAAGTCAACAAGAAGAAATTTACCTCGTCGTGCGTATAAAATATTGGCCGTTCGAGTTGCACGCTGTTTACGCTCTCCCGTCTCAAGGTACCGTCGGGACCGGTGATCATAACCGGAATTGGAGTTGGTGGAGTCAACGGTGGTACATGCATGTGAAGACCACCGGCAGAAGAGGCCAAACTCGAACCGGAACTCGTAGTTAAAGAACTACTCGAGACGTCGTGATATGGAAATGCACCTGAACTCATGCGTTCTGCGACCAGCACGAAACAATAATCAACTTTTCTTCGATGAGATCCATTTGAACTTATCTTCTTTAAGTTTTCACCAGTTTAACACGTACGATCAAATGTCCGATTTCTTTTTCTATTCAATATTCTTCCTTTATTTAATATATTTCATTTTACGAATATTATTTTTATTTAGATTTAGTATCAATTCGTTAGATACTGGGATAAGGTATGGAGCATCGCAATTTTCTTTAATTTATTTCTTTATATTGCAACATTGTAATTTTATTTTTTCATAGTAGGACGATTAAAAATTGATCTGTAAATCTTTTATCATAAATAAGATAGCATCATGATATACTGACAATATACATTATTTTTCGTTCATATATTTTTGTCTCTTCAGGATATTTCATTCTCAAAAGAATAGCATCAATTAAATACGATTTCTACTTCTACATCTATCGGTAAAGTAGAAAACGTTAGAATGGTATGAGAAAATGATGCCAAAGGAACGGAACTTTGAATGTTTTATTCAACACACCCGTACGCACGTGTTAAAATAATTTTCAAATTGTTTACTCACCTCCTTTAGCTCTATGTATTGCTCTTAATTGATCGAGATCGGCTGCAGAACAAAGTGGCGTATCAACCTCGTAAGTATTGTTAAATAGACTATAATTGACCTCGTATTCACCGGTTTCTTTACGAAACGTGATAATGTGCTCGAAACGATGTCCCCAAAGAATTTCTGATGGTAGATAAGAACTTCTTGCTTGTGTCGTCATACCGGTTGACTCGATTACACCTACAATTATCATGGTTTAGTACTATTTTCAAGATTTCGTGACATTGAATTGAAATTTTGGATTGCTTAATATTCCTACCTTCCAAAATAACAACGATCTCGAAACGTTCTCGAAGCATATCGCTGGCGGAAATACGATAAAGCGGCGAGTGTTCGTCTATCTTGTGAACAATTGTTGTTGGCCATATAAAAAAGATTTTGTCTTCCTCTCCGTCTCCGCCTACTTTTAGTTCCGTTTGGAAAAACGGTAAAAGTTCGCCCTCTCTCGTCACCTGTCAAATTTCATATTAAAACATAATAAATACTATTCATTTTTACGTTTTAAATGAATCAGATTTATATGGTGCATCAGATAAATGAATCAAATTGATGAGATTCATATATTCCAATAATATATCCAATTCCATAATATCCAATTTGTTTAAAAAGATTTCTTTATCAGAAAATTACAAACTCTTTTCTTGATCAATTTAGAAAATGTTATTCAATTTGAACACTTTTAATATCATAAACGTATTTACTCGTAGATAGAAACATTTGATTAACGCAAGATAAGAAAAGTTGCTTACCTTCCTTTTGATCATTTGTGCTCTGACGTGAGCCTCGATGATGTGACTCTTTCTCATATCTCCAACGCGAAACATCAGACACGATTGACCGTCCCTCTGACATATTACAGCGTTCCTCGAGAAAAGAAGTGTCTGCGTTCTTTTTTTCGGTCGTGATAATTTGGCAAAGACTATACCGACCATAAAGGCTTGCAAGATCACTCCTGTCATCGATTGTATACACATGACGAATATTGCTTCTGGACATTCGTCTGTTGTGTGTTTCGAGCCATACCTGCGTCAGTTATAACACGACATTAACATTTAAATGAATTTCAACAAATTAAAGAACAAATTTAAGAACTAAAATACGTCACGTAGAACTTTTTTTCAGTAAAAAAAAAAACAAGTTTTTAAAACACAGGCTTTTTTTCCAGACACCCATTCAATTATTTAAAGAAATTCATATTTTTATGTATATAAAATCAATGAAATTTGCATTAATTATTTACTATGATACATAATAATTC
Source organism: Polistes canadensis (assembly GCF_001313835.1). Classification (NCBI taxonomy): domain Eukaryota; kingdom Metazoa; phylum Arthropoda; class Insecta; order Hymenoptera; family Vespidae; genus Polistes; species Polistes canadensis. The sequence continues at coordinate 1,409,142 of NW_014569557.1, read as the reverse complement.
GTACACCGATTACTTGACATTTTCAAACGTTTTACGCGTTTGAAAGAACAGAACGAGAATAGAAATAAGAATGATTGGGTTTACCCGATCGTGTGCTGTGTCTCGACGGAAAAGAGGAAACAGCTGGTGAAACTACGTATATCTTCGACGCAAGGAGTAAATGTATAATTCGACGAATTGTAATTATGTGGATCAAGGTCTCCGTGACTATAAGCGATTAACCACCAAATTAAAGCAAAACCGAGCCAAGAAAGTAAAAAGTTCATTGAAAATACGAGAAGGGTCCAGCGCCATTGAGCGTCGACTAAAGTGGTGAAGATGTCCTGTAAACAAAAAATTAATAAGATAATAAAATAAAATAAATCGTTAAACGCGCGAGGAACTTTCATGGGATTATTCAATTGTTCTTTGATAAAAATAAAAATCACCTGCAAATAACGACGACGACGTTTAGCGACGTTTCCTTGAACGACGTTGCAATCTCCGTGCTTGAACACCACTCTCTTGCGTACTCTTCTTGAACTGAATCTTGTTTGACGATATCTTTTTTGAAAGAAAAACAAAAAATAAGTAAATTTATGTAGGAAAGCGAATTTGAGGAAAAGTGCGTGGAAAACAAATGTAAGATGGATACCCATTTTTTAATTTTTTTTTTTTTTTTTTTTTTTTACAAATTGCAAGAGTATAATATCAAACTAATCTATCTTTCTCATCCAAATACAATTGAAGTTTACTCAAAAATAATATTCATAGCCATTGTGAAGTTAATTGCAATCACTAGAAAAAAAATGAAATTTAATTTTAATTAAAAATTGTTAATTGAATTCGTTATTTCTATTCGTTTGTAAAATAAATCACAAGTGTAACTACCGACTAAATTAAAATAATCTACTGCAACTCGTTTATATTATCTGTTCTGTTTCATTAAACTTACTAAATAAATAAATAAATAATTCCAGCAGTGTGTGCGTGTGTACACTCGTAAAACGCTTTAATTCGTATAAACGAGCTCGTCGCTATTTATTTCGAAAATCTAGAAGCCACCGTTCATTTCTATTTCGATGATCTTGATGGTAATTCGTACCATGTAATTCGTAAATGTAAAACGAACTATTATCTATCGGAAACTTTCTAATTCACGAAATCTTCGCTTCATTTATTTTCGTATTACTATTTCGTATTAAATAGCAATTGTTACGTACTTAGGTATATAAACAAAATTTGTATCGTAACGACCCGTTAAAAGAGAAGCATCGCGTAAAGTAATGATATCATTGAAAATATATTAAGTCCTAATTTGTTGCTAGGTCTAGGCCATACCTAGACGCCACCGCAAGGGAAATTCGTATAAGGGCAAGTTGCCAGTTAATCGCGTCATTGAAACGAATCACGACTCTTTTTTCGTATTATTATAATTATTCGTAGCACTAGAACGTTTTCTTAAATGACGTAGAAAACGTACCGTTAAAAATCGATCCAATTAAAAATCTCGTCAAAGATTTGAATGTATATTACTTCTTACGATCTAAAGATTTATTTCTTTGATTGGTTTTTTTTAAATGAATGATTGTTCGATGGGTTGTAATAAAAGTAACGTTACCTTCGATATAGATCAAGGTAACCGATATAATATAATAGATTGAAGTGAGGCTTGAATTTCGATGAAAGAGCCATCGGTCGAAGGTCAATCCACTGTTTTAACGTCGTTTCGATCTCGTCGTTTCAATCGTCTTATTTATAAATAGATTTTGAGCATCGTTATAAATAGTTAAGTCGCGTCTCCGTGTCTCAGTTAAATTTGTTGGAAATAATAAAATAAGCGGCCAAGAAAGAGTATCTTTTGAAAGAGAAAGAGAGGGAGAGAGAGAGAAATGGTTAGTCCACGTAGTTCTAGAGACTAGAGAGTCTAGACCGATCGAGATCAACGAGACGACGACGACGACGACGTTTGTTTACGAAGGAAGTAGTCTCGTTCCATATCGCACATCAAAGACTATTCGAGTCATCTTCTTTGCCTTTGCTCTCTTTGAACTCTTCTCCTTGAAAATGATGTTTTGTCAAAATAATTTTTTTTTTTTTTTTTTTTTTTTTTTTCTTTTTTATTTACTTATAAGCATAAGAAAATTTGAAATTTAAACGTGTTCCGATTGGGTCATCTCTTTGGCAAACGACGCGCCGTGAAATTTGCATCTGCGCAGTACATCATTTAATTTAACTACCATGAAGAGGTGATATTAAGAATAAAAAAAAGTCATTCTTCGTCCGTTTGCCTATATGTGTTTCGAATTGTAATATTTTGTTGATCGTTTTATTCGTATTTCAAATGATATTTGAACTTTTGTTTGTGCTATAAGTCATCGATTTTGTTTGAATATCATGTATACTACAGCATGGAAAAGCCTTTCACACGTAAAATCAAGCACTTCGTTGTCACACGAAGTAACTGTTGTTTTAACAACCCGGTCAAACAGTTGCTTATAGTCGTTCACTATCGCAACAAATTGTCAAGACTGTAACTGTACCGACTCGAGGTGGAACATTATTTTCAATTACACTATTCATACTAGACTGGCGCAACCATCAACCTTCTGCAGTCAGTCTCTTGCTTCATAACAACGTGAAAGAAGGTGTCTCTCATTATTATCCTTTTGTGTTAATTTATCGATCGTCTTTCAATTATCACGTTAATTACTCATCAGTGCAATCAAAGATTCAGTGCCGTAAAAATAATTTCCAACTTACGATTGAATTTTGAAAATGCCATTTAAATATTTCGCATTGTTAAATTATTATCGCAATGCACGATAATAATTCAATGTGATAAATTGAAATTTTGAATCGTTCAATTTCGACAGATCTATTTCCCAATGAAATTATAATGAATCGGAACGATCGCTTAAGTGATTTTCAGTGTACGCGAGAACTCGTAGATTAAGTTAAATCAAAATTGTTGTTAAAGAAATGACTCTCTTGGAAGAGTTTCGAGTGAGTGAGAGAGAGAGAGAGAGAGAGAGAGAGAAAGAGAGATATTCATCATCGTTTCGTTTTATCTTCATCGAGACGAATCGTGTCTGTCTGGACGAGACAAGAAATCGTCGGTGATTATGATAACCGGTGGCAATAAACCTAATGATATAAACCGTCGGGCGAGATTGTAACTCTGCTCGATCGTCTCTCTGGTCTAGATTAAACGGATGTTCACTTCGCAGCTTTAAGTCTTCTTTCTTCACTCAATGATTCCTTTTGTTTTTCTCTTGATTATTTTTAATTCTACCAGATTTCCTTCAAACCGAATTTATCATTTCTTATCATCGCGCAAAAGATTACGTAATAGAAATGCTTTCTCCTTGCAACCCCTATTTCTTTATCTCAACTCTTCGAATCCATGTCAGTGCAAAATTAGACGAATGAATTTTATGTATGCTGCGTACGTTTGCGTCTATAATTTAAAAGAAAAAATACACCGAAAATATAATGCGATCCCGCGTAAACAAATAAATCGAAATTGTAGAATCCGATTTTCTTCCTCTACGACTATTACTCGTTTTCTTTTTTTATTTTGTATTTTTTTTGTTTCCCCCCTCGAGAAAACGTCGACTATAAATATCTGCTGAAAGGCCGTCATCCGTTGAGCGGATATTAATACAAAATGTTATTCTAATATTTTGATTTATTTCAGGACCACCTTGTATTTATACTCGATAATTTTTCGTTTTTTTTTTTGCATTGGTATTATTCGAAAAGAAGCAAAATATTCGGTGCTTGAAATAAAGTAAGTATAATCAGATTCGATTTCGCGTACTTAAGCAATTCTTCTCGCCATGCGGCTTCACCGGAAGTCGTAGCTTTAACGACGAGCATCGATACTTGGGATAGTGCTCTGCGCAAACCGGAGAATGCAGTTCCTCCATCTCCAAGGTGGTGTAGTTTTCCTCCGACCGAAGCACTCGATGGAATTGACGTGGCCATGTTTTCATTTGTTTGTTATCATCAATTTTACGAACGTCTGTCGTCTCTCTCTTATACTCGAAGATCTTTTCTCTTCTCGCGACAGAATTGACGTTAGCGAAGTACGACGACGGACAGGAAGAAAAATATAGAAAATTTAAGAGAAAGATTGTTCTTTCGATAAAGAAAAAGAAATAAATCAAAGCTAAAAGAAATATACCCAAATCCGAAAGCGTTAATCCTTTCTGTCAAACTTTTTAGCATGCATAGAAGTATCTCCCCGTCCGGATTTCGGTAGAACGCCGAAGAGAAGCCTCCGCGGTCGTCTAAAATTAAATTTTATTCAAGATGGCCGTGCCGAGGAGCGTTTCGCTTTAAGGACAAGTCTACCCGAGGAAAGTAAAGACTCTTCACTCTTCTGAGCTCGCCACTCAGCACGTTTCATCGTTAAAGCCAAACGTCGCAACCAGTCCACAACCAAAGAAATATCCAAATCAATCGTTTGCACCACATTCGGCTCCCCGATCTTGAACGATCGAATCTTTCTCGATCGTTTCTCCCTCTTTTTTTCTGCGTCTTCTTCTTCCTCCAGCCACCGTAACCCTTCCACCTCTTTTATTCACACGTTTATCTCTCGAGAAACTCTTCCTGCCCTCGCCCTCGCCCCCGCCCTCGCCCCCGCCCTCGCCCCCGCCCTCGTTCACTCCACGCACTTCACTTTTCTATTTTTCTTTTTTGGCTAACGTCCACTTCACTTTTACCCGTGTTATTTGAATTATAGAAGAATCCTATCTATTATTTATATTGTTATATATTATACGCCACAATTATCCTTTTCTACTCGTAAACATTTAAATCGTACGAAAACGCGAAATAGATTCATTTGTTATGTTGCGATACGATACCGATTTTTAGATTTTCTTTTCTTTTTACAATTTTCTTTTCTAAATTACGAAATTACAAAGAAATTTGTATCGTTTTATTTTGTGTTCTCCGTTTCTTTGAATGACTGTATGTAATAACACTTCGTAACACTTTACGCATAGAAATCCTGTCGTTGAAATACACAATGAAACATTCTCGTGCGGTACCGTTTCATAGACGAAATTTTCTAACGAGATGATGCACGGAGCTAATTAAATTCGCTCACTAACGAACAACAGCTCGACTAGTACTGCGCGATCGAATTTCGAGTCGTTGGCGAGTCAAACCGATTTTCGTCGTTCTTCGTGTCGTTTTATGCATCGACTTGGCACCACTTAAGGCCAGTGAAATACACGCTGGATGTCGTATTATACCTGCTATACCGTCTAATAAGAGGATCCAATAGGAATAATTGGATCTTTCGATAAAACAATTAAACGAATATAATTGAAATTTGGGATAAAGTTAGTTACAAAAAGAAAAAAACCACGTGTTTGAGAAATGTGATTCGTAAAATACGTGCTCGAACGATAATATGGATCGACGTCCCTACTCAAAATTTATTTCTTTTGATGCCGAAAAAAATTACATACGTTATCGAATAGGATCTACGTCATACCTTCAATTTCATTTTGTTCGGGTGGGAGGAAAACAAAAAATTCCAATTAAATTTATGCGTAAGATTAATACGTCCGTCATCCGTTAAATTTATTGCATTAGTTTAAGAAGAAGAAGAAGAAGAAAAAAAAGAAATGATTAAAAAAATCTCAAAGATAGAACGCTCGTTTCGAGATTAATGCGATCGATGATATTTTTAAAATTTATCCTATATGCATATTTTACGACACGCTCTAATAATATTATTTCGTTGGATTATATTTTACTGTAATGGACAAAGAGACAAAGGATCTTAAGCGGCCGTATTTCATTTAACATCGGACGAAATACAACTCGCAAAGCTTTTCACGCGAAATCTTTCGCGATTTGGCACTGGCTCGTTAACAAACGATACGATTTTCGTGGCCGACAGTTTTGTCGTTTTCTAGGCCAAGAACATTATTTGGAAATTTTTCTTCGAGTTCAATTCTTTGCCGAGAATTCATTCCGGCAATTGAGAAGTACTTTGCAACTTACAATTCTTATTACAATATAATTGAACGTAACATCATTTGTTACAAATGAACATTTTTAAACGATCGACGGTCAGATATTTTTTTCTTTTGATTATTTTCAATCGTCATTTAAATGATATATTTTGTTTTTCTTTTAACAGGTACATCATTGTAAATCTATTAACGACAACAAATCTATTAACGATCAATTATTTTCTTTTCCATCGAATAAAATTCCTTTCTCTTTGTAGAATAAGATTTACTAGTAACAAAGTATCGTCTAAATACAAACATTTTCAAAGTGTTTCGGACGTAAAACAAGGGAAGACGGGATTCCCTAATATTCTTTGGCCTGCCACGGTTTCCGCAATTAGAGACTTCTATTCTCGTCAAGCAAAAGAAAGACTTCCGCCGTGGATGGTAGGGAAATGGGAACATCGCGATGCTATTTTCGCGGAGTTCATAAAACGCATTGTGATCTAGATCTTTCAACGGCAAAGTATTTTTGAACTTATCGACGAAAATTCTTCCAACTCGGTGCCTCTAAGACAATGTCTCTCCCACTTCCTAAAACTTTGACATTTACCCTTTTTACTATAATAATAATCCAAATACAATCATCGGTCTTTCGATCAGTCAACGGTCAATACGAAAAGATGTACATCTGGACTTCTTTTTACACGATAGATGCTTACGGTTAAGAAAAATATTTGTAAAAGAAAGTCACGCGTTAGAATTGATTTACAAGAAAAAAAGAAATATGTGAATCGCATAAGAAAATATCGTACAAAAAAAAGGTCCAGTATGTTAATAATTAAAATATATATGGAATTTTTGGTTGCAGTAACGATGAAAAATTAAAAATACGTTTTTTCTGCAGTTTTTATTGAGTTATTTTGTGAGGAGTAAATATGGTATTAAATGATGATATCATACGACGTATATAGAAACATTTCCGTCGTTATCACGTGCTTATGATAATGCAATTCAATAAATATAAATTACAAGTTCAGTCAAAATCGAATATTACACTCTCGTTGATAATGAATACGTTTCTCGTATTCTCCAATAATATTAATTAGAAGTATTATATTTATGACATGCTACCTACAATTAATTTTCTTTTTAATACTACGATAAACTGTGAAATAATGAGGAAGTAAATAAAAAGGAACAAAAGATACAAAGAAAAAAGGAAAACGCATAATGCACGAGTGATAATGGTCATCGATGAGTTCAGAAAAATTCGAATATTCCTTTTTATTAAAGATCATGAATTTTAAAAATTTAACGGGACTTTCGCGCACGCAATAAAACTCAAATTAACCTACTTATTTGAATTCTTATCATTACGGAAATTATTTATCAATGACCATGATGATGAACTAACAATTGTTGCTTCCATTATTCCTCGTTGCGGTAACGATAAATACCAAGCGAGTACAAGGATTTTTTACATATTTTTCATTTTGTTATCATTATAATAATATTAATAATATATTTATTGGAAAACACATTTACTTTTTAATAAAATGAATAAATAATTGAATAAATTAAATATACTGTGCGCGAATATTAACATCGAAAACGATATAATATTAAAATGTATGTAAAATAAAATAATAATAAATTAAATACGATAAATAAACAGGAAACGGTCTATCAGATTAAAATGTGTTTTATCATGCTAAAAATGTGGTCGCTACTACAAATGTCCTCTCATATTTTCTACTAGTACTTACATTCCAAAATAATTGTATCGAAAGTAACAAATCTTCATTTCTCGTCGTGACAACTTATGATTGAATGTGAACAGTATGAGGATATTTAGCATACTATTCTACTCAACTCATTATATAGTATTTATAAAAAGTTTCGCGATAAGATCTAATAATTCTAAATGTTTCCTATTTATTTCCTTTTTTTCTTCTTGTTTTTTTTCTTCTTTCTTTTTCTTCCAGTCATGGTCATATAATAATTTACGGCCATTGTGATAATTGGAAGTTAAGGTCAAGTTTAAAGATAACTTTAATATTTTAAATAGTCAACAAATTCCCTCTTTTTCTCCCTATAATTTATAAATTATCCATACTTATTTGATCTCATTCAACATACTAACAAAACTAAATAGGATTAGAAATTTCTGAATAATTTCCTTATGATACACTTAATATGAATAATAATGATAATAAATCTTCCTTACTTTGTATGTATATATTATTACAGATTGCCTAAAAGGAATTCTTCAATTTTTGTTATTAATAAAATCAATCATTATAAAAGATTATAGAATAGAAAAGAACCGTTTAAATTATTTTTTGATGTATATTCCAAAAATAAGTAAACATCTTTCAGCATAAGCTTGAAACGATAAAACTAAAAATACCGAAATTACAGAAACCTTTACTAACCTGGTTAAAAGAGGTCCGGATTCTCCTCTGAAGCTGATCCTGTTGAAGGCTCTTCTTTGAAAATTACCAAGAAGACTACGTTTCTCTCTCGATGAATGGTGTCTTCCGGTTTCCTCGAGGCAGGATTCTTCAATGGTCTCACGACCATCTACACAAGGTCTCAAAAATTCGGATAAATTCAAATCGTTAGCTTGGCCCGTATTAATATCACTTGTTGAATTCTTGTCTGATTCTTCGTTCGCGTTTCTCTTTGTTGCGAGCCTTTCGATTGTCGGCATTTCGTGATCCTCTCAATCCTCCATCTTCCTTTCTTTCCTTCTTCCTTTCTTTCTCTTTCTTTCCCTCTTTTTTATTTCTTATCTTTCCCTCAGTTCACTTGCTTATATTATTTGACACTATTCCAATATTTTTCATATTCACTCATAATACTCTCTCTCTCGTGTGTCGTTAATTTATTTATATATTTATTTATTTATACACCATGTGTTCCCTCTTGTTCATTATAATTATGAACACATTCGAATATCTATTAGTTATCTACTTAGAATCTAATTATCTTTCTCTGTATATCCTAATAATCAACTACACCAACTATGAAACGTCCATCGTTCACCTTGCTCTACACTCTCCTCGTTCTTCATTTTTTTTAATTTTGTTCTTCTTTTTTATTCGATCACAATAATCTAACACACCCTTGAACAATTTTTTGATAAGAACAATGATTGCATATGTCAACGTCACAGAAGATCCTTCAAATATATTTTATTGATTTTTCTCTTATCATTTAACATTTGTCTTTATAAATTGATTACAAATTTTGAGGAGATTTAGATTTTATTCGAACATTGACAAAAAATAATCTAAAAATTGTTCGATCTATAATAAAATTATATTCAATAAATTATTTCAATAATCGATATCACGATCGACTCTGATATTTAATTATTCGAATTCTCGATTTGTTCTAGCTTCGTCTAATGCAGCGATCAACAACAAAATCTCATCAAAATGAAATTAATCTTCGTAAATTCATCGTGGGTTTTCGTTTATTACAAAATTGAAGGAAAAAAGAAATGGCGCCCGCGCGCAATTAAAAACTACTAAAGTACGAAATGGATAAAGTGATATCATTTGAAAAGGAAAAAAAAAAGAAACAGGTTAAAAAGATAAGAAAACGATAGGTATGTACACAATAACACTTTGAAGTAACTAAAAGTAATAGCAACGAAGTAAAGACTAACCGGCGTTGAACTCTTAGGAAGGTAAGTAAGAATTTATCTTACACTCGGATCAGAATCGCGAAAAGAAACCGCTACTTCCGTTCATCCTTCTTCTCCACCTCTTTCTTTAAATTCTCTACGCACTATTGACTTCGATCTATCCAAAGATATTTTCTACACACATTCCGTAAGAAGAAAAAAATAAAGAAAATAAAAAAAACAACAGCACACCATTACCTTTTCACATTTGCTTTTAGTCTTTCTTTACTAGATAAGTATAATAAGTAAGAACGTTGGAAAATGATTTTTCTTCTTATATTTTTTCTCTCGATGCGATGTTTTATTATATTTTTGTTGTTTTCGAAAGTCACGTTCCGTCACCAATTTCGCGTCATGACGCGTCGAGATTCATAATCACGCGGCATATATACTTAATCATAACGATATAGTCAATCTATTCGGTTACATATGTCGTCGTCGTCGTCGTCGTCGTCGTCGTCGTCGTCGTCGTCGCGTAGTATCGTACAAGAAAAACCAACGCAGTGACGCGACGAAGAAAAGTTGTTCATGCTTCTAGAACACGCGAATACGTAAGTAAGTGCGTGGACTCTTTAGATACGTGTGCCGGCAAAAGCGAAAATAATCCTCTTTCTCTCTCTCTTTCTCTTATTATCTTTTCGTTCTTTCTACGCGCGCGTGTCGCTATCTTACGCGCTCGTAAGTGTTCGTTCACACTCGGTTGCATTCGGTACGCGTGCGTGCATGCGTGCGTACACCCACGCGTGAACGGATCAGTCGGGCTTTTATCGCCAACCACGTGGGTTTAATTTTTTTACTTTTTTTTCCTTCCTTTTCCAAGTTATCTAATAATCCGTTCTTTTACTCGATCACCTTTTTTTTTTGTTTACCTGTTTATACGTTTACAATTTGTTTATACTATTACCATACGCGTATTTTCATCTAACGTCGTTTAACTCCGCGAACCTAATGAACTTTTTTAATCCTGTTCTCCTTTCCATCTTGATACTGCTGGATTCCTCTAACGGTATTCGTAAATGACTTTTTGTATGGTTAACTAAGCTTAAATACTTAACTTAAATACTTATCTATTACTCATTAGAGATAGGCTTTTAAAGAAGTATAACAGTTATTTCAATTGTTATTTTTCTTCACGCTAATATAGCAAGTTGTTTCTAAGTTTACTTTGTTTCAGTATGTTCATTTTTAATTTATATTAACTTTTTTATCATCTTCCTAATATATTTGTAACAAATATGTAAAACACTCTCGTGTTGAATTTTTACGACTATGCGGTCTATTTTTTCTTCACTCTATCTATCATTAAAATTAACTCGTCAAAGTAATAAGTATAAAGTACAAAAGAACAAACAATAATCAAGTATATTCTTTAAATTAGCAAAACGTACGAAACAGAAAATACGTTCTCATTACTGACGTGAACGACACAAGTAGCTTTATATACATCCATACAACATGAATGGAAACATAACTAGTTTAACGTTCCTACTTACGACGATCGAGAACGCCATCGATACAAAAAAAAAGTAACATTTAAAAGTGAACAACATTTGATTTCGAAAATTAATTATTTTTTTATTCGAAAATAATTAAACTCGTGTACGAAAAAATTTCACGCAATCTTATTGTTCAACATTCATACTTTGAGTTTCTTAGACGTTAACAATATAATTGTATATATCATTCATTTATTTATAATATCAATTTTAAATTTTTGATTTTTTTTATATCGATAATTTTATTTTTCATCGGCGCTCGTTCAAACAGCTTTCGAAATTTAACGCTAGATGGTACGTTATGTACGTTCCAACAAGTACAAAATATTTTTGTCTACGTCGAAATTTTTACCAAAAATATTTGTAATTAATTAATTTAAATAAATAATTCGTCAACATTAAGAGAACCTGATGTGGTACCAGAGGAAGAAAAAAAAATATAATTGCATCTATAAATAGAAAAAAACGAAAAGCAGGAATGGTATTAATACGAAGTATAAAAATAACTCTTCTCTTCTATTTAATTTCAAATCTAAATAAGACAGTGTATGTACAAACTTTTAAACTATGAATTGTTATAAATAATTACTATTTTATTAAATTCCGACACCTTAATTCCATAGAAAGAAACGCCTTCATATTTGGATCTTGAATTTTCTCCAAAATTTCTTTTTGTACATCCATGTTACTAACTTCTAGCTTACTAGACAACTTTTCTACGTATTGAATCCAAACGCAATTAGTACAACCAGACATACAGCAGTTGGTAGGTTCTGTGAGTTCCTCTAAAGAGAGGGAATCATCAGATTTTTCTTGATCTTCAATTTTTTCATTACACATCCTTGTACTTTGGTTATCGCTAGAACATAGTCTCAAAGTCATGAGTACGCCCTTCCAATTATTATAAAGTTGTTTTTTGACAGAATGAACTTTCCAACGAACCAGATTCATACTCGTTTTGGTTAGAAGACCATCTAAGTGATTGTTTTTATATTAAATATAGAATTGATTTGTTGTTTGATTCATTACATTTATATTTATTCTCTACAAATATATACTTAGAAAAGAAGCTGAAGAAAATGTTTTTAAGGAAGAATATTTTTTTTCTAGAATCACAGTACTTTCGCTTTTTATCGTCATAAACAATAATTAACAAGTACACATTTGTAATGTAATTACGTGAGAAAAATCAGTTTAGTCTTGCAGAGCCATCTGGCGTCATTTACTTAATATTCGTTTTCAAAATTAATTTCCTACGAGAAAAATTTTAATAATATTATCTCAATGTAATTAAGAATATTTTGTATTAATTTATATTTATACGCTACACTCACACACACAGAAATAAATCTTAATAGATAACTTAAGAGTTTATTAAAATTTATACTTGTTTACATGTGTATACTAGGATTAGGTTGTAATATTATCCACGTGGATTTACTTTATATCTCAGACTATTATTATTTAGAAAATATTTAATAAATATTATTTCTAACAATGGGTCGCAAAATTCCGGGGAAGAAACATCGTGGCATTAAGGATCCAGAGAAACAGCGTGCTAGACGATTAGCCGAGTGAGTTAGCTTTCGAGTAAATCATCTGTTGCATTTACGTCTAGGATGCTAAAAATATTGTTGTGTTGATATTGTGCTTGTAGGTTAGAAACGAAAATAAATGCACCGCCGAAGGATGTCCGGGAACAAGCGATACCGAAAAGTTTGGAAAAACTTATTAGGCTTAAGGAAGCTGTGAAATCAGGTAGAATAAATAAAGTGAAGAAATCAAGGAAAAAGAAGAAAAATAGATTGATATGCGTGGGCGGTGAGAAACCAAAATCGGTGCATCCTAAATCAAAACCGGAAAAAGCGGTTCCAATATTTCAACAAAAACCTGGAGAAAGTCATAACAAATTTTTGTATCGTGTTAGTCAAGAAACTCATGCGTTTATCAATGAAACTGCCTTCGAAAAAAAGTACAATGTCCTTGTAAATAGAAATACTGAGACCGGAGAAGTAGAGGGTTTATCCAAACAGCCTAAGGATGAGTTGGACGAGTTAGAAAAGTTAAGAGCGAAACATAAAAATATTAAAAAAAAGAAGAAGGTTAAGGAAGAGGAAGGTGATATGAATCTTACCAAATCACAAAAGAGAAGACAGAAGTTACAGATTAAGAAAAAAAAAAAGGAGGAAGATTTGATCGACAATTTTCAAACTTTTCAAGATGAAGTTCAATTTGGAGAAACAGTGCATGCACCTCCTGTATTAATTACAAAACCGAGAAAAGCTGTGGTGGCAGATAGCGTCAAGGTATTCTTATCATTTTAATTTAAATGTATTCTACAAGCATATTTCTATGTTCTAAAATTGAAGTATTGCTGTATTTTTTAATTTTATTGTTTGAAATTTTTCTCTAATAGCCAGGAAAGAGAAATTTGCTTCTAAATTCATTATTCACAAAGAACGATTCATCCAATAATAATTCCACAAAATCAGTCATCATTGATAGATCCGGTAAACGTAAAAATCTACCAGCTAGTGAAAGGAGACAACTAGAAAAAGAACAGAGTAGTGTAATTGCAGCATACAGACAGTTGAAAGCTAAGCGATCTGCTGATGTTGATACTTAGGGTACGTATTTAAATATATATATATATAAAAAAAATATATAAATGATTCAAAATTTATTTATCCTTTGTTTTATTTTTTAACACTTAAATATACATGTATATATATACATATATATATATATATATACAGAGACACATTTTTATAATATCTCTAACAATTTGTTAAGAAGTCGTAAGGAGAATGATTTTTTCGTTCTTTTAAATAAATTAGATTCCTCAGTATTCTATCATTCTTAATATATGCGCATAATTCATATTATTTAAAAAAAATCTAATTATATTCTTTAAATTTCTCTGTATTTTTCTTTGTAGTTATTAGAATTCACATGAAAATAGAAGTATCATACAGATCCCTGTTTTTTTTTCAAGATTAAGTGCATTATATACAATATACATTGGTGTAAATGTTAGAAATCTATGTGATTAAATACAATGTGTAGGTAGACCTTGTCATCTAAAATGTTTCAACGATTCAAATTTTTTATAGTTATATAAATTTGTTCATATTTAATCTACTCCAATCTAGTTCCCAATAGGAATTTAGTTTATAGTTAGAGGATAGAACTATGTAGGCATTTCTAAAATTTAAATCTTTGTACGTAATGCATCAAGTTAAAAAGAATATTTTTTGACCTATAAGATTTGATTATTGGTATATTTGTATTTATCCTGTCGTCCATACAAATGGTTCTAATCTGTCTTCTATTGGTAAGAAGTTATTAAGTGTTTCAAGACTTTCTAAAGTCTGATTAAGAAGAGAATGACATTTGGTCAGTTGTCTGCTAAGTTCGTGTACTTTGTTTAGTTGTTCCGCAAACTTGGTAAATTTTTTTTGTCTTTCTACGGCTAGACCCAAAATTCTATTAACTTCGGCTTCGAGATTAATGCATAGAGCTGCTTGTTCTCCAGCTATCATCTGTGCATTAGTATTAAGGTGATGTTGATATCGGGCGCATACATTGAACAATCCAATGGGATCTAATCTTTCAAGAACCTCTGGATCTCGTACTCCTGGCGGTAGATTCAAAGTCCCACGCATTATTGGTAGAAACATGGGAATACTTTGTAATTTGACTAGATCTGGATCTTTTTCGGTGCTAGGATCCGATGCAGCTGGCTTTACAACGACAATATTGTGAAGTTTGTCGGACAATGGTTTTCTATGACTGTTAATGGAAGAAGCATTTCATAAACGAAAAAATAGTTTTAATGATAAGCTTTCAATTATTATATACATACCTATGACTACTCAAACTGTTTCTCCTCCTCGATATATCCTGTGCACCTAAGCTTTTTCCTCTGTACAACTGTAACTGTTTGTTGCTCATTTTTGGAGAATCTCCGATAGGTCTATTTACAGTGTAAGATATATATGGTAAATCTGAGTCAGAACAAATGCTTGCACCAGGGCTTATACATCTTGGTGGAGTATCTTCTGGTACTCTTTCGCTGTTTGGAACACTTTTACCACGACGAAGTTGTCCCGCTCTTGCTCTATTGTTACTGGTGCTCTGAGTACCGCTCTGCGAGCTTTGTTCGGAACCCATTTTGCAAGTACGTAGTTACTCTTTTTTATATATCGTTATAAAAATCACAATTTTTATTTCCAATATTTTTACTATTGAGGCAACTTATTATCTCATTCAATTAGTAAATATATATATGCTGACACTTAATAAATCGTAGTTAAAGGCATTGCACGTTTTTTTATCGTACGATTACAGAACTTTAGAATAATTGTTGTCACGTCCAATACGAAGTCATATCATAGATTTTTTTTACGTGCATTAGTTCAAGATAAATTCTTTTCAAATGACGCATTATGATTCAAAATCATAGTACCATCCGGTTTACCGGTCGAAAACCATACCAATTGCTTACAAAAGTACATTTAATCAATAATAGGAAAATACGCAAGCGTTTTGACACATATTCTAATACGATTGATGCTATTAAACCGTTATGCTGTCTTTGTTATTACTTTATTTTCTAATACTGTAGTATATGTATGTGTACAATTATTTCGTAATTATTATCTTTTTCGTACTGCTACTGTCAAAAATTTATCTTTTTACCATCGACTATCTTCAAACATTGCAATTATTACTGCAATGTTCTTGTAAAGTGCAGTGACATCTGTTGCATCAGGTTGCAAAAAATACAGAAATACATAGCGCTCACAAGATCGTAGGAACGCTGGCAAACTTCGTTGCTTTGCTTAGAAACAGGAAAAAAAATTTTTCTATTTTCAATTAATTATAACTAATTAAATAATTAATTAATAAAGTGAGCAATTACGGATTTTGATTGAGATTTTAATGAGTAATTAAGAGCACTTATTCATTTTTTCTGCTCTTTAGGTTCCTTGCCAGTGTTCCTACGGCGCTCACAAGTCTCCTCTTTTATCTAATCAGAATTATCTTAGTTATTACCGGGACCACCAGTGGGCGATAGTAGGTACTTAACGCGATGACGGTATTTAATTTTTAGTGTATAAACATGTGCGTGCCTTCAGAAATGCATTTATACATATATTTTAAAAAGTAGTCATTTAAGGCGTTCATATAGAAGAAAATTTCAAAGGATTGTTGTTAAATCTAACAATTTTTTTGAAAAAACCGTGTACGTGTGAGAAGTCTGCATTCATAAAATGCAGTACATGTCGAAAAAATTTATGTTTCGTGTGTCTGTACGACGAATATCTTAATTTTTATATAATTATTTTAACGCTCCTGCGCAGTGATGACTTTGAGGGTAAAATTTAGCTGTAATGTAAGTAGAGTGCATTAGAATATTAAAATAATTATAAATTAATCGATAGAAGTGTCTATTGTTGTCTAAAAGCTCGGAATATATGATCTATGTACCGTCCCCTTCGAAATCCACCGTTGAATTGAGTCATTGTCCTCTATGAAATTTCTTTTATTAAATATCGTTTATATGACTTTCCGAAGGAACAAATTTGATTTACTGCGCATATTACTTTTGTTATACATATATGTAGCCTCCGGCAAGTCATATAAACAATATTTAATAAAAGAAATTTCATAGAAGACAATGACTCAGTTCAACGGTGGATCTCGAAGGGTTGGGTACACAGATCATATATTCTGAGCTTTTAAACAACAATAGACACTTCTATCGATTAATTAACAATTATTTTAATATTCTAATGCACTCTACTTACATTACAGCTAAATTTTACCCTCGAAGTGATCACTGCACAGGAGCGTTAAAATAATTATATAAAAATGAAAAAGTTGCTAAAATCAGAACGTTATAATCTTAAATTTTTTGTTTTAGTTACATTATTTCACTACTTTGTATTTATTTTATCTTAAAATTTGTTTCTTTTTTTTGAAGTGACAATTTTATTTGTAGTTTTCTGCGGAACATCGTGGTAATTATATGCTGTCTGGTTTTTTCAATATTTTATTTGATAAATTTAACATTAAAGATCATTAAAGATTTGAATAAGTCATAAGAAAGTTTATTTGAAAAGTACGTTTGTTATATAAAAAGTTTTTCTATGCAATAAATAATGTAAAAGTTTTCTTAATGTATGCCGGTTGGATGTGTCTAATCTAAAATAGATTTAAGATATTATCTAAAATAGAAATGAAGAAAATATCAATGAGCTTAAACGTCAAAATAAGAAAGTTCAACCTGATGGTAAGAAGAACGATGTTATAATGTAAAAGTCAGACTGGAATATTTTTACAAAGGCTTTTCCAGAATTCGTTCGTTCTTATTGATTTCGAATTTGCATAAATTTGAAATAAACGTCAATTCCTTTTCACTTCTTTTTCTTCCTTCTTCAAAATCATAATTCGGATTTATTACTAGTGCACTATATTTATTACTAATTCGGAAATATTATACTAGTTGATAATCGTAAGAAATATAATGTTTCTTTCGCATATTGTGTGTGCTTTCGCTTGATTAAAATTCAGATAAATAGAACGAGGAAAATCTTTTTTTATTCTTAGATTATTACAAACGAAAATATTTCCTGAAATAACAAAAGCAGAAAATAAGAAAGAGAGATTGGAAAATGTAGGCATGCCACGTTCTAATATTTCCATTAAGCCGTGAATAGTGAACGAAGCGAAATTGTAAATAATTTTGAAGTTCTCGTATAAATGGGTAAGGCGTTTAAATTTTCCTCCTTAATTCCGTACATTCGTCTTCGTAATAGAAAGGGATTTTTTGTGTGTGTGTGTGTCGTGGTAGGTAAAAACGATGAATCCTCGTTGGAAACTAAACCGAGAATACACGTTTCGATTCTTTTCTTTTTTTCCCAAGATTACAAATGGATATATGTTCTAGTTAGTTTCTATTTTCAAGAAACTTTTTAGGCAACATTTCAATCATATTTATTTTGTATAATTATTATCGTTACCGTAACGAAAAATTATTATTATTCTTTTAAGTATATATATTGAAATATTTTCTTTATACTTGCTTTCAATTTTAATTATATTATAAAATTGTATACACAGAGTGGGAAAAAAAAAGTGAAAAAAGTCTTTAGAATAAAGTTAGACTATTTAAAAGGACACGTGTAGCGGTAAGATCATTTTTCTCCAAGATCATTTTTTAAAGAAACTTTTTTCTACGCATTAATCGATCCTACTTGTTGATATTTTTCGTCATATTTGTTTTTAATAATTTGAAAGTATTCGTAGCAAACATTCAGAGAACACTCTTACATTTTTCCCTTCTTTAGAAATAATTTCATTTCATTTCATTACAAAAGCTGTTGGAATATTTTTCTGATTCTCTTTAACCGGATTCGTGTGTGCATTATTTTAATGAAATAATTAAGTAAAATAAGTGAAATCTTGAAACGTAGAGATTTACGTTTTGTTTATGTTCGTACACAGAGTAATTCCAAGTTTAGGTCAAGGTTCAACCCTTTTTTTTCCCTTTCTGAGTTGACATACGCGTTATCTAAAGATGAATCGAGACTGATGGAGGGCACATCTTTTTTCAAACTGGGCCAGAAGGGAGCACGTCGTTGCTCCTTTGGAAGTTGCAATCTCGGGATAAGAATCATCATAGAATGCATTGGTAGAGTAAGTGCGCGCATACACACACACACATCAGAAAAAAAGAGAAAAAAAGAGAGAAAGAGAGGCAGAAAGATGGTAGGATGAAAGGCATAAAAGAGACATTAAATTTGAATTGTTCGTATAATAGCACGTCACTGGCCACAACTTTAAGAGACATAGGCGTAACTTAACAAAACAAACTTCCAGTTTTTCCTAGCAAATTGGAAAGTGAAAATAAAATAAAAGAAAAAGTAAAAAATTTGATGAGGATAATCGAAACATCAAAAGTATATAGTTAAAATATATTTATAGATCGTCTACAAAAACTTTTCTTATTTAAACGTATTTGAAAATGATTAACTTTAGTGTTAGTTAATTCATGAGATAATTTTTCTTTAAATCAATTTGTTTTCTCTTCTTTTAGAAATCTTGTATAAGTATTATTATCATTATCATATATTTT
This sequence comes from Polistes canadensis, assembly GCF_001313835.1. NCBI lineage: Eukaryota > Metazoa > Arthropoda > Insecta > Hymenoptera > Vespidae > Polistes > Polistes canadensis. The sequence continues at coordinate 1,389,849 of NW_014569557.1, read as the reverse complement.
TTATGGGAATGGTATCAGAATAGATTTTACGATCGATTTCTTACTTATCGATAGGTCAATAAAGCTTTTTGCATACAGAAATTTCGTACACGCGAAGGTCATCGGATATGCAATGACACATGGTATTGACGTTTTCACAAGTAAAGTTAATTTTCCTTTAACAGCTAGTTATATTGTCCGCTACGTTATAAAACGAGCCTTTTCACAGTGACCGTTTTTCGGCAATCCTTGAACGCGTTAAAAGCTCTTGCTTATTCGCCAAAAATTCCAACGCGATGAATTAGTTTTAGTAACTCTTTTAATTTATCATGGAAATAAAGTTACGTTAATGAATTATGCGCCAGGATTGAAATTTCATTATTTTAAAAATTAATAAGAAAAATATAAGTGTGCTTAAAAGTTCGTGCAAAATATCATTTAATATTAAACAATTGAAATATTCGATGAAATTCATGGAAATTAATTTATTAGATAGACTTACAATTAGTATTAGTATAGAAATTTTGGTTTCTAGCATTTTATCTTATCAAGATGAAATTTGAAGATTTTGAAAACCTATTTTCTTTATTAAGTTTCGTTAAATATATATCTGGTCGAATGTAAATCTTAACGTTTGGTCATATTTATCGGTAAAATAAGATGGAAATCGTTGAAATCGGAACGAGATCAGGGAGAAAAGAAAATTCGCGGAAGGAATTCCGGATGCGGGAATCCCGATCACTGCTTGGTATGCGGAGGAGTTTGCACAAACATCAAAATTTTGTCGTACCCAGTCGAAAATTCCCTCGTTCGAGGCTGTTTGTTGGGCAGATCAGCATAAAAATCCACCGTTTATGGTCCGTCTCTATAACTTTTTTTTCGGTCAATAGAAGATGGCGAGAAAGGGGTGGAAGGGTAAAAAGGGAACGAGTAGACTATTCCATTTTCTCACCGCCGATGTCAACAAAGTATTTACTATTTTTTTTCAGATTTTAATACTGTACGATAAGGAAAATAAAAAATAAATGAAAGATCATTGTAAGAACTAGGTGAACGATCGACAATCTTATTGACGTTTGATTGAATCGTATTATTTATGAAGCGAGATAAACGTCTATCGAGTGCGTAAGATAACGAGCTTGACATTTTAATCAAACACGATTGAAATAATGATAATAATAGTAATAATAAAAGAAGAAATAAGAAAATATTCGGTGGATTTTATTATTGGGTAACACATTGAATTATTTCTTTATGAGTTCAACGAGGATTAGAAATTTTTGTATTTAGAAATAATTTTTAAGATATCACAATAAGATAAAGCTTATTACAATTAGAGTACAATGGAATAGACAAGTTTTTTACTTTTTCAAGTAAAAAGAGTACAATTTTGACAATTTCTAAATCTACGTAAATGAAACATATGCGTGAATGTTATTTTTATTTTCATATTAATGAAACAATTATAAATATTCAAATATACTTACATATTTATATTAATCTTGATCGATTTATTATGAAATTAAATTTTTGTTTTTTTTTGTCCGCAATTATATATATATATATATATATACAGTGAGATATTTTGACCAATATTATCCAACTTATTTCACGGATTCTTAGATAAAAATAGATAATATCGTAGATTAAAGTTCATAGGTAAATTTTCTTCCGAATGGTGTGCATATAATAAAATTGAACGTGACATTTTATGATGCATTTTTAGACGTTTATTTATTCTTGTATTTTAACCTACAGTATTTAAAACTGATGTAACATTTCCTCTATCATTAACCTGCAAAAAATGATTAAATATCTAGCACGATATAGTAAAAAGAAAATTTACATAATAATTTAGATTTCTTTGACATTTCGTGATATGCTTCATAGACACATACATCGTTACATAAGTTATCGGTTATGTACATTATCTAAATTTAATGTTCTCGTTTGGATATCATGTTAGATAGGTAAATAAAGCCTTTAGATCGTTCGCTGACGACTGTTTCAGACGCGTTTGATGTTGCTTAATGGCAATGCTGTAATCGAGTTTGCTGTCATATGCAGCATTGTGCACGCGCGCGTTCTCTACCTAGCAAGTGGGGAATCATTTGGTCTATTGTAAAATGCATTCGCGTACTTGTGCACGCTCATCCAAAAGTTTCTCTTCGAAGGACGAGGACGTATCAATACGTGTCTTGTCTTATTCGGACCTTATACTACTGGGTCAAGTCGTTTAGCATTTATTGTAAGTAAGTCTTCCGATGTCGTTCAGACTTCTATTGTCTTTCTACTCGAATCGTCGCGTTTCTACAAGAATCATTCATTTATCTTCCATTTTTGAATTTGTTTCCGCATTATACAAAGAGACACAAGGTTTTATTTAACTTATTCGATTTACGATAGTCACTCGGATTTACAAATAGATTTGATATATATATTTGTTGATTTTATTTAATATTTATTTATTCATCTTTGATTTGTGAAAACAAATTGTAAGTTACTGCACAAACAAATGAATTTAAACTGTAGATTAAATTGAACGGATATCGTGCCTTGCGAGAAATACTTTCAAGCGAAACGATAACATAGCATACGCGGGAATGATAATTATTTTAATATTTTATTATGTAATATAATGATACTATATTCTTAAGAGTAGAAATAATAAAAAACAATGTATAATGTAAGTATAGGTTGTTTGAAATTTGAATAATTTAATTGGAATAAATGTAAAATAAAAGAAAAAGAAGATCGAAGGTTGAAATAAAAGAAGTAACGTAAATATTCGTGGTTATTTTGATTTTTGTATTTTTCGTTGCGGTCAGGAAAAAATATTCGTAATATAGAGGTGTAAAAAATAATAATATTTATACGTAGACGACGATTTCCTTTTCGACGGATGATAGGTAGGTAGGTAATTATTAAGCACCGTCGTCGGGGTGGAGAGGTAAGTCAGAAGAAGTGGTGGGGGTAGCGCGAAGCTAGGAAGTCGCGTGCGCGCGCCACACTTGGAATCAGTGAGCAACGAGCTCTCGTCGCGTAAGTGTCCTTTCCTCGCGATTATTTTTTCATAACGTTCGACCACGTGCGCCAATTATTACCCCATCTATTATATTCTATCTATATATCTATTATATCCTCTTGTGTACGAGTTAACATTTCGATTTTCCATATTGTCAGCTTTATTTTTCCTTCTGAAATTCTATATATTTTTCGCTTTCATTTATTCGAATAACGAAACCTCGTCGCAGAACGCGTTTGCTTTTATCACTCGGAAGGAAGAAAGAGAAGGAAGAAAGAGAAGGAAGGAAGGAAGGAAGGAAGGAAGGAAGGAAGGAAGGAAGGAAGGAAGGAAGGAAGGATCGCGTGACCGAAAAACGGATCGAAACCTATTACGATTTAAATCGAATCAAATCATATCAAGGTACGTATGTCACATTTATTTTCTTTTCTTTTCTTTTTCTTTTTTTTATTTTACGCGAATATTTCGAACACTAGAAATATAGATCTTGAATAACTTCATTGGACGTTTATAAACGTTCGACGGGACTCGATGAAAATTTGATCATCGTTACTCAGGAATGACAAAGAAAGACGAACTGGTTAATGAAAAATTAACGATATCGATTAGGTTGCGTTCAAGAATAAGTAAATCATTAGATAACGACGATGCACGTTCGAAGTTTCTTGCTTGATTGAAATCGAAGTAACTTTTGTTTAAATTAAAAATCAGATTTTATATCCGTTGCAAAGTTTCGAAATTGTATGCATATATGTATGTGTGTACGTATGTATGTACGTACATACTTATGTATACGTGGCAGCTTTTTCTTGCTCGTTGACCCAGGAGAAACGGTAGGAAAGTTTATTCCATTAGCTGCTCTTGAGCGTGCTGCTGTTGCAGCAGCAAAGAAGTCCGATGCGAAGAAACGTCGAGCTTTTAACAGTTAATATTGTTTCCACTCTCTTCCACTATACTCGTACTGTCTTTCGAAGAAAAGTGCCGTCGTTCTTCGTGGTAACACCGTCCATTTCTTTCGTCTCATATTTGAACGCACACAAGGACAATGTCAGCCGTCATCCTCGGTCCCAGGTAGTAGGTTTATTTTTTTTCGTTACAACCTAGAAAAATATTTCAAAAAGCAGCTGATTTTCTTCAAAAAATAAACAAATTATTTGCGGTGAAAAATTGAAATTTGTCGATTATACCAATTAATAATTTATGTCATTTATCATTGAGATAAACAATTGACGTTAAATATAACACGAGTTGAGATAAAACATAATTCACTTGATATTAGCTTGAAAATCAATTGTAAAATCAATTGTATTTTCTTAAAATGTCAATAATTAATTGTAAGTTATCGCGTAATTCTTTGATATTATTACAATCGATTGTTTAATATTTGTATAACGATGATATCCTGCAGATTACTCTTTTGAAGCGTTTGTACAGGTAGTTTTTAGTTGAAGCCAAGCAATGAGAAATTGGGAAATAGTTTTGGTGGAAGTAGACTATTTGGTTAGCGCGTCGTTTCATCTTCCGGCTTGTTTAATTAAACAATAGTCGTTGACGGAAATGGAGCGAGAAGATCGCTCGATCCACCCTTTTCCTCTTTTTTCTATTACCCTCTCTTCTCCTCTTCCTCCATCCCATATTCTTTTAACGCGTATACGAGAGTTAGATTACTGTTTTGTTCAAAATACAAAAAAAGACATACTTATCTTGATTCGTTTGACAATAGGGTTATGATCAACAACCTTCATGCTTTTGATTTAGGATACTTTATATCGTTAACGTGACGATTCGACCAAGTCGTAAAATGTGTTTCTTTTTACTCGTTTGACAATTTATTGTAGTGTAGATGAGAAACGAGTACGGATTTGATATAACGTCTGTTGTATTGAGAGTTTTAAAGAGAGGAACAAATAAAAGGAGGGATGAAGGGAATAGGAGGAGGAGGAAACTGCGTGGGTGGTATTTTCAGGGCCGATAACGGGTCGTACGAACGAAAATTCAGAGTGAGCGCTTTTGAAAATAGATACGACATCAAAAATAGTTCCTCTTGGCCCAAGTCTCGAATGATCCTACTTCTCTTTTTCTCCTTCTCTTCTTCTCTCCTTCTTCTTCTTCTTCTCCTTCTTATTTATTTACAACAAGATAGGTTCTTTTCTTCTTTTTTGACAGTTACAAGCGCGATGATAAATCGCTGAATTTATTCGTTCTGTCGAATTTTGTATAAATAAAAATATTAATCACTTTGAACGGGGGGAAAATGGTCGTGCCAATTTTGTAAAAGTTAATCGAGTATGTTATACTTCTTTCATTTATTTTTACTTTTTTTTTGTTCGCTCTATTTTTTGTTTTATATATATATATATATATTGTGTTTTATTTTTTACGAGCCACGAAAAAACTACTCGTCGACTTTGTTACCATTCGTCACCTGGCATCGGGGGAGAAGGGAGAAAAGTTTTGAACGAGTCGACTAGATTAATTATTAAAATCGATTAAAACGATTTACGGTGGTGCTGCTCGTTTTCCAGGGTAGACCTGAACTCTCCCGCACTTGCTCGTTTTGTAAAAATATATCGTGAAATTGGTGAACACTATTTTCTTTCTTTTTTTTCTTCTTTTTTTTATTCTTTCTCTCTCTCTCTTGCTTTCTGTCTTCCTTCATTTATGAGAAATACGATGGGATTCATAGAGCTCGTTCGCGTTCAACTTTATATTCGTTTTTTTTTCGACAATTTCGCGATATTAAAATTAACTTTTAAACATTTTCCGAAATTCCAGGATTTTAAGATGAAATTTGTTGAGCTTCGACGTTTCGTATCTTGTTTAATATTCACGTTATCTTAATTTCTAGCAACGTTATCATTAAGCAAACACTACGATTGTTCAGATATTATAATCGACGATGTAGACATTAATATTTCTTATTTTTTGGTAGCTAATCACACACACACACGCACACATATGAATATATATTATTTATTAATTATACCTGATATTTAATTTCAATCAATTCAATCAATTAGACAGAATAACTAAGTGGTTTTAGGAAAAAGCATATAAAAAGAATTTTATCCTACACTTAAATTAATTGTTTCAGGATATAACTAGATAAAATATGAATTAACGAGAGCCGAGTAATTAAAGCATAAAATTGAAATTTGATCCGTCTTTTAAAAGTCTGCTTTATTTGCTACAACAATGTTACGTAGTTACCCGTTCTTTTTGTTTTCCAGTATTTTGAAAATCTCTCAATGATCTATTAAATCATAATGTTCTATAAGATCTAATCTACAAAATAAATTTCAATTACATACTTTATATTACTTTTCTTTCGTGAATTTTTATATTACCTAGATAAATGAAATAATTCTATACCTTCTTTCATTAACAAGTCAGTATATTTGTGTCATGAATAAATGAATTTAACCTTTTTAATGTTAAACATATGTATATATATATATATGTTTTTTATATTTAGAGTAACTTGTACGCATTGCATCGCATGTGTTCGCCCTTATATCGGCAAGCTGTAGGTGGAAGAGATAAGACCTAATCAAGGAATGCCGTTTTATCCATGGCAAATGAAGACACACTGCGACTCGTTCGAAAAAAGGGAAAAAGAGAGAAGAAGAGAGGTGCAAAAAGAGATAGAAAGAGAGGAGAAGGCTTGACGGAAAATACGTGCCTGACATAACAAAAGAAGTTTAAATTTACTCCGAAAGAATCCTCGCGGTTTATCGTTGCAATTTTATCTTGGCCTTTGTCAAAGGTTATCTCTCTTTATCTTTCTCTCTCTCTCTCTCTCTCTCTCTCTCTCTCTCTCTTTCTTTCTGTCTGTTCGTTTGTCCGTCTGTCTCAACGATTAAACGAATTTGATTGTACTCTCCAATGAATTTTATCCGTACATTTTCACTCATCTTTCTCCAATTTCTCCGTTCTCTTTCTCCCTTTTCAAGATTTAATTAAAAGGAGTAGATGATTTTGAAAAAAAAAAAAGTATAAAAACGTCGAGAAAATTGAACAAAGTTACTCATTAAATGTTTTACTCTCATGTTTTTATCTATTCGTAACGATTACGCGATACTTTTTGTGTTTGTTTTTTTCTTTGGAAATTTCATTTCAACCTGTTTTTGTCTAGCGAACAATTATCGTTACGCAGTAAACGTATTTTTTATTTGTATTTCCTTTTCTCGAAATAGCCGTCGTTGAATTAATTTCCCAAAATTGATTTCCAAATTCGTCCTTACCAAATTATCAAGTATTTAAAATTGTAATCTCGTTTGTTTTTTGTATTTTTTTAATAGATTTTTCGAAATAATAATGACTTCGGGAGAATACGAGATCGATTAATTGGTGTGGTAATCGATGTTAAAATAGAAATTGTTAGTAGTTTGATAGTTCGTAGATTAGTCAACTTCGAATGTATAATAAGATTCGATAAAATATCCATGCTCATATTCGTCGTTTGAGGATTTTTTTTATTACGAAAAAGAAAATCAATTGAAAGGATAGTATTTTTATTTTCTTCTTAAACCAATTACTTGGCCTCAAAGTGAATTTATTAAAAAATCATAAAGCGATCGTTTTCGTAATCGTAGAATTTAATTGCCGGCAAACGTAGAGAAACAGAAAAGAATTATTGAATAAGTAGGTATAGGGGGAAGGAGAAGAAGAGGATGAGAAATAAGAAGGAATTCAAAGGTTTGCCCTATAAGAGTCATCGGAGTAAATTAAAATGACACGCTTGTGTTTACGGTCAATTAAAGAAGATCTCCATTTGTAAAGCTAACCAAAGGTCGAGTACCAATTTGCACTTCTCCTATATATTCCGCCACCATTGGTTTGCCCCGAGTATCACTCGACAAATCTATCCATTTTATTTCTTTTTTCTCTTTTTATTTTCTTTACTTTTCGCATATATTTTCATTTATGTTTACGTTTTACGTATATCTTAAAATTTGCATTCTTTTCAATTTTTTTTCTTCTTTTTTTTGCAAATCACTAGAAACAATCTCAATCCGCAAGATGTTCCATTTAATTAAATTGCATTTATTTCATCGAGTCGTTGTTATTACAAATTTTATTTTAAACGTAAAACGAGTCGATCTATGCGACCAATGTGTGTTGCATATATTTTTGATTAATCACTCGATAAGATATTCGTCAAGTCTTAGTCTTTTTTCTACAATGGAATATTTTTTTCAAGGGATTGGAGTGGAAGAAGGGATGAGGCGTTTTAATTCGAATAAAAAATAATGCAAAGTTAATAAACATTGGAATTATTTTTTTAACTGACTATAATAACGTATTTTTTCCTTTCCCTTCTCTTATGTTTTTAGTTTCGTTGATCGTGTCCTATGTTACCTTGGTCGTTAGAAAATCATGGCTTTTACGGCTGACGTGCGAATAATTAGACGACTTTCGATAATCGATTAAAACGACGTTCAATCGAAATCATTGAAAAAGAGGTCAAGAGCGTCCCGTTTTAAACGACGTATTATTATAACCTGTTAATCATGAGAAATGTCTGATCCCATCAACTTCCAAATATATGAAATTTATTTAACAAGATGACTCGAATTAATTGACACACTGTTTGTTCAAAATAAGAAATTGGAAAATATGATTTCGAAGAGAAATAAAATGTTTATTCATTTCTATTGTTGTTATTATTATTATTATTATTATTATTGGAATTTTAGTTAAAAGTTTATTTAAATATTCACGAGTTTGAATAGCTTCCATCGATTTGAATGATCAAAAAACCGATCGACCAAATTATTTATTCATGATGCGTACCGTATCTTTTGTTCATTACACATAATGCTAATGCACTTTTATATGCTAATAATTTTCCTGAGAAAATCTATAAATCATATTATTGTACCATATATCTGTTTTTCATTCGTTTTAGATATAATCTCGTGACACAACAAGTTTGTATAATGAAAATTGATCGATGACGCGATAAAAAAAAGAAAAAATATGTAAAAAATGTAAAAAATTTAAAAAGTTAAAAAGCGCATCGATCAAAGTACAATTTATCGAAAGCATTAAATTAAGTGTCGCGTTGTTGCAATTTATCTCTTTTCTTTTTTTTATTTCGTTTTAAATTTTTATCGCAATGAATACAATTTTCATTACAATAATATTAATAATAATAACAATAATATATAAATAAGTAAAAAGATATTTTCATCGAAATATCTGAAAAAGAGAGATAGGTGTTCTTATAAAGCGAAACTTGTCTTGGAAAAAGACAATTTTGAAAGAAAACTGGATTGTGTTGTCGCCGGCTGGCAAAGACTTGAGAAAGGAAGGAAGCAAGGAAGGAAGGAAGGCAGGCAGGCGGGAAATTTGAATCTTATGGTCGATGAAAATTGGTAAGGAAAGAGAGAGAGAGAGAGAGAGAGAGGGAGGGAGAGAGTGTTATAGGGAAGGGTGCGCCATAAGACGCCATGGCAGACAGCACGCAACGCCATACCGTATGTAACACACCGTGTTATTATCCCCGCCTCTGCGATTCTTCCTTATATATATATATATATATTTTTTTTTTCTTTTTCTTCCCTCGAGAAAAAAGGGAAGGAAAAGGAAAGAAGGCGTTTGGTGCAATAAACTTGGATGTTTTCTCGCAAGGAAAATTGCACGCACACGTCGACACGCTAAAAGTAATCTCAAGGACGGGACAAAGAAGAAAGAGAGAGGGAACGAATGAACGAACATTTCGCAATCGAGTTTAAACATGGACTAAAGAGAGAAGTACTGCCAATTAACAATGATTAGTAGTTACGATTAGAACTTATCCGTGATTAACTTTCGCCTCTTCTTATTTCATTTAATTTCGTTTTCAAACTTCTTTTATCATTATAATTATTATTATTTTTTCTTTTTTTTTTTTTCTATATTTAATTGGCGTATCGATTTGTCCTTGGTTTAATAATAATTATTACGAAATATATCTTCCGTATGTTTCTTAACTCTCTCTTACGTAATTTAATATTAATTAATAATTGTAATCGATGGTGAGATGATAATTCACGAAATGAAGTTAAGTTCGTTGCTCTTATTGCGTTCTTATAATTCATCATTTTCGGGGTTTTCTTAATAGAGAGATAAAATATTATAATAAATAAATAAATAGGAGGATATATAAAGAAACGGGTTAAAAATGAAATTGTGAAGATAGATATTTGTTTGATAAAAAAAAGAAAATGCTTGTGGATTCGTTTGAAATTCGTTAGATTCATCATTTAAGAAACAATCGAAAACAATTTGCGTTCTTATAGGTAAATCATATTTATGGTAAATTATTTAATTTATTATTATATTATAACGTCTACCGTAAATCTCTGCGGTTTGCGTCGGTTAAGAGTGCTCTTTAAAGCGTTGTCGTCGGATATTTTCTACGAATATCCTTAATTATCACATTTCGAAGCGAGTAAGCACGATTACAAAACCTTTAGATTCTTCGTCGTTCGTCGTTGAGGTTACGACAGAGGAACAAGTTTTTCCTTTGATACTTTATTCCTATTATGGGGAAACGAAAATAGTACCTTCTGTTACTGTAAAATACGATCGTGTTTTGTCGATGGAAAAAATGCTAAAAGAGAAACATAAAATTCGTTTAGAAAATATCCAATGTATTTATGTGTATTTTTTCACTTCGTTTACTATAAAAAAAAAAAATACATATTTGGTATTTCTTCTTGTATCCTATAAAAAGAAAAAAACTAAAATTATATATATATTTTTTATTTTTTACTATATAAAAAGAATCATATAGATGTGCATATGTTTGTCTATTTTTTTTCCGTTTCATTCATTGCGTTTCGTCGAGTTTCAAATCACAACGATTCTAAAGAAGTTTTCGCTTAAAACAAAATGTCTTTAATTTCAAATAAACGTTTAGTTATTTTTAGCTGTTATGTATGTGCATATATTCTTATTACCATTGAAAGTAATTAAATATTTACGCGTTTCGTCGTACTATTTTGTTTACGTGTGTGTAATTGAAAACATTAGTATTGGTTTTAAACTGACAATTGTGGAAAATGACAACTACGAGTCAGGATGTTTGAGCATGAGTCACATTCGCGTAACAACAATGCTCTCAATTTATATTATTTTCGTATGATTTTAGGTTTTCTGCATCGAGCACAACACACGTTCGTATTCTCGAACATTCAAATAACATTATCGCCTTCTTTTTCTCCTTTTTCTCTGGATGGAATGATAGGAAAACTAGTAGGAAGAATGCGAGTCTTTTTTTTTTTCGTTTTTTTTTTCTCTATTGACATGAAATTAAGTGATTTTCTAGTATTGATTGTCAATGTGTATATACGAATTATACATACACCATTATAATATGGCTAATTATATTATGGCGTGTAGAATAAAGTTGTAATTTCGTTGTGTATGCAAATGGTTTCTTTTTTTTCTCTCGAATTTCGAACGTTGTCGTTTTTGTTGTACGCGACGTTAACGAGACCGTCGATTTATTTTTCACGTTTTTCTGTATACATAAATATACATACGAATACGCGTGCATATATATAAGTGTGTGTGTGTGTTTATATAACGGTTACGTATTTATATTAGTAGAAATTCGATTTAACGTTAGATCTGGGTTGCGTTAGAGTTTTATTAGTATTTGCAATATAATAATTGCTCGTAATTTTTTCGTTCCCCCCAAACGAATTCTAATTGTAATTTTTTTTGTTCCCAACTTTTTTCTACTACTACCCCTCTCTCTCTCTCTCTCCCATTATTGTATTTGCACAGTTAGAGAATATTGCTCGGAGTTATTTAACTCTTTGTACAATTGCACTCAGTCGTTTCCAAAGTGACACCATATTTAATTAGTAGAGCAAGGCAGTATGAAACATCGTTATTTATTCGAAAATTATATCAAAAGTATAGGAGTTATATTTTCATGAAAATAATTTCAGATAGTCAATTTGAGTTCGTTGTTGAATATTATATAAGAGAAAAGGAAAAGAGAGAAAGAGATATGGATATTATTGACTATCGAAAAAATGGAAAACAACTGTTAATCAATTAGATAGAATATTACGTCAAATCGGAAGAGATAGATAGAGAGAGAGGGAGATGAATAAAAAGACAAAGGTTAATTGGTACAGATAATTAAGTGATTTTACACGTTCGTTATAAGCTAAGGTCGGTTAAATAAAATTCCACGAGTGTATAGAGAATAAAATCGTTTTACTCTCTCACTCGTTAATGCTAGCTGATTTAGTCGATTTATCGTTAAGTTCGTGGTAAGTGTAGAGAGCCTTTAAAAGAAAAATACTATTCCTACGATAAGGTAGGAGTATTCTACGCTTACGTAAAAGCAAAAGGAATCTCTCTTAGATCGAGGAATCGCAAGGAAAAAAGCTCTTTCTTTCTTCTAAACTGAACTCTACTCGATTCGACTCGAGGAGGAGAGAGATCCCTTCTTCTTCTTCTTCCATCCTTCTGCTCGCGGCGGCGTCTTCGGTTTGTTTTTCCTTCTACTATTCTTCTATTTCTCTTTCTTTCCTTAAGAGGAACTATACCGACGTTGACATCGGGTAAACTTTCTTGGCTCGTGGACCATTTCTAAAAGAGATATCTCGAAAAAGCACGGAACGCGAGAAATTCGATAAAGGGAGAAAGAAAAAGATAGATAGATGGATGGATAGATAGACATAGAAATGGAAAGAGATGGAGGGAAAAGAGGATGGATAGTTTCCTAACAAATACATACGCGACTGTTCGAATCAAAGCGCGAAATCGACAGTTCCAAGTGTTATTAGCACCGAGCGACCGAATTTGAATGTCGTCGATATTCACCAAGAAGATTGCTTGCTAATGTTTTCCAGTTAATGAAAGTCAAATTATCACGATAACGACGGGCTCGTTCTTCTCGAGGTATACGATTGATCGATCTAAACTTTTCATCGAGTCTTTAGAACTTTTGCATCGATATATTTACCTATATATCGTATTTAACTTATTTCGTGATATTTTTGTCTTCACATTCTTAATAGGTGTCTAGTTGACAAGTGACTTTTCTAAGAAACCTGTAAACGATAAATCCTAAAACGATATGGATTTCGAATTCAAAGACCGGTTTATTATCGTCGAAAATTCCTAAACTATTAACATTTAGCATTAGTAAAATCTGACGATGACGTAGACGTTGACGTAGAACGTAGGAACGTAGACGTCAAGAAGGAGTATTCAATTTTGATGTAAGGTAAAACGTATAGAGAAAGGAAAAAAGATTAGCTGCTAGCTACCTTTCTTCCGACAGGTTGTAATTAGCAGCTCATAGTGGTCGACAGGGTGTTAACCGTCGGTCACACGTTTCAATTTTCATGGAATTTATTGTAAGTGCCCAAAGATTTCCTAACTGTCAACCTTCAAAATATCTCGTTAAATTTGAACTTATCAAATTTTTCTATTCACCCATAATAATATGAATTCACAAAATCTAAATTCTAAACATAAAACCATTAATAGTGTACTTATTTACTTTAGTGTTAACAGAATAGCATGATATCATCAATAAATAAAATCGATAACAATTAAAAGAAACAACACGTGCTTTCTCGTCCAGCGATAAAAACGATTATTATCGTTTATCTCAACTTATGATCGATTAATATAGTAGCGACAAAATTACACAGTATTCGTATTTGTTATAGGGAAAACGATGTACCTAATGTTATACTTAATTAAATATTTCCACGAGGAAATATTTACCATCGAATAGTTGCCATAACATACATCTGACCAAACAATGATGACTTTGAACGGTATTAATTAACGTACACTGTATAATTATTTAACATCGTTTTGAAATACTTGTTTCTATAATATTATACAAACATTTATTTTTATCAATAATTTGTCTCTTAAACTTTGATTTAATTTTAACCTCTAATTCCTTTATTAAGAATTTTAATATGTGTGTATGTATATTTATGCGTGGGTGTACGTAATACATCCAAAAGCATTTACGTTTATACTTAAAAAGTATCGATAGTTTTCAACCTTATTTATTTAAACAAATAATATAATATTATAAATATAATATTTTGTACATGATTATTTTATTAATTATTATTAATACTATTTTTCCGGTGTCAGCGTATATTTACAATTATACCTACTACTCTTCGACAATTTCAACGGGATACTTGTAAAATTGGGCAATAATTAAATCTGTCGATAATTCTTGTTTGCGTAATGCAACCGAAAGATATCGGCTGGTAAATTTCCATTTTAATTACGTGAATCCACATATACGTGCGTGTAATTAACAGAAATTTTAGCAGAAATCGGAGATGTTCTTCCGGTTGCAAAGCCAACGGCGGATGGGTTAGCGGAAAGGAGGGGGATAGTTGGGGGGATGAAAAAGTGGAAGAGGAGGAAGAGGAGAAGTAACACGTGCCGAGATTTTATAAAACGTTGAACTAACGATTTAATTACACATTGCAATTACTCTCTCGAATAATCAAACGCATGTGCGTTCGATGCTCCGAACCTAATCCAATGAGATGGTTTTTTCTTTTTTTTTGTTTTCTTTTGTTTCACTCCAGCGACACATTTTCTACTATTTCCTTTTTTCACGATTTCGTCGGAGAATTCTAATTAGTAACAGAATTATATACGTATACCAGTATTATGAATGTATGTTCATACATATGTATACACGTTCATAATATTTAGTAGGTATATAGGCTAAAGTGCATCGTCCGAGATTCCATTTACTCTTTTTAACTCGAACTTGAAAGCACTTTCTTCCATTCACGAAGCGTTAACCTTTCAAGATATATCTTGAAACAGTGTTAGTAACCGACCAGTAAACCGTTCATTAAACTTGCATTTTCTCTCTTTAATTTAATCTAACTCATTTCAAGATATAAGCTGCTTTTGAATGAAGACAAATCAATTTAAAAAAAGAAACATTTATATGCATTTCTTTTGTCAAAACTTTTGCTACAAAATTAACAAGATTAATTAATTTTCGAATAGTGTTAGAATATTTTTATGAATGGATTTTGAGTATACATCGAATATACATCCTTTTAACTGTTATCTGGCTCGTTTACACAGGGAATCTCAAGTCTCATATAAATTACACTTTGATTATATCAAGCTGTCGATTTATCGTTAATAAGCTTACAACTAATATACCGTATGGACGCATATAAATACGTAGTTTCGTTCGACGAATAAATCAACTGAAAAAGCTTTTCCCTTTCACTCGCTTTCTATGATTTTCCAAACTACTAATTACGTACAATGTATTCTTGGATATATATAAATATATATAATATTATATTATAGTTAATATAAGTTAAATCATTTAATTTAGTTTACGATATTCGTCAATTAGGAGAATACTTTTGTTAATGCACCGTTATGAATTAGAACAATTTTTTGTTTGTTTTTCTTAGAGAAAGCACGTTGTGGTTTTGCTCACAAGTTTTTGCTATTGTTTGACATTTTTCAGATTTCTACGTACTGTTGAGGTTGCCAAGCAACGGTGATAAGAAGAACCAGCATTGGTCGTTCGCGCATAGGTGATGATGTCAAGGATGTGATATTCTTCTACTAACAAACGAGTGTAGAAAATTAACCGGTTGTCAAAGCGAGGTGTATTAACGTTTTATTAACGCCATGTAAACGCATCGCTGTTACATTTCTTCCCTACGCAGGAAGAAACGTTTAAAAGAAAGATGATGATGACAATGATGGAGAGTGAACAGCGGCCATCTTTACGCGACAAACGGAAAACTACTAACGGTAAGTTTTTATGACTACGACAACAATGATTTCTCATTATTTTTCTGCATGTTTTTACACTTTTTAAGAACACGAATCTTATCTCGAATCACACAGAAGGAATGGATAAGGAACAAGGTACATATACATATATACATGATAAATGTGTATTTGCTTTATTACAATGTCAATTCGTCATTTATTCTCTGCGGATTTGTTTTTTTCTTTACATCAATTTTACAAATTTTTCATTCAAATGAGAAAAAATCGAGAAATTCTCGTACGATTATCGATAAAGTTGGAAGAAAAATTAGGAGAATAAAAAGAAGAAACGCGGAAAGAAAATGTTATGTTCTTTTTCTTCTTCTTCTTTTTTGTTTTAAACCCGAGAAAAACTTTTGAATATTCATAGGAGCAGCTCGTGTAAACGTTGCTGAGCTTACACAGAGCCGATGCATTTGGAAACATAAAAAATTCCTATTCCCATCAGCGTTGCTCAAAATTCCGTGAAAGTGCTCTTGTTTTTTTTCTATTTTTTTTTTTTTTACACATTTATGGATCGCCTACAATAACGATTCCTTGATCCACCATCCTGGATTGTTCGTGTGTGTGCATGTTCTTTTTAATTTTTTGAATCAATTTTTTTATAATTTATTAATGAAGTTTCCACACACACATCCATTGTTTATAGTTCGATATATTATATCTCGAATAAAGTATCGATAACAAGGAATAGTCAAGAGAATTGAGAATTGCGGTTTTGAAAATCGCGAGCTGTGGGTATATATGTTCATAGTTTGTGCATGTGCGTGTGTGTGTATGTTTCGAAAATGGCGCAGGTTCGATGTTTTCGCATAAAAGCGTAAGTATCGACGTAGACGTAGCGTGAAATTGGAAAGCAAACGAATGCGTGATAATCGATGCGACAAATGAAAATTCTGCTTGTTCGACCTACTGAATATAAGTGGTAGTGGAAAGTGAGTAGTATATGTATTTTTCGTATGGGCGAATCATTTGCATGAGTATGTGTGCTGTCCAGCTATGATTTAAAAACTATCTAATATTTTTTCCTTCTATATATATTGTATATATGTTACCGCTAAAGTGCATACATCAGTTATACTGCAGAGTATATAAGGAGATTCGTTAAAGATTCGAATTTCGATGAATTTTTAATTTTTTAAGGGGAGAGGGGGTAGGGTTAATTCGGTCGAAAAATGGCATATTTTTATGAATTTTTTTTTTGAAGAAATGGTTCATATAAATAATGTTATTTTAATGGCGTATTGTCAATTCACATTTCAAGAATACTCTGTGAAATTTTCGTGAAAAAATATAAAGATTTGAGCCAATTGCAGCAACTTTTGTCAGGCGCCGCGGAAAAAACGCGTTTTGCGGTGGACATCAGAACTCAAGACTGGATCATTTAAAACTAAAAAACCTAAGCGATTCTGTTAGTTTAAAAGTTTATCTAGGTAGGCCTGTCGAGAAAAAAATTTTTTTTTTTTTTTTTTTTTTTTTTCATTTTTGGTAGCATTTTAAAGTTAAAAACCCGATTTTCGACCAAAAAATCAACATTTAAGCTGCTAAAAAAAATACTTACAATTAAAAAAAAACAAACAAAACTCGACTGCGTTACCTCGCTTAATATGTGTAGAAAAATTGTGCAAAAAATCAAAACGATCGGTTCAGTAGATTTTGAGTGACAGTGTCCACCGATTTTTAAAAACCAAATTGTGGGAAAATCGATTTAAAGTTTGACATTAGGAAATTTCAAAATTCATCATAAATAAAGAGGTATTTTCATTTTTTACTAACATAGAGTCGTCAATTGTGGGTACGCACATTATGGAACTGTCATCAGAGGTGTCCAGAATACGTCGTTGCTCTTGACTTTAGCTAGTCCGACCCCGACCTTCTTTGCTTTGAAGCGTAGTTTTGATTTCAGCTCGATTAATCCTTTTTTTTTTTTTCTATATAAAGCATACCAAAAATGTTGTATCTCCGTCAATTTTTCTCGAATCGACTTGAAATTTGTACAGAATATTCCTCAAATATGTTACTGTCACCTCAAAAATTTTCAAAAAATCGAACAAACAAAAAATTAAATACCCTACCCCCCTTAATGGGGTGTGAGGGGTTTTCTTTGAACCATTCGCGATGACCTCATACTCGAGTGAATTTCCTTATCCAAGAAGAGGAATCATCATCATATACTTGGTATTCACCTTCATAGGGATCCACAATTTGTATTCCATTTGCACTTTCCTATTTTATTTTTTTTTTCCACGGCTAACGTCGCGGAACATAACGAGCAAGTAATCTATCCATCTATTTATAGATGACCGTCCGATAATACTTACTCCGAGTCGATTTTGCAATGGTGTTCGCCGCAAAAGGTGGTTAACCTGGAACCCTTTCTTTTTTAATTTTTTATTTTTTTCTGTTTATTACCGAGTAAAATGGTATTTATGGTTTACGAAGTAACTGGTAGTATAACATAACCCTCGTATTTCACTTTTTTCATATTAATCGTCATTAATACGTAATAGTATTTGTTTCCTTTTATTCGAAAACAAATTGAAATATTCTAATGATAATAATTAAATTTCACTTAATGATAAATCTTATCTACAAATTGTTCGTATTTTATATTAGAAACTAGATATTTGTTTAAGGAAAATAAATCATTTAATTTATTAAATGACTCACCGATGTTCGTAAATTGATAGTCAAATCGCGCGTGGCTCGAAGGAGAGAGAGAACAAAAATAATGTCGCGTGTTAGTCACAAAAATTAGCATTTTTCACGTGAGAACACAATTGTGAATGAAAAAGAGGGAGAAATAGAGTAGAGATAGATAGGAAGAGGAAACAATTTATTGAGTTTTTACGGAAAGTCATTTGTTTTTTTTCTTTTTAATGGTAATTGAAAGACTATTTTATTTTTCATATTTAAAATCCAGTGATGATAAATGCCAGTAATAAAATTTCTTGAGAAGGGGGAGAACGAAATTATTTTCCGAACAACCCAATTTATATCTGCGACTTTGATAGAGAGAAAGAGAGGGAAAAAAATAGTCTGATGCCTCTGATTCGAACATGAAAGTCATTCGCTAATCGTAATTACGCGTCACCAGGCGTACATAATATATAGCAAGATATCCGCAGTGAAACGAAGCTTAGCTATAGCTAACTGTTGGTGCTTTGAGAGAAGAGAACGTGTACGCGATTGGCACGAGGCTATATGATGCGCTCCTCTTGCATAATCCTGATGCGCGTGTCCGTGCATAAGAACACGTTAGTTCGTATACGTATACCTTGGACGAGGAACGCATCGGTAACCTTTAACTTTCTGCTGCTCGAAGGTAAAAGAAAAAAAAAAAAGAAGGAAAAGTAGAGGTATAAGTAGAAAAGAAAAAGCACGAACAAAGGCAGCAGCAACCTTTCTTCGTCGTATGAGAATCGATTCGTCCGTACGATTACTCTTATCCCTCTCATTCTACTTTTGTTTTCTTCTTTCTTCTCCCTCTTTCTTCTCCCTCTTTCTTCTCCCTCTTTCTCTCACTCACTCACTCTTGATGAAAATAAAAGAAAAAGAGTTCTCTCGTTGACCCTTAACCCGAGGTTTAAAGGAAAAGAAATTTCCGATTCTTCTTGGTTTACTTTAGAAAGAGATCCTTTCGAGCACCTATTCCCTTTCGATTTACTCCTTTTTGAATTTTCTTTTACTTTTGGAAAAAAAAAAGTCAAGAAAGTTGATACATTTACTGCTCCACCTTGACCACTCTCTTTGATCCTCGATATTTCAACGTTGGGTTTTACTCCTATACGGTAAGGCGAATCTTAGATTTTCGTGATTTTGTTTGCTTGTAGACGATCATTAATATTATTTTTCTCTTTTTAATCATTTATATTGACATTGATTTATCTATTCATTTTGTTCTAAAACAAAATAGCCAAGCCGTAAAAATCGTTTTGGGACTGGCATATATTCTTGAATCGGTTCTGAATATACCATATGTTATTACAAATTTATATTGAATTGTATTATAATTTGACGGTTGTCTATTTTTTGCGCTTAGCTTTATTTTTTGATTGTAAGATATTTGATTATACAACTAGGTTGACAATGATATCAAAAATCCTCGAATCGGTTCTGAATATATCCTACGTTATTAAAAATTTATAGTGAATTGTATTACAATTTGACGGTTGTCTATTTTTTGCGCTTAGCTTTCTTTGTTAATTGTAAGATATTTGATTGTACAATTAGGTTAACAATGATATCAAAAATTCTTGAATCGGTTCTGAATATATCCGACATTATTAAAAATTTATAGTGAATTGTATTACAATTTGACGGTTGGCGATTTTTTGCTTAGGTTTCTTTGTTAATTATAAGATATTGGATTGTACAACTAGGTTGACAGTAAATACGTTAACGTACAATGCTACTTCCGCTGGGATTTATCGTAGACGTTGAAATATTCATCGCGAAGACAAAGAGAAATAGGAGAAAAGAGAGACCTATTCTCGGTCTATTTATCGGTTCGTCGCACGACGACACGCCTCGACGTGCCTAACGACTTTTCTATCTTTTCATTCTCCTCAACTCCGGGGGCCGACTTGCTGTCATTTCGGAGATATACCTACCTCTCTTTTCCCGAACGCGAGTTTGCGGAAAAGCAAGAAAACGAGAACGAATAAGTCGGCCGTGAGAATCTTGTCGGCGTTGAAGAGCAAATAGAATCCGATTTCCCCTTGGCTCTTTCATTCTTACTATTTCCTTATTTCTTTCTTTCTATCAAATCAACTTGTTGAACGTCCGTCAAACGTCCACCTTTTAATTATTTCATATTTTTACATTTTTTCTTTTTCTTTTTCTTTTTCTTTTTCTTTTCTATTTTCAATCATTTTGATTTCTTTTTTTCTTTTATTAATAATTAAATTCAATATACGCGGGGCTGGATAGAAAACTTCGTCGAAAAATGAAAGTAAGTTTGATCGAGGAAAAAAATTGTTTCCGCGTTATACTGAAAAGTTTTCGCAACCCCTTCCACATATATCAAATCGTTTCAAAATTTTTCTTCCTATTCTCGAGTAAGTTTGACATACAAATAACACATGCGGTGTTATTTTTTTAATATTGTTTTACCGAGAAATACATATTATCCAATCTGTTCCTTTGCCTTCTCTCACGGCCTTGTATACTCCGTACGATTCAGTAAAATAATCTAAAATAAAAGATATATTATGTATGAAAAATGATTAAGATAAGAACAAAAAAGAAACTTTTGTTTTCTGCTACTTTTTAAAAAACGTTCAAATCCCATTTCTAAAAGTAAACTAACCGTTGATAATTTTTCCCCCATTTGATAAGCCTTCTAATAATGTTGTTTTAACACTAATACGAGAGGATACTGCTGACATTATCGATGATGAAAAGTTTGAACGATCAATCGATGTAGAATTCCATTTACTTTCCTTCCGAAATTGTTCTCATTGATTTTAAACGTCGATAAATGGTTGATGCATCCATCTTCAAGTCCATCCTTCAAGCTTTTCCAATGTATTCGAGTCAGATCTTTATCAATAATTTTGTACGATTCATTCCTCTGCAATTTTGTCAGTCACCCTGAACGAGGATTTTTTCATTAACGTCGCTTACTACGTCACTTTGAAACCTTTTAAAATGATTTTTCAATAAGATAAATTATTACAACATTTTTTTCTTCCATGGATTTTACAGTTGATCCAATTTGTTTCCTCGGTGTTAACAAAGCAACGTGTCTGTTGTGGGTTAAAAATAATAATAATAATAATAAAAAAAGAAAGTGTACAACCAACGTAGGTGAACTTTATCGGGTTCCATTTTCACCTATAATAAAAATGAGGTTACGTTGTTACTTAAGATGTCGTAGATAAATCCCTAGAGTCCTGAGCAAGCGCTTTCTTAAATTTATAGGGGGCCGTAAAAAAAAAAAAACTCCCCCATCAAGTCACAGTAATTTCCACTTAATCCTATCTAACTATCCTAACTTTTGCAAGCGAGCACACTAATTTTATCATTCGTATCCACTCGACGAATGGATTTAATAATTGTTAAATTAACCGAGTTACTATACTTGTCAACTGACCCCTACGTTTTTTTATTATTATTACAAATAAGAAAAGGTCCAAATCGTAATTGACGTACTTTAAAAAAGGGAAATCATTTAGATCGTAACAACGACGACCAATATTATTTTTCGATCGAACAGTCAGACAAAATTGATCTTGCGATATATTTGACGAGGGTATTTTTCATTTGCGACGTCATCGTCGTTCCAGTCATTTCTAAATATAAAAATAGAAATAAAAGTAAAAAGAAAAAAAGTAAAACAGACCAGTGTGGGAAAACTCGGTAAATAATTAATTAACGTTTTCCAGAGGGAGAGAAAAAGGGGGACGAGGGATTTTTTCTTTTTTTCATTTTTTTCTTTTTTTCTTTTTTTTCGTGTAACCTATAAAAGACTTTTCTTTTTTATTTTTGTTTATCTTTCTTTTATCGGAAAGTACGGTACGTCGTAGAGGATGGTTTGGTGGTATGGTAAAAAGGTAAAGAAAGAAATTTTGATCGAACATCGTTGTTGAAAAGCCGATCTCTCAACGGAGACACGAAGGTATCTCCTCGGGAGTTTAACTCGGATGCTGTTTTTCCGCCGAGTTCTTTAGTATTTCAATGAATCTCTTGTCTCACCCGGAGAAGAGTTCCCTTTATTCCCACAGGATACCTTTTTTTCTCTCTCTCTTTTCTTCCTACGCGAAGCTCTTAAGGGATTAGTACGTACTTTGTGTTCCTCTCTTTTATATATATATATATATATATTTCTCTCTTTTTCATTTTCTCTTACCTCTCTTCTTCTTCTTCTTCTTCTTTATTCCTTTTTGTTTATTTGATTCTTTTTTTTTCTACGAACCAGGGTGGAGCAAATCAAAGATGCATCATCTCGGTGTCCCTTTTAAATTTGGTCATTTCACACATTTTCACAAAAGAAAAAAAGAAAAGTAGAAAAACTTGTCGAATTTTTTTCTATATAATACCTTGATACAAATTTAAAAATACTTGATATTTTTCTTATCCGTTCGATACGTTACTAGGAATGCACCAGTTACACCTGTTGAATACTATTTCTCAACGATTCAATTTTACGATACTTTCCCATTCGTGTATCTCTTTTTGTTTTTTTCTTCTTCTTCTAAGGTTAAAGACAATAATCGTCAAAAGCTTAATTAAGACAAAATTTCGAAATCGAATTGACTTTCTTTTAACTTAATTCGTTAATTTTTGTCTACAGTCCTTTCACATGCCCCTTTTCTATCGATATTTTATTTCTCTTTCCCTTCTATCTATCTTTTGCTTTATCGGAGCACGTCGAAATCGTCGAAGAGGGGCTGAGGTGGTGGTGGGGGGGGGAAAGTGAAGAAAAAAAAAAGAAAGAGAGAGATAGAGAAAGATTTGTTCGTGCGGAAGTGTCACGCGTTAGCATTAAGAATTCCGTGAGCGGAGCGAAAGTTGTTGTAAATCTTGGGTTAGATGGAACACACAAGTATTATATTTATATACATATACATATGTGCATATATATATATTTCTACATTTGAACTTTACAATCATTATTTGCATAAATATAATGGTATACGCGTATATGAATAAAATGGAAGGGGGACCTATTTTTCATTCTATCCAATTGATATACGACTTATAATCTGTATTTGTCCGTGTACACACAAGGGACAATTATCTAATATATAGCTATAGTTTAAATATCTCATTTCAATGAGAAGAAACGTATCTCCTTTCTCTTCCTCTTCTTCTTCTTCCTATTTTGTTCTTTTTTTCTTGTTTCTTCTCGTTCGTGTTTGCACGGTCATCTTCCTTTCACCGGAAAGGAAAAAAATAATCTATAGAGATTGATAAAAAGATTGATAGATCTAATTTATTATCTTGTAGATTAATGACCCATGGAAGAGTATTTATTCATTCAGTGTACGAGGAATCCAGGCGTAAATCAATTTCTGGAATTTAGCGCGTAAAACGTCAAACTTATAATGAATACATTTTTTTTTTCTTTTTTATCTTTTTTTTTTTTTTTTTTGTATTGTTACGATTATTATTATAGGAGATATTTTTATAGTCGGACATCGAAATAGAAACAATAGCGAGGTTTACGAACAGGAAATGTTTTTTTTATTAACCTGTTTATATTTTTTTGTATTCATATTTTAACTGCAGCAAATAAAAATAGTCGATAAATGAATTTACGTTTGTAAAGAAACGAATATATATTATTAATGAATTGCAATGGGAAAAATGATAAAAATAATAATTACGTAAAATAACGAATTGAAACGAGGAAGAAGGTTATATTTATTCGTTGTTCGTTTTGTTTAAATGTATCCCATTCGCATAAATCTTTTCATAAACTTGTTTTAGATAGTGATTAATTTATAGAAAAATGACGAGTCAAAGATATCATTTGGGTGGAAAAACTCGTTCCGATTACGTTCGGTTGTTATCTCATGTCTTACTCTAAAACCAGTTTTTGATATTTCCTTTTTCTTTCTTTCTTTCTTTTTAAGTATTTTTTCCCCCTTTTTTTTTTTTTTTTCTTCTACTCGAGTTCAGATGATATTTTCGCTTTTCCAAACGGTCATTGGACGTACGACATAAATAGAAAAAAATCCAGCGTAGATAAACGCATACATAGAAAAGAGATGCGATAAAAAGAAATCTAACATAAGAAGAAGAAGAAGAAGAAGAAGAAGAAGACGAAGAAGACTAAGAAGGAAGATAGAAAAGAAAAATCCGAAGAACCAGCTACGTTGCCGCTGCAGGCCAGTTTCGCTTTCCTTCGGAAACCTGTCTATAAAATCTTTTTAAAAGACCAACAACATTCGCGGTTTGGCTTCGAGCCGAGCTGAACCAAGTCAAGTCAAGTCAAGTTAAGTTAAATCGGGAGTCCTATCACCATCTAGAAAGGCACGGTTTCATATGTAATTAAGAAATCCTATACTTCGAATGCTAAACCCCATTACGATGCAGATATATGTATGCTACTTTATTAGAAAGCAAAAAATGAATTTCAAACAAATCTTTCTAATTCAAAATATAATACATAATCTATTTTACTATTTTTCTGTATACTGTTTTTTTCTTTTTCTTTTTTTGTATCTATCTGTATTTTATTTCATTCGTATATTATGTTGTTTGCAATAATGCACCGAAGTTAATTTTAATAACAATGTAATTTAATAACGTGCTTACAATCGTTTTTCTTTTGTTTTTTAATTTGTTCTAATATATATCATTTTATTTATTTATTAATGTAATTTATATTATTTTAATTTTCTTTCTGTTTTTTTACGTCTTTTAAGTTGCAATTGTGTCATTAAAAAATTGTTTCTCTTTTCTTTTCTTTTAATTACTTACTCATCAATTTCATATCGAAATTTATGATTATTTACAATATCTGCGTGCAACGTCCTTTCTCCTTGTAATAATAGGCATCGTTGTATCATCGAATTCAAAGCTCCACGATCTTAAGAGTTAAATATCATTCTTTAGATTGTAGTTAATAACGAAAGACAGTAAGGAATATTTACAAAACTAAAAATTAAAGTTACGTAAATTATCTAGAAATCTTCACGATAGAAAACAAAATGTAATATTTAATATTATCGAATAAATTGTTCATTTCTATTACATAAAACCGAGGGTCTCTCGTTATTGGATAGTCATTTTTCTGAGAAAATAATTGTTGATATCGTGCCAAAACGTGTACCATTGGATTTTTTGTTCTTTTTACACATACATAAGAATATAAGTACATAGATGGTGATAAACGATAAAATTCAATTGCACGGAAACAGGTAGCACGATATTACTCGAGTTCTCGAGACATTCGAACGGGGCGTCTAATTAGACGAAGTAAAAGGATAAAAAAAGCAAAGTAAGAAAAGAAATAAAAGAAGAGGTAAGAGCCAGCAAGTCCTTGTATATGTTATGTTACTTTGATATAATATAACTTATGAATGTATCTATACTATTACCTTCAGGAACGTTTTGGAGAAATAGTATTAGGAAAAAAATTATTATTATTATTAGTATTATTATTATTATTATTATTATTGGTGGGAACGCGAAAAGCACGCTGAAACTTGATACGTTGAAAATAATGATAAAAGGAGAAAGAAAACATTAACTACGAGATAATTGAAAGTATTGAACAAAATATATTTGACGTACGAGTTGGAGGAGGAACGGTAACATAACGTTTTGAAAAAAATATTCTTTGAAATAATGAATTATAAAATCATTTTCATTTTCACGGAAAAGCAAGCAAGCTAATACGCGATAATTCCGAGGGATCGTTATAAAGAAATGTTTTTTCTTTTTTTTTTCTATCGGAATGCATTTAATACGCTATAATTATGGTGAAATGTTCCAAATTTTATTTATACAAATTCAACGATATGAGAAAAATACAAATTAATTTTTTGAAAAATAATATTATATTTTATAACATCGTAGAAGAGCCGAGTGTCGTTATTTATAATACGTCCGCTTGATCGCATCGTCGATTATTTTTCTCGTAAATTAAAACAAATAAAAGAAGACTAAACAGAAAAATAAAAGGGGGAATGCAATTATAAATAAATTGTCATTTTAATTTGCATATAAAATTATTTTACGTGTAAATTTCTTTGAACGTGTACATACACACACGTGCGTACGAATAAATAAATGAATAAATAAATAAATAAATAACAATTGTTATCAATATACGTTTTATTTTTATATTCGAACGAATATAATTAAATATTGTTTGCTTTCTCCTTTTCTTTTTCTTTTTTTATTGGACTTTAGTAAAATTTTATTATGAACTCGGAGAAAATGTTCCCGTTCGTCGAAATGATCATCAAGATATCGAATAAAAAAATCATTTTTGACCGTTTCACCTTTTCACTAGAGATAACCCGAATGTCGAAACACATAATGGATATCTCCTTGTTCTATGTTTCAAAATTACTGTTAGACATGAGCAAAAGCAGGTTTTAAAAAAGCTTCGGTTTAAAAGGTAATAATATTTTTCTAAAAATTCTCTGTTTCTTTTTTTTTTTTTTTTTTTTAACTAAATCGCATAAGATATATTTTAATAACAATGATTAAACGAATTAAACGTAGTTTGAATTTAGAAAATGATTTGCAATTGTTACGCATATAAATATATTTAATTTAATTAATAATAATTTAATCGGAATCTTATTTTTCGATATTTCAAGCTCTCCGATATTCCTTAAAATCAATGAAAATATTTTTATAATTAACACATATAACGTATACAAAATTAAATAGTATTTTTATTATTGTACTTTGCGTTCCATAAAGACATTAAAAACAGATAAATGTGAATGGTAAAGAATGGCATTTCGTATTTCTGTATCGGCGAGCTTCAATCGTCACATTATATAACCTGCATTTGCTTTATCTGCGCACTTTAACAAGCATTTTCTTATCAACGTGACAAGCATCGTAAATCACTGGCATATATATATATGTGTGTGTGTGTGTGTGTGTGTGTGCGTAGTCGTAAACGAAGGAAGGTTTTGCTGCGCTATCTGTGCTTTATGACCATCTTTCCTGTTCGCATCTTATAATCATAATATTATCTTATATTATCAACAAAGTGTTACAAATCTGGTACCACAAAAGTTAAACAGTTTATTTTTTAATTATTCTTATTATCATTTTCTGTTTTTAAGTTGTTTATCTCCAATTTTTTTTTTTTCTTTTAGATATCAATTAACGTTCCGTAATACAGTTTGGCGATAAAAGTGTTCTTTTTTTTTAATTTTAGAAGCAATTCTTTTTTAACAAAAATCTTTAAAAAAAAAAAAGACAAAAGATAAACATATTTTTATTTAGTCACATCTGAATAAAAGTTAAACCGTATGAGTAGCCTTTTGGAAAAATCTCGTCAAAATGTGACAAGCTTATGAATAGAGAGAGAATTTGCGATACGTATCGATAAATCAATACGTCGATAGATCTTGATAGATCGAGAGTCAATTGGTCTAACACACGATTGCTCGATGTTCTAATATTTTGTACGTGAAATATAAAAAAAAAAAAAGGAGAGATCAGGCCGGTGTTGCTCTCGCGCGAACGGTTAAGAAAAATATAATATTTTAATTGACCACATAAACGTATTCGTAAATAAAACGATTTTCTTTTTTTTTTTTTTTTAACCCTTTGAGTGCTAAATATTTTTAGCCGAAGTGTTTTGTATGGGAGCGGAATAGTTTATTGATTGTTATCATTAACCACACACACAGATTCTAATAATAAATTATATTTAATAATTAAAGGGTTTTTTTTTCTTATATATATAATTTTCATGTGTGACAAGACTCAAAACAATAATCAATATGCAAACCAACATTACATTATTTCACCAAACGCATATATGTGTCCATAGCGGTCAAAGGGTAAGATAAAAACAAAATCTTCAATTTTCGTCTCAATCCAGTATCGTTAAAAATTATTTTCGTGGATGCAACGATAAAATAAGGTTCGGTAAATTCGTTCGATTTGAATGTTCTCTCTCTCTCTCTCTCTCTCTCTCTCTCTCTCTCTCTCTCTCTCTCTCTTTCTCTTTTTGTATTTTCTTTATTATTGTCTGTTTTGTCTCAGTACGGTCAGATAATGATAATCAGAGTCATGAAACTGAAGTGGAACAAATGTGAGAGAGCTCGCATATTCGTATTCTCTCGAAACGAGTCTTTCGTAAATGTTGGCTAGAGAAAAGCGATATCTTCCAAAAACACTATAGTGAAAATTGCTAGGAAGGTACAATTTGGAGGTTGCGATGCCTCGTTAATGTTATTCAACCGTACCGAAGCAAAAGCTGCACCGCCTGTTGCAGGCGCACGCGCGAATGCACATACTTAGCTTGTATATATACTTCATTTTCTTAATTTCACATACTACTATTAATGCGCACAAGAGTCCGACCACATTTTCGAAAAGATAAAATGAAATTTTCAAACGGCACGAGAAGGGTTGCTTTTAAATATTAACAAAATTGTGTTACTTTATTTGATTATTTCTTTTTTTTTTCTTGTTTTTTTTTTTTTTTTTTTTTTNTTTTTTTTTTTTTTTTTTTTTTCATATTTATCCTCGTATTTATTTTAAATGACAAAACTTCGCGTGATTATTTTGTGAAAATCTCGTTATTCGTAGACACGAATAAACTTTTGTCAACGTTTGCACCGACGTAATTAAAAGAAATAATTGTCTTTCGCTTAAATAATTCAATGTACATCCGCGTCTTTTAGCTATAATAATTTAATATCCACAAATTTCTTTTTCTTTTCTCGTGTATGGATCTTCTTCTCTACCGGATATGACGGTATACGATTAGAATCGTCGAATGGTTTTCATTTAATTCTCTAGGCATCAAGTTGCATACCGATGTTACTTATATAACATCGTCATCGTTGTGTCGTTGTCGTTGCGTTGTCGTTGTCGTTGTCGTTGTCGTTGTCGTTGTCGTTGTCGTTGTCGTTGTCGTTGTCGTTGTCCATTGTTATTGACGTTTACGTGAGCTTTTTTTATCTCCAAAAAAAGTTTCAAACTCGTTTCCAAATGAAAAATATTAAATTACTAACTAGATTATATTACTAACCCCACGTTAATTGCAAGTAACTCGGTTTAACAGCAAAACTACAAATCGGAATCCATTGATTCCCTTGCGTAATCAAAAGATTTATCGATTTTGATAATTAACCAAACGGTAAGCCGTGCAGAGAACTGGAAAACTTATAATTTAGTAGCTACACGTAACCAACCCCTTCTCGACTATTTTGTCGTCAATGCAAATTCTATTTCCCATCCGAGAATTCAAAGCTTCTCTCTAACGAACCCAGATCAAATGTAATCTATCTTATCGTTTCGAATCGAATCGAATCGAATGAATCCATTTAAAAGAGTGAAAAGAATTATAAAGAGCAACTGAAACAGAGAAATCGATAAAATCCCGAATATAAATCATTCGCACCGCAAACGTTAACGAGAGGAACATTCATCGGGAATTTTCAAGAGGATAGATCGGTTCGATAAAAAGAAAAAGAGAAAAAGAAACGAGAATATGAACGTTTCTATTTCTGATGACAATTATTATTGGAAGAGAATAATAAAGTACAACGAAGTATTTAAAAACGTATGTGCGCTCTCCTCTTTCTTTCTCTCACTCTGTTTATTTTTATTTCAATAGTTGCGGTTATTATATTTGTTCAAACTAATTCACGAAATAATCAATTTTGTACGTAATCAATTTTTACAGAAAACATTCTGTACATACGTTCCATTTATTTATATATATTTTATTAAAGTGGTATTGTAAATGTATTACAATTAAATGATGTATCCTGTATACGAGAGTTGATCGAACAGTAAACAAACAAAAAGCTTCTATTATATATTTTTTGTTTTTTAAAATGAATTTGAAAAA
Source organism: Polistes canadensis (assembly GCF_001313835.1). Taxonomy (NCBI): domain Eukaryota; kingdom Metazoa; phylum Arthropoda; class Insecta; order Hymenoptera; family Vespidae; genus Polistes; species Polistes canadensis. The sequence continues at coordinate 1,359,511 of NW_014569557.1, read as the reverse complement.
AGAATGTTTTCTGTGTTATGCTCAAAACTATTCGCAACTCATCTACGTATGCATTATAAATTATTTAATTATTATTATACAATAATGTGTCTTTATTAAGCATCATAGTCCAGGAATAGGACTTGATTTACAATCTCCTAATAAGAATTTGAATATATCTCGTTCATTCGTGGTTTCCATTGATTCTCACAATAACGAGGTTCCATTTACAGTCAATTATTACTATAAAATATAATTATTCTTAACAATATATATTGTAACATGATATGTTGGGATCGTAATGTATAATTATTTGAATACGTGGAGGGATTTTATCGCAGGTTTGAATTTCGATGCGTCATCAGAAGAAACAATTTAGGATAGATCATGAAGGACACACAATCATGCTTGGTCGGCTATTCTAAATATAGTATCATAGCAACTGTCATTATCTTCAATTATCTCAAAAGCTAGGTTGGATGCCTTTGCAAACACCCGCAATATCATGTACTAACCACAACCACGTGCGTAGGTAGTAGAGGCGTTTAGTAGATGTACTCGCCTATCTTACATATACGTTAGCGTACTGGCGCAATGCAAAATTGATGGCTGCGAATGACGTGTGCGGTCGCACATTAGAGTTGCACTTTAGTACGATGAAACGTTGGGACGGTCTGCCTTGGTAGTTAACGTTTCGCTTAACCGCCGTTATCTCGGAACAATGAAGAGACTGGTACGCTTTAATCGATACTCCCGTTGGAAGGTTAATCGTTTATCAGTTATCTACATTTACACTCACTTATGGACCTTGAATCCTCGCTACGATCCTTCAAAATCAATTTTAATCTACCATCAATCATCTTTACCAACTTTTTATATATTTCTATACAAAAAATATAATAATAATTCAAGTATACAAATATATTTATTTATTATTTTTTCTTTTTAATATACAATAATGCAATATATATTTTTCTTTTTTATTTATTTATTTAATTTTTTATCACCTAGAAAAGTGTCCACGATGAAATGCATTTTTTTTAGTCGACAAGGTATTTTGACAAAAAATATTAGTAAAAAAAAAGAGAATAAAAGATCAAGACTGATTGTTGCACGTTTTCTACCTTTTTTCTTCTTTCTTTTTTTCACGAGTGTAATTACGCGTATGCACAACGTGCCACTACATATTGCATGCAACTAAAAATATTAATATAGAGTCTACCTTGAAATATTCATTTTCCTTTTCCTTCTATTCTCTAACTTTTATTACTACATAGAATAGAATACGTCAAAAAAACGATAAGATAGTTTGTTGGTTAAAATTGATCAAAATACGACTATTTCTTTTGTCTTTCAATTAAAATGGAATCTCAACTCAGGAGCCTACGTACAAAAGATTCGATTTCACAGTTTCGATTAAATTGTTCAAAAGGGACGAAGAGGGGAGGGTAGAGAAGGGTGAGAGGGGAGGGGGGGGGGTTGAGGATAAATCACTTCTCTTTCGGTTTTCACCATGATTGCCAAGTGCCGGTGTGTATTTCGATGCGTTGTATATTGATTTGTAGGCATGTCAAGTGTCGTCAGAGAAAAAAAGAAATAGAGAGAATAAGAGGGGAGGGGAGGGGACGGGAGGGAGAGAAGAACGTCATAGAACCGTGAAAGAACCCGCTTACACATCGTTCTCGTTGTTTTTCGAGCATACTCTCGATAGATTCTCGTGTACATTATATATATATGTATATGAATATTTAAAAATAAGAGGTAGGGACCTGTCATGTTACTATTAGGTATGCCGCGAGAGTATTTATTCTTGGCAGCAACGATTCTCATAGTTGATACCCCCTGAAAATAAACCAACCGCTGCACACATTGCACTTCGATCGGAAATATTAAAAGAAACAAAGAAAAAAAATTCGATTGGATCGATTTACACTCTCGGCCAACTCCCCACACATTCACACCCTTTTCCTTATTTGTCTCTTACCATTCTTCTTTTTCTTTTTCCAACTAGCTACCACCTAGCACTAACCTATCCTCATCTCTTTTCTTTCGTAAAAAGAAAAAGTTTGCGCAATTTCTCGTTGATAAAGGATCGACTTAAATGTGTCAAAGATCGCGTCTTCTATAAAAGCACCGCACTCGTCGCGGCCTCCATTCGAACGAATGAGAAAGAGAGAGAGAGAAACGAATAGAAAGATGGTGAAACGAATGTGATAAATGTGACGTGAGCGAAAAGGAAAAGAGATGTTCGTTCGTTCGCTCGCTCGCTCGCTCGCTCGCTCGTTCGTTGAGTGTCTTTCGATAGTGGATGGATTTTTCATTTCTTATTACGCTCGATAAAGATTTCTCATCCATCGGGACGCCAAAGATCACTTCTTTAGAAAGAAATTTGTTAAACTTGCTAAAAGGGTTATTCGCTGAACGATCAATTTGAGTTTTCTTTTTTTCTTTTCCGTCAAAGTGATCGCATATTTTGAGGAGAGTTTTTCTTTTTTGTTGTAATAAAATGTATATTATTGCGTGTAATATATTATGCTAATTGTTTTTTCGATTAGATTTGTTTAGATCATTTTCGAATGAAATATAATAGATAGTAGAAAGATGTAAGAAAAAGGTTAGAATAATTTATCTGTATATACATTTGGGACAATGTTTTTTATTAAGAAAAAGAGAGTACTTAAGAAATATTAATAGTTTTCTATCATACATTTGTGTTGAATTATTTAATTATTTGATACATTTTATTTTTGCGACACACACATACATATATTATATATTTGTTCTTAATGATCATTAAGACTTATTGTTAACGTTATAATTGAGTCTCTCAGGGAAACTTGAAACATCGAGTCTTAATCGTTGAAAGATAAGCAAATAATGGTAATTTAGCAACCGTACATAAAAGCAAGCGAATTACTCTGACTAGGTACAGCATGTCGCAAAGCAATTTGCTTTATGGTTACGACTTTGTAAAGTCACACGTGTCGTTCGCAGTCTTGTTATGTTACTCGGCAATGAAATTTCTACTCTAGTATTTCTCACTCTTACCGTTGAATACCTGCACGCATGCACGCACGCACGTCGATTTCATCTTATGTAAGATTTTCTATTTACTGACCATTACCGTGTCATCCAAATTATGAACACTCGCCCTCATATATAGACCCGTATAAATAAATAATATATATATATATATATATATATATATATATAAAAATAAATCTAAATAAAAGTAGGGAAGGGGACAAAATAATTATATTAATTCGAATAAAAATGTACATCGAATATAAAAGGAATATGATAATTTCTTTCCATTCTCTCTCGTAGGAATACAACAAACCGACATTTAAAATGATAGAATAAAGTAAAAAAAAAAAGTAAAGATAGGTAGGTATATTAGAAAAGGTACGGTTAGAAATTTTGGGTACATTTCGTATCCAAACTCGATCTCATATTCCGAGCATGAGCTCGATCTCTTGCTTTATTTAGTTGTATTTCGATGCAGTATTTAAATGATCCACGACTACCTACCAGAGCTTGGCATACACTTACGGTGTCTCTTATTCGGCTTCTATATTCTCTTTTCCTCTTCTGTCTTTCTCTTTCTCTTTCTCTTTCTCTTTCTCTTTCTCTTTCTCTTTCTCTTTCTCTTTTCCTCTATTTTACACTCAGCTCTCTTATACGATTCCATCTCTCTCAGACTCCAATATATTCTTCATGAATATGTAGCAACGCTCTTGCACTCGGCTTCTTCTTCCACCTTTTTCTACCGGCATACATTTTCCGCTTATTATAACGTACAATACTAAAAATATAACATTGCTCTCTAAACTCGTTTACGTAAGCCAAGTAATAGTAGTAGCAAATCGTTTCGCTAACCTGCTACTACTTCTCTTTTTCTCATAATAGTTAAACATTTATTAGAACGAAAGTAAAGTTTCAATGATTATACGGTTTTTTTTAATTAGATCTTTTTTTTTTCTTCTTTTTTCCTTTTTGTTTCTTCATTTGTCGATTTGAAGCCTCCAAAATATATTTCCAAAAGAAATAAATATAATTCAAATTATTAATGGAAAAGTTTATACATTCCATCAGAAATATCTCAAAGAAATAGTGGAAACGAAGGAGGAGAAAAAAAAAAGTAATGCACTATTGACATTCTGTTCCCTCTTGCTACTCAACTGTAATAAAGATAGCTAGACTCATCGACATTTCTACTTAAGCAAACTATCTTCTTCCTCTAAAGTACTTATATACGTTCGGAATCGATCGAACGTAATGGTCGACCACGTACAATCTTTTTTATGTATATTAGATACATTTTTAAAAACGATAATATTGTAGATTTAAATAAAACTTAAATGAAATCACGTTCGGTAACTGAGGTCGAAAAAAAAGAAAAAAAGTAAAATAGAAAAATAGAAAATTAATCGAAAGTGATCCCCTGCCCCATAAACCAATTAGTACAACGCGAAGTAATATTTACAATTCGGAAACAAGTTTAAAGTGAGGAAATAATTTTCTTCCTCGTTTAGATATAATTAAATTCTAAAGTATAATAAATACCCACTTTACCTCTCTACGGTTCTTGGATTGCCCGGAAAGTTTTGTGTCGATTTATATATATAATTATATATTCAATTAATATTTTTATTAAATATATATATATATAATTTATCTCTTTCAAAAGCGCGGCACGAGCTTTCCGGAGTAATCCCAATGCATGTACCATTCAATTGGAAAATTGGTGCCAGTTTAATGAAAAAAATTATTTAACGTATTAACATTACATAATTATATGTAAAAAAATAATAATCGAAGCAAACTTTTCAAACAATTCAATAAACATATAACAAATCGATATTACGCACATATATATATATTATTGGAAATAATGAAAGATTGGAGATAAAAAAGCGAATACATTCGTAGACTTTTATTATCCTTTTTACGTCGTAAGTGGATTCGTCAGGATGATTTCGTTATCTCTGTAGCAAGATACATAAATGTTTACGAATGAGAAAAAGGAAGCGAGGGGAGGAGGGAGGGGGGGGGGAGGAAAAAGAAAAAAAGGAACGATAAATCATTATTATCGTCGTATAGGTACGGTATACTTAAAGAACGTTTTCTGCGATAGATACGAGAGGTATAAGCGGACGTGGCGGAAAATTCAAAAATGGGGTTAGCATTTCGATAAAAAATATTGAATAACCCGCATTTCCGCGTATACCAGAACATTTTCTAAAAGCGATAGGGAGTAGAAGAAGAGTCTTTACGATCGTGATTCCTCTTCCTCCGTTTTCGATGCGACAAGCCTTTACGAGGTAGACCTTGCGATAACCATAATGGCCGGTCTCAAACCATTATCGTCACTCTATTTCACACTCGATATCTGCAAAGACTTTTCCTCTTCTAGCCTCGTATCTAAAACCCTTTTCAACATTTACCTGCTCGAAATCATCTCGATAACATCTATTTATTATCTAACGTGTAATAAGATTAATAATAATTCATCGATTAAAATATCATCAATAACACATTTCTAAAAATTCGAATCTTTTGTATGAACCAATACGCGTATAGTCATTTCGAAATAAATTATTATACGTATTCGATAATAAATACAAAATTATACTCGTTTCACATAATACTCGAATTTTTCATGAAAATATACGCGATATGGTTCTCGAAAATATTATTACAAATGATATATATTCCTAAGAAGCATATATATAAAAGAAAGAAAATATATGTATAAAATTGAACATTTTATTTTCCCCTCAATTCTCGTATCTTTTTATTTTTCAGGTGCGGAGGTGCTGGACTCGAAAGGTTAGCAGCGCTCTCGTGGTTTCGTATTACCGTGTCTGTGATAAATAGCTAGAACCTACTATACATTCCAAAGTTTGTGTGATAGTTCCGTTGCTAGATAGTAGAAAGATAATAGTACTTTTAGTTTCATTTTCAAGATAATTTTCAATTGGATAGAAGAAAAAGAAGAAGAAAAAGAAAAAAAGGGGAAAAAAGAAATAAATAAAAAGAGATCGACGGGTTGATCCGGCAACGTTTGTAACCGTTCATATTGAAAATAACTCTGGACACGAAGAGATGCCTGGAAGCAAATGGATCGAAAATCGAGAGAGCAAGTTTGGACCGCGTTACATACGAAGGCAACGATTCAAATTTGAAACTAACGAGAAAGATAGTAGAGGAGGGGGAGGTGCATGAGATACGTAGATCGAAATCAGTGATCGATCTATCCGTCGAAACTCAAACAGCCGAAAGAACTAGAAGACGAATCAAAATCAGACAGTATTGGAGTGAGAGAATAAAACCATCGAAAAAGTCTATCGACGAGGAAGAAGAACCGAGAAAGACTCTAAAGAAGGTCGAAAGAAACGACTCGTTTATCAAACGATTCGTCAAAAGTTCGAAGGAAAATATCACCGAGGGATGCGAGAGATTGGTCAGAAACATTCGTAAGAGTCCTCGTCTTTTAAAGAAAAAATTACATTTGGGTAAAAGCGACGATGATTCGAGTAATTTGAAAAACGACGATAATCATCGTAGACCTGTGCCACCTGTTAGAAGAAAAGGATCGAGAAATAGGCCGCTTCTATGCGAATTGGACTTATTGAGAAAACCTAAGGAATTGGTAGTATTGAGTAAAGATAGGAAACACGAGGAAGATTCATCGAGATCTAAAAGTGTTTCGATCGAGGACGTAGAAGATTTGATTCGTTCGGAAGACAATCTTCGTTTATTGGAAGAGCGTGTACATCTAAGAAGACGTTTTGAGAAGAAAAAGGAATCTAAGGATTCACTTTTAGCTGATTACTCGCCTGTTGTACATAGACGTTATTACACACGTTCCAAGTTATCGCGAGAAAAGGAAAAAGAAGAAGAAGGAGGAATAAATGTTAGTGAATCTGAAAGTAAGTTGTTAGAACGGTGCAAGTTCGAAAGGAAAGTGAAATATTCTCCGGCGTCGGACAAAGAAGATAGGAAGGAGAAGAAGAAGGAGAAAGAAGAAGAGGTTCATAGGTCATCGAGATATAAACGACAAATCTGTGATAACGCTAACGAGTCATTCGATCTCGAAGAAATTTCAACGACTGCTGGACAATTGTCGATAGTTGGAAAGAGTAGTAGTAGTAGTAGTAGTAGTAGTGACCAGTTGCATGCGCGCGCTTCGAGCACGTCGTCCGACGTAAAATGCAAACTTGCAAATTTGTCGGATGCACGAGGAGTAGAAGAAGAAGGAGAAGAGAAACGGCGAGAACGACAACGACCACGACGACAACGATTACGACTACAACAACGATCGCAGCGGCGACTTCGACGACGGCAACAACAACAACAACAAAAGCAAAAGCAACAACAACGAAAAGGGTCAGGACGACGAATAGACGAGCTACGTCGACCCCTGCGAGAACAAAGTGAGGAGAAGGAAGCGAAGGAGGAGGAGGAGGAGGGGGAGGAGGAGGAGGAGGAGGAAGAGGAGGAGGAGGAAGGAGAAGAAGAAAAAGAGGAGGAAAGTGAAGTTAACAGTTCACAGTTATCAGTCGAGCAATTATCGCCGTTAATAGAAACACCAAGAATTTCGATAGGAGATCTTGAGGATGAAAAAAGTATTCTCTTAGATGAAACCTCGAACGAACCTCGATCGAGTATAAAAGAAGAAAGTGTCAATTTGAAATCACCGTCGTCTATCGATGTTACCGTTGGCGATGTTTTACGATCCGTGACTGTTCTACGAAACGATTCCATCGAAAAGAGTATCATCAACGATAGGATCGAATCGTCGAAGAACGACGAGAAGATCGACAAAAACAAAAGTAACAGTAGTGGTAGTAATTGTATAAAGTATCAAGCATCGAAATCGAGTGACTCGAAGATGAAAATGACGATTAGAATTATCAGAATTCGCGACAAACTGATGCTCGGTTTGAGCGCGTTTGTGATCCTATTCACCTTACTTTTGGTGATGGATCTTCAAATGGATCTCGGTTACAGTGGACATCATTTGGTACCAAGCCACGGTCGTGTCAGAATCGGTGACGATCCCAACGTCGAAACCGTTTACACCGGATTTAGACGAAAATTTTTACAACGTACCAATGCTAGTAAAGAACAATACGACGCGTCCACGTACACGCGTTCTGTCAAAGACATTACCGTTTCACCGGGAACTGAAAAATCTGATAAACACGACGATTTTGCCGATTTAATCGAATTCGTTACGAACGGTTTTGATATTAACGCCGACGAGGGTGTTGTTAGGATTAGTGCTGAAGATCATAGTTATAATCCAACCTTGGGAGAACTCAGACACGTTGTCTTAGGGTAAGTCTTTTTAACTTTTTCTATAATCTAAAATAGAATTTCTTTGAAATTCATTCTATTCATTGGTATCCATTTTTATCATATTTTTTTTACAAATTAAAGGACGCATACATTTGATTTTTAAAAGTAATTAAAAATAAATTTAGCATTAAAGTTAGAACGTTTCACGAATAAGGATCGTTCCCAAAATCAAAGTAAATTCGACTTCTAACTGACGGTTAGATTTAATCTTCAGTATATATATCAGTTGCTAGCAAGATAATTCATTCTCAAATGAATATTCTATTAATTAGAAGAGAACTTGGCAAATACATTTTAGAAATTTTCCTTGAAAATCGTTTGAAAGGTTAAATCAATGATAGAGATTCGTTAAATGTAACATTTTGATATAAAATATTGGATAGGTCCGAGAAAATAAGACTGAAGCCACGATAGGAAACATTAAATTGCTGTTTTCTCTTGGTGTACACGCGTACACCATGTTCATAGGAAGACGATTTTCTTCTCCCGAGTCATTCCACACGACGAGATCGTGTTCATTGGTGCGAACGCGATTGCGGACTCTTCCTCACCCTATATCTACCCTTTTTCCTTCCTTCCTTTCTTCTTTCTTAGGTCACCGTTCCCTTTTCTTCTTTTTTTTTTTTTCTTTAAGGTTCGCTTCATCATCACCAACCATTGAGACATAAGATCGAATACGTCAAATTTCATTAAGATATTTTTATATTTTATAATAGAATGGTCTTTTCTTTTTTTTTTTTAATCACTATTAAATACAAAACACATTGAAAACGAAGTAGAATGGTAAATAAAAATTATCGACTAAACGATAAGTAAACATGCTGCGATAACAAACAAATTTTTATTCGTCAGTTTAAATGTGGCACGCGAGTTAAATGGATTCAAATATTATTTATTTTTTTTCTAATTAGGACAGATAATATATATAATCATTTGAATGAAATCTTAATAATATTAAAATAATCAATATAAATTCACGTCGAATGATTTTAATAAACATTATTTATACATATTTACAAAAATAAATGTGTCAAAATACTATTATATACGTAACATAAAGTGTGGTATATCGAAAAGCAAAGCTTTGTCTGGGATGTTGGAAGATATTAAAGAGGGTGAGAAGTATCTAACATAAGAGGAGTTTGAAATAACGTGATATCACGAAATAACCTCGATGCCTAAGGGAATAACGCATTGTTTCTTATATGTTCTCGAGTAACGACAATGGCATAAGACGGTGATACTATGCTTACCTCTCTTACTTTTGAAATAGCATAAAAGGGTTTACGTAGGTAACGCACGCATACACGCATGTAAATGATGCGATAGGACTTCGGAGATTTGCCCTGCGAACCATCCGATGCTTTTTACTCTATAATGTCTCTCGAGAATAAAAACGTCAAGAAAAAAGGGATACAACGAAAACGACTCCCCCCCTCCCACCTTTTATTCTTTTGAAAAAAAGTTTTCCTTCGAAATCATTCGCAAAATATATAAATAAACGAGCCTTTAATATAATTTCAAATATAGTACAAGTATATATTTTTAAAGTTCACGTACTTGTATATATTATTTATCATACGTTTTTGGAAATTTAAAAATACTTTGAACTTTGTTTCTAGTTTTGAGTCTCTTATTAAACGTAGACGACGAGAAGAAAACGATAATCGATTAATCTATTCGTGGATTAGGATAATGTAAAATAGAAACAGAACTAATTATTGTCCTTGATATTACCAATGTTAATTCAAAATTAAATTGAAATCTATCATTAAATATCCTGACATAAAATAAATCACAATCCTGAGATATACATATTTAGATGTTATTGTTTATTTAAGAAATCGATTAGCAAGGTTCTTTTTACGGATTGAATTTGATCGATACGAGAGAGAAATTTGGTTTGTGAGTATTGTGGGATTTAACAGTTGGATGGTTGAAATAGAAAATTTGCGTTTGGAAGATACATAAAATAATATATATATAATATTCGTAAAATCATTAGAAAATATGATACTAAGGAAAATGTACGATAGTTTCACACACTATCTAGTAGTAAAAACGTTGTGTGCTATTTGATCGTGTCAAAGTTAACAAAAGCGGAACGCTCTTTCTCATAACTCGTCTCTTGGTTTGGAAGAACTTTCGAGAGAGCTTCGGAAACTTTCGAATAGCTTTTCTCAGCGGACAATAAAAGAAGAGTAAAAACAAAAAAAAAGCGGGAGAAAGAATGTGTGAGAGAGAGAGAGAGAGAGAGAGAGAGAGAGAAAGTCATAAATCCATCGAGTTTTTTCCGATTTTCCGCGCGAAGGATGATCGAATAATCGAAGAATCTAGATCAGTCATGTAATGCGCCAAGCACACCTTTCAGAACAAAAAGAATGTGCATACGAAGAAAAATTTATATATAAATATATATAAAAAAAAAAAAAAAAAGAAAAGAGAAAATGTATTTATTCATCATTTTAATTTTATTCGTTCTCTTCATAATAATAACATAGTATAATAACAATTGTGTTTCGATCATAAAAAAGAAAAAAGAATATTATTTCATATAGTGTCATCGTATATTTACTTAAAAAAAAAATTTTTCTTTTTAAAATATTTATTAAAAGTTTAAATCCCGCGCGAATATATAATTGAACGTTTGTTTAAAAGTTCATGAAATTGAACGAACGAATTAACGAAATAAACGTACAAAATAATACTTAACCGTAAAATAGTTTTTGAGAAAAGAAAAATATAAATTTTCAAAGAAGGACAAATGTAATATGTAAAAAAGAAATAGAAAGAGAGATCAGTGTTTCGGTCTGAAAAATAGAGATACATTTCTCCCAAGTAAAAGCCATTTTCTCGATCCGTACCGCTTGTTTACTCCGACTCATTTATAATTTTTCTCTCACAATACTCGGAGTGTAGACTCTTTATCGCGACGAAGACTTCGATCTTGTTTAGTAAAGACGGTTCAAGGTTCAAGTTAAACAAATGATTCTTTTTCTAAATCGATCGACACATTTCTCATATTAATAAATAGCAAGAATTATATTTTTCGTGTGTAATCGTGGAATAATGTTTAGATTTACAATGAAATAAAATTGTAAAATATATTCAAATTTTCGCGGGTTAGGAATAAAAACGTTAAATCCCGCCATCTACGGTAAATTTAAAATAATACTTGGCGTGCATTGTAACTTGTTAGCTCTTTACGTTCTGGCTAAGATCCAAGAATTCTCTCCTTATTCAGGATTAACATCCTTTATCTTAACGCGTATTTACAGATACGCGACTTGCTCGTTATCGCCTACGTATTTCTCATATAAATTTCATCTTTATAGCTATCTATCCATTCTCTCTCGACATTTTATCGAGCGTTCTCTTATAATTCTAATAACAATACATATACATATATATATAAATAATTATGCTAGTAATTTTTGAAATTAATTATATATTACAAATTGTAATAAATACAATATATTATATTATTTTTTTTCCTTTTATTAATAAAGCTATCCAATGTTTTTCTTACTTTACTTTAATAAACTTCTAGATTATCTATTGATTATTTTGATCACTTTTCTGATAATTTGTATAAACATTTTTTGTTTACAATTAAGATTTTAAAATCATTATAAAATAAAGTAAAATATAATGTTGAAACGGATCGTGAGCTTACGTGTAAGAATAAAAGTGTAGAAATATAAAACGAGAGAGTCGTTTTACTGAAAAGTAAGTTTGTAAGCATGTAGGTATAGCTTTATGGCTGACGTAATAAGATCTCGGGGCGGAAGCACGTATCATCCTACGCGTTATCTTAGCTTTGACTTGAGAGAGAGAAAAAAAAATGAAAAAATAAAAAGATATATAGAAATAATAAGACAAAAAACTCGATCGATTTTCTATGAAAGATTATCGACTCGTTGTTTGTTTCACATTTGATATCCGGTAAGAGGTGTTTTCATTATTTTATTAACTATAAAAATATTTGATGGTTGAAATAAAACAACCTACTCGTAGTCGTATTCGAGTTATATTACTTGAGTGTAATATTAACGATTAGTCACAGAGAGAGAGAGAGAGAGAGAGAGAGAGAGAGAGAGAGAGACGAAGATTAACGTTTTAAAAAGAAATCGTGTCATGGTTATTGGGTCGCGTCGTGACGCGTGCAAGACGTTGTGTTCTATAAGTTTAAAAAGAAAATGAATTAGATTTTAAAGGGAATAAGAGAAGTAAAATGCTTTTACCACACGTCTCATCTTATCTATGATAATATATGAACGTCTATCTTTGATATAAAACAACAGGTGCGGTCAGTTCCGCTCCTTTTACTTTTCCTCAAACGATTTGGTTCGTTAGTCGTGGAAAATGCCGCAAACGAAAAGAGAACGTTTCCTTTCTGATTTCAATCCCAATACATTCTTATTTTTTCATTCGTTAGGATATAATATACTTATATATATATATATATACTTTATTGTTTAATATGTTTACATTATTTATCCGAACGTTGAAGTATTTTGATATAAATGCTGATCCCTTCATCTCGACTTTTATTTTTATTATTAATGATATTTCAAAAAAGTATATTTTGTTAATTTCATTATTATAGGTAAAACAACATTACCATTTTTCTAATTATTGTTTAGAATAACTTCTTGAATTATAATTGTTTTATGGTACAAGAAACAAGTATTCCAAACTGGAGACCAGAGAGATCATTTTCAATAAGTGTATTAATCATGTTACCGACGTCTTGTGTTGTTGTAATAATAAATTAAAAGATATATGCATTACAAATTAAACAATTACAGGTAAAAATGTACTAATTGTCCAATTACCGTGTAATAATAACTTCTTGAATAATATATGCTTTATGGTATATGCATTTTTAAAAGGAAAATCACAAAGAGAATTTTTGATAAGCGGTTTAATCACACGATTAATTGTCGCATTGTTTCAATAATAAATTAAAAAGTATATTAATAACAAATGAACACCAAATTTCACTCTATAAATGTTATAATTATCTAATTACAGTATAAGTATAATATCTTTTCGAACAATAATTGTTTTATCAAACAAAGGTAGCAATTGTTTCAAAAGGAAGAGATCAGAGAGACAGAGTTTTCGGTAAGCGGCCTAATTACACGACCGGTTCATGCGAATGACTAATCAGGGCAAACGTCAGCGATTCGTATACGAAAACCAGCGGGCGTGCGCGCGCGGATATGTTCGGATATAGTGGTTGTAAACCGCAGAGAGGGAGAGAGAGAGAGAGAGAGAAAGAGTCCTCGTTCATTCGTTCGTTCATTCTCTCACCCACTCGCACAAACCTTCCTGGTGAACGTCTACGGATTAAAGCCCCGTGTTGTGTTATCCTCGCGAAACCGCACTTTGTGCTCAAACACACGAGACACATATTACGTTGCACCTCGACCATACATGGATTACTGTCATATATAGATATACCTCCTCTTCCTCCTCCTCCTTCTTCACCTTCTCCACCCCTCCTAACCAACTGTCCCCTTTATCCGGAATTCCTGCATTGATCTGTTATTCCTGAACCTGCCAACCCTTTCACCGGTACCCCATCTTTTATTTTTTTTTATTTTTATTTTAAATCTATCTTACGTACATTTTAACTGTTTTCAGATCCTTCATTGACATTGCTGATTGTGAAATACTTTCGCATACAGTTTCGTCCATATTTTGTGTTGCCATTTTACGACTATTCACAGAAAACGTAATGATAATAATAGCTTTTCTTATCTTCGACTTGGAATGTTTTTAACATCGTCGAAGATGTACGGGAACGTTAAGAAGGAGCTTGCGAAAAAAAAAACAAATGTGACGTGTGTCTCGTAGAAATTACATGAACGTCTTGTTGTTTTTCTTTTGTGTTATATTTCTTCTTTTTTTTCTTTTTATCTTCTCATGGTCGTAGCTTATCCGCGGATCGGTATTGTTTCCATGCTTGGTCTCACATCGCGAGTTCCATTCTCTTTCTCTTTCTATTACTATTTTTTTTTTGTTCCTCTTATATATGCATTTCCACCTTTCTTTCTTTCTTTCTTTCGTCACATCTGATCACTCAGAAAAGTTTCAACAAACGATAGCGTGCGAACGTACGAATTCATCTAAGGGATAATACTACTTTAACATTTGGAAAAATAAGCTATTTTTGAGAATTTATTAAAAATCGAATAGCTTACACAACGACGAGTTTATAATCAATGAATAGATAAATAATTGAAATGAAACTAAATAATTTAAAGTTTGATCTATCGAATAGAAGATAGAATATGTATGATATTTACCTTGCGTCAACGAAACGCTTTGATACACCCGTTAGACGAAGAGAGTACTGAATTTTAAAGATAGCTATCTACTCTACCCTACCTCTTCCCCTTTCCCTCTGCTTCTCCTCTCTCTTTTTTTCTCTTTCTCTCTCGGTCACTCGCTGGTCAAATATTTGAAACAGGCCGTTCCGTCCCCAACCCCAATTCGGTTCTCTTTCGCTACTTTCTCGTCGTCGTCACCGTCGTCATCGTCGTCATCGTCGTCATAGTCGTCCGATGGCTCCTGTACGAACAGCCTATTGACTCGAGCTCTCTTCAAAGGGTTGAGAACATTTTAAAATAGAGTGTTTCTTCCCTATGACGAGGGCGTTGCACACCAAACGTGCGACAAGTAATCGAGAAATCGTTCGTAACGAGAACTCTCTTTTCGAAATTACATTTTTTTTTTTTTTTTTCACATACGGACCGTTTATTTTGAAAGTGATGCCAAGTGTATTTTTTGTTGTTTCGAGAAAAAAATTAAAAGTTATTAGACAGTCAATTCGAAGATATAAATGAATTATGTCAAGTCTGGCAATGATATTTTTATTAACCCTACCAATATGCAATTTGATTATATTAATTTCTTTTAGGCGAATTTTTAATTAATGTTATTTTCAGTTCGCTATAATATATATATAATAAATATAATATATAAAACATATTCAATTTATATGATGTGATTTTATTTTCTAAACTATCCACGGAACTGATTATCAATGGACAATGGATTATGTTCATAATGTAATTATAATATATCTCTACTAGTATAAAAACTCATCACCTGTTTTCACTTTTTTCTTTTTTAGACATAAAACTGTTACCATAAGGTTTGCATCGAATTTTCTCACCTAATTATCTAATACTATCTTCGTAACACTTTACTTAGGAACATACTTATGCATACTTTTTATAACGCAACTGTTCAAACGAACAGACTTCAACGCAGTTCTATTCTATACAATTAAAGAGATCCTAACTATTTCAACTCTACTTTAATTTATAACAATTAATAATAATAATCTAATTCGACAAAAATATGAGAGAAAGAGATACTTGACGGGATATTATAGAAACAATTTTCGAATCGTTTGGTATTCTACAGTAAATATCACAATATAATAGAATTTCTTGTTTGGAAATCTCAAGTACGATCGATTTTCAATTAATGAAAATCGTAACAGTATGATTGGCGACATTAATGGAGTAAAATTTCAGACATAGTAAGCTAAAATCGAGTGCTATTAATCGAATATTGGTATGTCAGCCATGACAATGGGAAAATTGAATTTTGTCGACATCCTTTCTTGCAAAAGCGAATAGCCTGAGAGCTTTCTCTCTCTCTCTCTCTCTCTCTCTCGTTTAATCAGATTATTCACCGCGATCAGTTCGAATTTTGATCCTTGATATGATTATATTCATAGTTCGCGTAAAAGAGTCAAATGATATTATCGAGCATCTAACACTTGTTCAACGATGACACTCAATTGTTTTATAGTTTTATTTCTCTTACGATTGTATAAAGAAAAACACATAATTCCATTTCCAAATAGAATCACCAATCGATTTCTTGATCGATCTATCTGTTTTGTAATGGTTTCCGTATACGTCGAAACATATTTCCAATGCATGGCATCGACACCTTTACGTTTCATAAAACCAGTTTGTGTTTTCATACCAACTACTGATTTTCTCAGTTTGTCGCGAGTACACCGATGTTTAAACACGTGTTGTATTTTTTCACTTCTTCTTCTTCTTCTTATTCCACTTATTTTTCTTGCACCGACGCAAGTTACTTTTAATGCCGATTTACCAATGCTGAACTACACATGTTGCAACGTGTATAATAAAGTGTATGAATCGATTCATAGATCAACAACAACACCTAATTTTTATAAAACCTACATCATACAGTTTCAGTTTCTCTTACGATACCGATCTATTTTTTTTTTCTTTTTTTTTTTTATTTCTCTTTCGCATCGAAGGAAGTTGTTTCCACTGTTTGTACTGCATAAATACGTTGCAACAACATGTATCGTGAAACTTGGTAATTGATGCGTGCGTGCGTGCGTACGTGCATCGCAATATTTTTTCAACGCGTATAAGAAAATTTGTGGAATTATTTTCCAACGAAATGAAAGTGACGATAGAAAAGATTAGAAGAAAAATATGTTAAGAATATATTTCGGACCGACAAAAAAATTATTTAAAAATGAGAAATATATATGTATACATAATAAGGACAAAGTTAACGCAAACTTTATCCTCAAGACACAATCGCATAAGAAGAAGAAGGATAAAAAAAAAGGAAGTAGAAATGAGAGGTAAACGCGAGCTCTTTCGCGCGTCGCACGGTTATTTCGAAATTGATTTACACGAACGTTGGAAAGTTTCTTCTTCGCTCGTGGAAACTCGCTCGTGACCTTATTCGCTATTCACCAAAGTCTTTCCAGAGTTAAGAAGAAGGAGAAAGAGGAAGAAGGAGGTGGAGGAGATGGGGGAGGAGGAGGTGGAGGAAGAATCGTTAAAGTTATCACGATGCTTGCAACGTGTCGTTGCTTCGCCGTTAAGTAGAGCAAAGATTATGCGAGTATGCTTGTTTGTATCGCGTAATTTGCTCCAAAGTAATAGGGAATAATTAATCGGCTAATTAATGAAACGATCGAGTAACTTCGGTAACGAAGCGTCCACGAGAAAAGGAATCTTTTAGAAATTCAAACAAATGTTTATTAGTTTCGGATTAAACGGCCCGGTTATTCTTCGTCACGAAGAATACCGCTCTCTTATTATCGACATTTTCCTTTTAAAAACCTTTTATTTTACTCTTCATGATTTTCGAATAAATCATTCCAGATTTTTTCGATTTAATTAATGGCTTTTGCCAAAATTTTATAAATAATGCTTTGCCAAAAAAGAAAAAAAAACAAATTGGAAATCATTACATCAATCCTCCTCACAATTTAGGTACACTTATTTATACTATTATAATAGATTTGAAAAATTAATAACATTTGTATGATACATTATACACGTAAGTACTTTTATATCATGTAAGTATATCTTTATAGAGTTTTAAATCGATCGACTTTCCATGACAAAGCTGGTTTATACATAAGTAAGTACTCACTTACTTACCAATCTAATCGCTTTCACGTTACAGGAAGTTCTTTGGTTCGACCGGTTTCCTAGTTGGATCCGAAAAAATTTTGGAACAAAAAATAAAAAATATATATTCGCTTAGGAAATTTCGAACTTTCTATAAAATAATCGATAGAATTAAATGTTGTCGGGTGTCAAACGCTTTAAGGTTTTCGAATCTCTCTCTCTCTCTCTCTCTCTCTCTCTCTCTCTCTCTCTCTCTCTCTCTCTCTATTTATATATATATATTTTTCTTATTTTAAGAAAATTATAGTATTAACCTTGCAGTTACATAAATCGCACTCCCGACTACGATTTATTTTTATGCATTAAACACGAGAAGTGACACGATACCACAAACTATCTAGACTGTGTTGAAAGTGGAAACGCGTCATGCGTATCCGCGAGAGCAAAAGCAAGTTTCTTGTTCATTTGTGACGCTTCGTCATCTTTTACGATTACTCTCATCCAATTTCCATTCGACATCTTCTACATGAATCATATCGCTTTACAATCATCGAGTTTGCTCACGATACGGATAGTGTAACAAAGTGATCGATGTAATCTAAACGCACATCTAACTTTTAACTCAAAATATCTACTAGGGGAATGTTTCAATACTAATCATATTTATTATTATTATTATTATAAAATAAATATTCTGCTAAAATATTCTTCTAAATATTAGTTTTGAAAGATTACATTATAATTGGAACTATTTTTATTAACTATGGTATCGAGGATTGAAAAATGATGGATTAGAAAAAAAAGAAAAGATGGATTTAGTCGATAATTTCCATTTTTTAATTTCCAATTTTCTCTAAACAATACTCATTTTGTTAACAAGATCTCACTTTGGAAAGTTTCCAGCTCAATAATAATCTTTGACATATTATTTTGAAAACATCTACGAATTTAACCAATGACAGGGTAGAGCAACGAGTAAACGATATATCGAAAGCTGGCAAATTTCCTCAGTTTCGAGGGAAAACTCGAATACGAGTTTTTCGTTTAAAAATAACTTTAACCATCTTATTATGTGATGTGTCTTCTTTAGATCAATCTAAAATCAAGTTCATCGTACTGGATACTACTCGTTTTTTTTTTCTTTATCTTAATTTTCTTTTTTTTTTTGTTTTGCAAACGATCGTTACGATTTTTTAATTAATTCCTCCTAAAATTTAGCATTTATTATTAGAACTTTGTATCAGCTCGAGCTCGACGCAAGCATTCGCAGCATGACACGCTACTACAATCATAAATATAGGCGTAGGTGTTACAGAATTGTTTTGGAGTAATTGGAACGTTGTATGAGTATGATCAATTTGATTGTGATGAAATGCAAACGCGAATGCAACGATGACACATTTTGAAGTCTCTCTCTCTCTCTCTCTCTCTCTCTCTCTCTGGTAACACTTACGTATAGCATTTAAGTTTACCGTCATTTTTATTCCTTATTACAGAGGATAATATGTATCTATAATAACAAAGAAAAAAGAAACATATCATGCATGCGCGTGATTCACGTTTACCCACACAAATGATAATAATATAATTATTATTATTAATAGTTAAAAATAAACGATATGAAAGTTGAGGCACATTGATTTTATGATTGAGAGCCACTGTCTTTTAATTAAAATGCGATAGGCAGAATATCTTTAATTGCGTTCATTAAACACGACGCATGTAAAAAAAAAAAAAATGGAATTTTTCAAAACGAGAAGAATATACTTTGAAATTCGAATTTCTTCTATACTAATTTGCGAACAACGAGTTAGCAAGAGACAATATAAATGATAGTTCAGAAAAGTAACATAGGAAGTATAAAAGAATAGAAACGTTATCATGATTATCGATTCGCACGCGACATCACCAACTAGTTCTCGTCTTATTGTTTAGTTGCTTTTAACGATACACTTTCCCAGAATGTGTATACTTTTCTCTTTATGTTAGTCCACCCGAGACACCAGGGAGAGTCCATTGACAATGCATTTAATAATGTAACGTGTTGTGTCAAGCAAATTCTTTTTACCAACGATACCCTTTACACGTCAATAAATAACGCGAAATTATTTGTCGTTGTTAGCCAATACTCGTAAAAATAATTTTCTATTTATTATTTAGCGTAAATTAAAAAAAAGAATATCCAATAGATAAATATTTATTATTAAAATTTAATCTACACTCTTCTCGTTCGATGATTCCAATGAATTTTTTCTTTTCTTTTTTTTTTTGAAAAAATTATTATATAATATTCGCTCGTAATATTTTTTAATGAAATTTAAAACATCGTACAAATACTTGTTATTTGTGTATCGTTAAAAATTTCACACAATGAACAAAAATTGAAGCAGATATTTTATTTAAAAAGAAAATCAACACTTTTGGATATACCGAATCGGCACACAACGGTCGATAATTTAAATATTGTTCGACAATTTTTATTTGTTTACATTTAATACCATTACATATTTATACGATTTCCTATAAATTTTTGAAACTCTTGTCATTTTAAAGCAAAAAATCAAATACAATTCTAACTACTCGTAGATTTTTCGTTCATATAAATTTGAAAATCAATCTGTTGAATCATTTAAACAGTTAAATTTATATTTCCTACCGTTAACAAAAATCTATATGAATTTATATATAAACTTGAAAAAAAAAAAAAGAAAAATAAAATCAAAAAATGGAGATCTCCCGTTAAGTTCGCAAATTGAAATTTTCATTTACTTGCCATTTTTGAATGCTTTAAAAAAAAAAAAAATAATAAATTGTTGAAAAATTCATAGCTATACCTAATATCTTTTCAAATATTCCTACAAAGTTAAAATATTTTGTTCGTTTGCGCGTTAAAAAAATCATTTTATAAGCTTTTAACTTTTTCAATATATAACATTAGTTAGAAACTTTTGTAAAAATCGGATTTAACCGAAATTACTCGTTAATACTCGTTGCAAAGTAATATCATTTCTGTCATGCATTTAAAATCAATCCATTCCGCCATTTAAATAATAAAATGAATAAACACAAGCAAAAGCGTGCGCGCGAATTTTAATTTCGTTACAAAGAAAAAAAATACAAAGATTCTCAAATATATTAAAATAATTTCGGAGATACGATCACCACCCGTGTCACATTTGCCACTGAATCGAGATAATAGAAAAGTCTCTTGTTGTATTTGAAAAAAAGAATAAAAATAAAGAAAGAGAGTAAACAAAAATCGATGCAAAAGTGGGATGAGTGACGGACGACGTAAATAAAAAAATAATAAAAAAAAAGGAAGAGAAGAAAAAAAAAGAAAGAAAAGAAAAGGTCGCTCGTCATGTAGGATATGTAGAAGAAAACGTTTTTGGGTAGAATTTGTAGCAGTTAGTGAGTGTATTGTGAGAGGACGATAAAGAGGAAAGCGTTTTTCGCGAGGAAAGTGTCTCGGGGAAAATATCTTCTAGGCCCGCTTAAACGTAAAACGCGGGTGGCGGCATGTATGTGTCTGTGTGTGTGTGTGTATGTACGCGTGTATATCTCTGTACGGGCTTTAAATAACTTGGGGCGGTGAATTACGGAAATGTCGCTTTAGCTAGGGTTACCTTATGTTTCGTAGAGATGTTGTTTCTGGTTGACTCTTGCGTACTCTCTCTCCTACGAGACATCGGCAATTCTCTGCTGCAAATATTGTCGGTGTTTGTTTTAGACTAGGATTCTCTCTCTCTCTCTCTCTCTTCCTCTATGGCACAACGGAACACAATAATTCAGTGGGAGGGAGAGAAGGATGGCTACATTCTATCACCTCTCTCTCTCTCTCCTTTTCCTTCTATTTCTCTCTTCCTCTTTCATAAACGTATATAGATACGCACACATACATGTGCATGCATGTTCCAAGGGAGACCAGGCGGCGACACGCGAATCGTAATGACGGCGTGCAAATTCCTGTACGTGGCTGATGTAGTCCGAGCCTTCATCTACGCGGAGAATCTACGGTTTGTTTGTCAATCCGCCCGATGTCAACCTATATCTCGTTCGATGCACATAGATGCGCATAGATGCAGCATCTCTCTCTATCTATCTCTATCTCTATCTCTAGTTATCTCTCTCTCTCTCTCTCTCTCTCTCTCTCTCTCTCTCTCTCTCTCACTCTCCCTCTCTCAAGCTCACACCAGTTTGCGTTTGCATTCTCTGAAATTGTACATACCGTTCTGCACACGAATTTCTCTCTCTCTCTCTCTCTCTCTCCCTCTCGATCTCTACCGCTTCAGAATAAACCGCAGGGTCGCTTCCATAAATTCCAAATCATCTGGAAGTCTCCGTTTCCACGCGAAATCATAGAAACTTGAAACTATAAAATATACGATGTACGCGTTAGTATAGTAGGAATGTGTATAGGGTACGACGATTTCGTTCTACTACGTTCGATAAAATTTCACTTTGTAGACCGATCGAGGGAAAACGCGAGAAATATCGATTAGACCGAGAGAGAGAGAGAAACTCGAGTTTCGAATTTTGCGTATTTTCGTTGCTCGATTATCATCGTCGTGTGTGACGGATATATATTTAAATAAAAAATACAAAATATCCTAAAGACTATGAATGTTTTTATTCTTTTTACTTTAAAAAAAAAAAAAAAAAAAAAAAAAAAAAAAAAAAATACGTTCTCCATGATCACGAGATATCCATGGATTTATCATATTTTAAATTGAGAAGAGAACAAAAAAGAAACAATTTTATCTCGAGTTGATAATTCATACGCGGGGGGCGGGCGGGAGGTGGGAAGAGAAAAGAATATTTTAAAACATCGACCACCAGGATTTCATTTAATGCCGTTCGAACGAAAAACAAGGACCTATTCCCCTTTTTTTTATTTTTTTTTTGTTATATATCGCACGATAAAATTGAAAGAATAATTTTAAGTTAGTGGTTTTATTTTGTTCCCCTTTTTTTCTCTATCGTAACCACTAGATAGATACTCCTACGTGAAATAAACCCTGTTCAAAAATTCAATGGCAACTGTCTGCTATTAGGGTGCTCGTCCTTATGTTACATACTACCGTGAATTTTTTGTTTTTCTTCTAACCTAGCATACTCTACACCCTTTCCTCTTCCCTTAACCTTTTTATCCCTTCTACCCGTTTTCTACAAGAACCTTCGTCTTTTCCTATTACGCCATTGGTTAATAATAATTACACTCCTTCGATTCTATGCTCTTCGCTTTTAAATTTTCTTCCGTAAGATAGTCTTTCTTTGAACCTTAAAGAACGGATACAATTTTCAAGCAACATTTTCCATTCTCTTTTACAAAACATACTCTCTCTCTCTCTCTCTTTTTCTCCGTTTCCTTCGTTCCCTTAGATATTTCATAAGACTCTCGTCGGACTAAAACAAAGAGAGACAGAAATGGAGAAAAGGCGAAAGAAAAGAAATTTTGTTCACAAATTTCGTATTGACTCGACAGATAAGCTCGTCTAAAGATGAAAACTATTCTCTATCTCTCTCTCTCTCTCTCTCTGTGTTATACATAGACTCTCATCTGGAAGCACCATATAATATTCAGAAATTCATTGGACATCGCTTCGTCCCGGATCCGTTCAGTCACGTTACGTTATACATGCGAACGAAGCTTAAATCCACGTCCTGATAGAGTTGGAGACTGAAGATAGAATGAAGGGGTGGTTGTGGTGGTGATGAGGAGGAGGGAGAGTGGGGKGGGGGAGAATAAGGGTGATAGAGAAACGCATGCAACAGCGAGCGAGCGAGAGAGAGAGAGAGAGAGAGAGAGAGAGAGAGAGAGAGAGAGAGAGAAAGGTGCAAGATTAGTTCGAGTCGCACGTGTATTTCCGAACTCAATCTGCTTCCGAAGATTCGGTTTGCAGTTTGGCATGTTTCTAAGCAAACTCCTCTCGCCCTTCCCCCCCCCCGCCTTCCCTCCATTTTCTATTCGTAAAAGACTAAGGGAGACAGGTGATTCCTCGACGGAAACGGAAGGACCGTTCGACTTTGATAAAGGTAGAGGAAGGTTGACAAGAGACGCGCTTAATCGGATAATACCGAGTAATCAGGCCGAGCTCGTTTGTCCGCGGTTTCCAGAGACTTAGTCTGATCTAATCCACTTTGATTTTGCCAAGCTGCTTTCGCGATTTACCAGCAGAAAGGACTCTCCTTGTTAAAAGAATAATCATCATCTAATCTATGTATGCACGTGTATATATACACATTCATATATATATGTACACAAGCTGCTGTTTCCAACATTGATTTTAGTAGTAGAGGAAGCGTATAATAGTTTTATAGGATTAAACCGTACGTGTCGAAGAAGATAAATTTGTTAGATGACGTTCCCCATTGTTACAGTTGTTCCAGAGAAAATTAGAATTCCCGGAATAAAATTTAATTTCAGATAATTATTGATAATCAACGTTTGAATTAGTAACGAGGTTATTGGAATTGTAATATTAGTGAAAAAGAAAAATAATGATGTATGTGTATATACATATGTGTGTGTATGTATTTATCTCATAGTCAGCAATAATTTTAACTAACGAAATGAAATAATGCGACTCTGATTAAACAACGCATTACCGTACTTTATCTTTTTTATAAAAAATACAATATTTAAAGGATAATCGATTCTCGTTACGTTTAAAAATATTTTTAATTAAAACAACGTCGATAACAATACGATATTTCAGGATTAATCAAACGGATTATTTATATAAAATTTGTAATTAAAAAATATCATTTGTAGGAACGACGATATTATCCTTCCATCGGAAATGACTTTTCAAATTCGTCTGCGTGAATAAGAATGTGAATTGAAAATGTCAATCATAAAAAATACTTGGAATACAAGGCGAGAGATGCATTATCTCGTCGAGCTTATTATTCTTGTCGTCTTTCATAAGACAGTTCTTAGAAAATAAACCAGTACTGATTCATGCATCATAATCTTCTTGGAAATAGTCATTATGACGAATATCTGTGTAAGATGCAGAAACTGTTTTGTAAGTTCGCGTGCTAGTTTGTATTTTAATCGACGTTCGTTCCAAATCATAAGAAAATAAACGTAAAAGATAAATTAGAAAGCTAATGAAGAGAAGAATTACAGAGCGTCCCATAAATTTCAAAGATGTCTAGGGGTACATTCGATTAATATATTTTTATAATCTTTGTCTACCGTTTCTCTCCTAATTCGATTTATACCGTGTTATCGGAAAGCTATGACACGTATTAGTTGCATATAAGTTTACAAATCTTACGTGATCAGATATTTTTGTTTTTTTTCTCTATCATAATTCTTCTTAACGTTAACTCGTAAATTCATAAAACATCTACCGCTTAATTCGATTATAATTCTTGCTCGGTCCCAACCTTGAATTAATAAAGATTGAACAAAGATAACAAGTTAACAACTGATCTTGTCTATCCGGTAAAACAAACAAAAAATAATAATCAAATGTATTCTAAGGAAAAGCTTGAAAGAGTCCAAACTAATCAAATAATTCCCAGATCTAGCAAGACAAAGTAGTTGCGTTCGGATTACCCATCCGGGTTATGAATCTTGAATACCAACGGACGTCAGTTAGCACACTGGAGACGATAAAAAAAGCTACCAATGTCTCGAGAGGAATAAGATTTTATAGTTCTGCTCTTACTTTTTTCTTCATTTTACGAGAAATCCTACGAATTCGTTATTCCGCTATTTCTCATGAATATAGACGATTGAGAAAGGATCGTGACATCGGAAAAAGATTCGGAAAGGAAACGACGAGAAAGCTTTCAAAACGGAATTGATATTAATTATTCAATGTGTAGAATTAATAAGTAATCTAACACCTGTACCAATTATAATTACATTACAGATATGGGGATAACGATTAATTAACATATGATTAAAGTCGATCGCAAATAATAATTGAAATAATAATAAACGATATTTAATATTTTCGTTTTGTAATTAATTGTATGATAAGACAATTATAATTACCCCCCGGCGTAAATGTAATTGAATATAAAATGAATTGAACGGAAAATCCGAGTAAAATGCATGATGGAATAATTTGAAAGCCGATAGAAAGGAAGCAACATGGTAACTGGCTGTAGTTAATGATAAGCGGCTTCTATCGGAGGACATTATTCCGCTGCTGGAACATCCTTATCTTTCGTAGACTACAACACGTTGCAAGGACGCTTCCGGACCTCTCGTACGGGCGTTGCGAAATGACGTACCACTACAAGCCTCTCCTTTCTCTTAATCCACGTGTATGTTCTTATGGTGCATGCGGTTGCACGTTTAATATTCACATAGGCGTGTGTACGTTCAAGGATTAAGGCCTTGCGTACAAGCACCTAAATTGTTGGATTATTGCGATTGAAAATTAATCGTGATACACAAACGATCCGTTTTATTTCAATTCTTTTTAAATGCATTCTTTCCTTTTTTTTTATCCGCTCTCGCATCAGAATATTTAAAAAGCCTCATTTGATTGATACAAATTTCATTGATTTATTATTATTGTTGTTGTTTGTCTAAACATTTAGGAACAAATTTTAAATCAATCAAAATGAAACTTTAAAAAGCATATAGCAATAGGGGGCGTATAATAGCAATAGCATGCATGCGTTTATCATCTCTCGTTCCTCCTCCTGTTTATTAATAATTAATTTTCAATGATCACTTTGAATTAGAAACATGGATGATAAGCAATTAATTATTTCAATGATAACGAGATATAATAACGATGTCAACGCGAAAGATTATACAACGTTCGAGGTTAAACAATGAAGCAATCATAGTTATTCGAGATCTCTCTGTTGGTTAATTATAATATTAATTTATTGTAAGCAATAGTTTCGGTTAATAATTGATGATTAATATTATCGAAGCTAAAATCGTAAGTTATCGTATATTTTACTAACGCGAATAAAAAAAACAAAAGTGTTTTTCACGAAATTGCGATTAATTATATTTTTGATGGTGCTTCATCGTCAAAAGATTGATATAATATATAATCACGCTGGTAATATCGAATAATGAATGTAATGAGAGAAAAATCAATTGATATGATAGATACAGTTCTATAAATATAACATTAATATCGCCGAACGTATTTAATTTGCGTTTAACCGATCACGCGTATCGCGACACATTTCATGGTTATAAATATAGGAGAATATCAAGGGATATCTATTTCCTGGTATATTCAGTTTCCAATTATCCCTTGGGCGGCTATCCCTACTCGTCTAGACAAGGCTTTAATTCGTAATACCACTGGATGGAAATGCTTGCACAAATCGAAGTCATTCTTGACGGTAGTCGGTTTGAAAGCACACGTGCGCACAAGTTCATATTCGCGTTCATATTCGCAACCAATACGCGCTGTCTGTTCCAATTATTAATGATTATTGATCTCAACGGTATCGTGAGAGATAATATTTTCAATAAAACCTGCAAGATTTCCAATTGCTAAACATGAATGCTTTCTCATCTGTTACGTCTGCTAAACTAACTTGCACACTATCGGAAAACTTATATGATAATTCATCAATTTCACGAAAGTTGAATCATTACATTTCTTTGAATTTTAATCAATTCTATATTCACAACCTGTTATATATTATGAAACTATATCTTATCGCTTATTTTTTTTTTAGAATTTACATTACGAATAAATAGTACTCGTAGAATGCAGATAAACCGAGCTTTGAGAAAAGTTATATTAATTGCAAACTGACCTTTGCAATAGATACATTTCAAAAAGGTCAAAGTAGTTAGTACCTTATCTTAATTTTTAATTTATTTTACTGACAAGTGTGTGTAAATATACTCAATTTTCTCATCCACGGTGCGCCGTTCGCGTTAATTATTTATACAGGCAACACGATTGACTTCATTTCTCTTTTACTCATCAATCGAAATTATATATAACGAATACTGGACGATGATTCGACTACATATTTCCGCGGATAGCAACGAAACTGAAAAGAAGATTACGATGTTTGCAAAAGAAAGAAAAAAAAAAGAAAATATTTTAAAAGTAATATTTTAAAAAGTCCATAGGCGTAACCTAATGATTTATTCTATAAAAAATTTAATGATAATCACGGGTTGCTCTCAAGTATGGAAAAGTATTGCGAATAAATTCGAAACTTTTTGAATTAAACGCGAGATGAATTTCAAGCAACGCAAGACGCTTTGAATACTATAAATTTATTCTACTATAAATTATTAAATTTCGTAGCATTTTCTCTCGTCTTTTTAGGAGAGAAAAAAAAATGTATTATTCAAAGATCCGTAACAACTTTCTCATATTTTGTTTTTTTTTTTCTTTTTTTTTTCTTTTTTTTTTTGGATTTTCCTCTTTCTTCGTAATTAGTGCTCTCTAACACTATTCTACTCTCGTACAATGCGAACATGCATACCGACATAAGCTTGATGACTATTTTAACGTTTACGTTCGAAAGCTCGCACGTGCGATTGATTCGTAATTTAATGAGAATGCATGGGTCATATATCTTTCGTTATTGCCTCGGTACGTGATCCGGACAACGAAACGACCGCATCCGTTATCTCGGACGAAGCTATCGCGTTTCGTTTTTCCGCGTACGAGTTTTGCACTTTAATAATTATCCTTCTCCGAGTGCTTTTCATTGTTTCCTATAAACTACAAAAACGTCGAACTTTTGCACATTTTTACATAAGTACATAGAAATAAAATTAATAATTATATGTTACCCGTAACAAAATAATAACCAAACATTTCAACATTTTCCCGATCAAAGATGAAATTAGAAAAATTTAAGCAAAAAGTAATATTATTTATCACGAATTGTATCATAATTGGAATACTTCCATTATCTACAATAATATATAAATTATTACCATTCATACAAAACTTTAATTTAATAAATGATCGATAAAAATGTGTGTTCAAACAAAGCGTAATGCAAGTTCCAACACGCATAGGAGTCGTGATGAAAGGTACGAGTTTTATTTATTCAAGTCTCTTTTCTCTTTCAAGTTCACTTCAGTTCTATCTCGTCATCGGAGAAAAACGTTTCAAAGATACTATTTCGTGAAGAGCAACGAACAACTCGGTGTCCCGCGCGATTTGATACTCCGGTAACGGATAGGAAGAAAAATATTTTCATCGAAAAAGAAAACGAAAGAGAAAGAGAAAGAGGAAGATAGTCGAGTTGGTTAAATAAAAATTACGATTAAATCGTTTGCTCGCGGATTAATTAAATAAATTACGTATATATATTTTTGGTTGTTGTTGTTTAAAAAGTTCTTCATATAAAAATTAAAAATTTCTTCCAAAAAGGAGGGTAATGTAAATGTAAAACAAATAATGTAACGATACGGTTCTCTTTTACTCCCTCCTTATTTTTCTTTTTGTTCCTTTTTACAATGAGTAACTAATTTCAAGATATAACTTATGAATAAAAACATGAAGTAATTTATTAAAAGAAAGGAGAGAAAAAAAAGGATATGGGTAAAGAGAAAGAGAGAGGAAGGAGAAATGGAAGGGCGTGTCACTAGGGCGATCGAGGGTCGTTGAATAATCGAGGAAAATTTTCGAAGCGATCCTCCACAACGCCCAAGGGTGCAACCCAGACGTATTTTCAAGCGGGCCTCGTGCGAAATAAAAAAAAAAAAAAAAAAAAGAAAAAAGAAAAACGCTCGCGCGATTCGTCGAGACGAGAGAATACGGCAGGCAGAGGCACCCTTGTAAACCTTCCCAGTTTCTATTTCAGTCGATGGTAGTGGTCCCTTTAAAATGCATGAAACACCATCATGAAACACCGTCATGAAACACTGTCATGAAACATCATTCACCACCAACAGAACAGACCACCCTTCTTCTATTACGAACCAATCCCCTCTTCCTCTTTACTCTTTGCATTCTCGTCTGTTGTGTGCATCAGTTTATTACAATGTCTTGTGTGTATGTGTGTCTAAATCTCTAGCATAAGTCTTTAGTCACGACGTCAAAGGATACTACGATATCATCACTTCATATATTTAACTATATATATACACAGATACATATATATTATACCATTGTAAAAGTACCACTAGCTGTTGCTAATCATAAAAAAAGCCGTATTAAAAAGCTAAAAATCAACAGAAAGAAACATTAGTAAATATGATGTATATATAATATTATAAATTAATGATATAAATATACATTATATATAAAATAATATGTAACAACATGTAACATACTTTAATAATAAGTAAATACGTATAAACTTTGATTATAATAATCTAATAATATCATTTTAACGTAAGAATCTCATTATTCGTAAAATATATTATTCATCATGTATTTCTTTCCTTTGGAATACATTGGAGATTCTACAGGAAGAGAGCAAGCCCCTTAACGAATTTGTTTCCAAGTTCGTCGTTCTCCTTTCTGTAAAGAGTATCACGAGAACTCTTCTCTTCACCCAGCTTTACGTACGAGCTTATTTTTCGGCAAGGTACACGTAATTTATACTCACGTGAAAAAGAATGTGAACAAAAAGATAAAAGAAAAGAAAAAGTAAAGCTGCTGCGACTAGTCAAAATGAAGGTGAAATTTTGGCCGACTATAGAAATAAGGTTGTTCATATCGTCTTCTTACCTTCCTTACGCGAAGGTGCTATCCATAATATCGATGAGCTCCGAGATCGTTCTTGATAAATTGACCATTTCGTCAAAAGAAAGAAGATAAGCCGAGTCAAACGACGATTTTCCTCGTCGTTTCTGTTCTCGATCGTGACGTTTAGAAAATTGTCGAACGAACGTAGTTTTTTCTTTTGATTTGATTTGATTTTATTTTTTATTTTAAGGATCGTTCACTTGAACTTTGAGTGAGAGAACACAATAATACCGATCGTCGTTAAAGATCTCCGAGGATTCCCTTTTATCTTCTAGCATCATCGTGACTTCATTCTTTTCTTTTTTTTTCTTTTTTTTTTTTTCTTTTTTTATTTCTATTTTTTCCCTTTATATCATTTACTGGTATTTCAACGAATGAAAATGAGGAAAAATTAAAATTTTCCATCGTACGCTACGCGATTATTTGATTAGAAATTTGAACAAAATATGAAGAACGTTTTCCAATCCGTTTCGTCTCCTTTTTAAAAATAAAATAAATTATTAATAAATTCCATGATCTCGCGCGTATAAATAGTTTTATGGGCAAAATTTGATTCGAATGAAAAATACAAAAATTGGAACAACAAAAAATAATATTTTTGTAACGTGATAGATAGTTTGATGTCATCGAATAAAAGAAAGGATAAATGTTGTTTCTCTTTCTAAAGGACTTCTAGTCCAAAGTTTAAAGCGTAAAATCGCTTGACGTGTTATAAAATCACCATACTAATTTCTCCGGAGAGTTAAAATTAATCTTAATTACGGTAAATATTAGATATTAATTAATTCCAAAGTAGGCCGCTGCACGAGTTTTACGGACAACCGGGCTTAATGAAGCTTTCAGAAGGCAAGGATAACTTTTCTGACAGTTTCTGGTCCCAGGAACCTTCATTATTTTACAGATTATTCTGGTCCAACCGAGTACGATATTGTACGACGAAAATTTGAGCACTGTCGTTTGGATTGTGTCAAACGTTTAAACAATTCCAACATATTGTTATTCTATTTGACAAGTCTAAAGAAAAATATTATCGATGGTAACCGTAAATTTATATACGTATCAATGCGTGAAATAAAATGATCATATTAATACGTTCTGTTTTATTTTAAATAAATATTTTTTTCAAATGTTCTTTTTGTTCAACATAAAAAAAGGAAAGATTTCCCAAAAAATGACAATGCCTTTCACAACAGAAACAAAAAAATAAAACAAGTGGCAAATAATAAAAAACTTATCAGTAAACAATAGTTATTGGGATTGTTCTAAACCAGAAAATAATATTTCTTTGTCAGAAATGTGAATATATTAACATCGCTTTACGGTCGAGATACGTAGAAGCGCCATTTTTCGCGGAGAAAAAAAATAGGAACAAAATGGAAAATGTATTATCATATTTAATAATTCACAAATGTACTTCGTCATTTTGTTTGTTCATATATACCGTTTTCGTTATTCGTAACGAGCGAGCAAAAACTCACCGACAACGAGTCACATTCTAACAATGAGAAAATTAAACAAAAACAAAAAAAGAAAAACTAAAAAATAAAAGAAGAAAGAAAGAAAAAATACTTTCTGCACCGATCACGGAGAGAAATGAAACTTTTTTACGATTGAATCGTTTAAAATTGTGTTTTTGTTTTGTTTGTTTCTATCTTGCAGAAAAAATGCCACAACTCTGGAAAAATTTCATCTACAAATCTCCAGGACGGAATTATATCCAAAAGATTCTATTTACGTGGATGAATTGCTACGTCAAATGGCAACGCAAACTATCACTCACGTTGGTAAGTTTTCAAAATCGTTTATTCTTTCTCTTTCTTCTCTCTCTTTCTCTCTCTCTCTCTTTATAATATCTTACAAGCCGTTATATTATATCGCGTATCATAAGAAAGCTTTTAAAACGGGCATGTGCAAGCCGTTCGTTACGATTCGTTCGACGATCCGATAGAAATTTTTGTTGTTGTAAAAACGATCTACGTGACTCGTGCCAAGAATTTTTTCCACCTTCAAGTGAAAATAACAAATGGCAAAGGCCACAGCTGCTACGAGAAAGTCCATTTTCAATTTTGCGTTTATTCCGAAATTAATCAAATTCTTTTGAAGAACCAGCAGCAAGAAAAAAGGACTCATCATCCTTAGAGAGAAAAATCTCAGTCCGATTATTCTCGAGGAATATTTAACGAAAACGAAATATAAAACCGTTTAAGTTATCTCCTACTACCTACTCCGGGATGTATGTATAGGTAAAATATATTTTTCGATTAATAAATTATTCGAATCGTTCCGAATGATTCTATATACGGGGTGATATAATAAATGAAATAGGAAATTTTTACGAAACGTTAAACGTATATGATCATTCGTATTTATTTTTCAAACCGACTTCAAATAAAATAACTTAACATTCGTTCGGTATTATGAAATACATATTATATTCATTTCCAACGACGACTCATTAACGCGCACATATTTTTTCTTTCTTTTTTCTATAATTATTCGTAAAAAAAAAAATAAAAAAATAAAAAAATGTTACGTATCAGTATCAGAAATAATTTGATAAATATACTTTGCAACATTATCTATGGAGCCTACACCTCCCATACGTATATATATATATATATATGTACATATACATTTATCTATATATTCATATATCGCCAAAATTTCTCTCTTTTTATTTTTGTTTGCCCTCTGAACAATTTTCACACGAGTAAATGCGTGCGTCTCGTCGAATTAAACGGAATGCTTTATCGACGGAGGTTATCATCGAGCGACAGGGGATTGTTTGAAAAAGGGGATACATATTTTTCATGAAAGAATCCGACGGTTCGCAGAATATTCGTGTTATTTTGATAAAATGCTTTCCCGATACACACCGAGCAACAACACGGCGGAACGCGGCTCGATTCGGCGCGTGTATCGAATAATAGACGAAACAATGTCGTAAACTATAATCGAACAAAAAAGAATTCCTTCTAACTATTTCTATTCTCGTCTAATAAATTTTCACCCTTTTTAGTTTATCGACAATTCATTCCTTTTTGTTTACTTTTAATTAAGATCTCTATCGGTTTACTCGAATTCAATCAAACTAATCGCTTAAAACAGCTCATTCGAATATCTTCAATGATTTTAAAACTGAAAACGAGACTCAATTAAAAACAAATACTACGATGTAATCAATAATAAAATTAATATTATTTCTAAAATATTAAAATCGTGTTAATACGAAATTTGTATGTGTTGAAAAAAAAGAAAAAAAAATGGTAACTCTAACATCAATCTAAATCGAATTGTCTTCGATGAGCCATATACAAGAATGTAATATACACAGATGCGTAACATGCACGTGTATGCTATTTGTATCGAACGAAAATAAATAAACTCGAAGGATAAAAATAAAAATGAAAAAACAAAAAGAAGAAATAATAAAAAATGCATCTTTCAACGTCAATCGATAATCAATAGTTTCGCAATAGTGATCAATTTTTAAAAAATCAATCGAAAGTTACTCGAACGCGATACAAACTTAACATTTTCTATATTCTTAAAAGTTTCTAACTTGATTTTTATAAAAATTCTAACGGAAAGACGCATCGAGTTTTTTTGAGATTTCTTTTAGACAAAAGAGGTCGATCTAACAATTTAACTCGGCCAACGTTAACTACGTTATCTTTTTTTAGGTTTCCAATGTGACGTTCGTATATGAGAGAAAAAGCTTCAATTCGATTCTAAAAATCATTTATATTTCGAAAAATATGAGAGAAATTACAAAAATTAATTAAAAAATTAATAGTCACGATACTATAAATGAAGATCAAATCAATTTCATTTCCAACTAATAATAAAAGATCTAAGAATAGGATATCATCGATTCTCAAATTATGACAGACAAATATTTAATTGTAAATGAAAGACATTTATACAAAAATACAAAATAAATTAATATTTATAACATTTTCCGATATCTTTTATTATTAACGATTAATATCTGATCGATTTTAAAAACGCAAACTCGTTGTTTCATTTTGATAACATACAATATTAAAATTCGTTCATCATTGTTTCGACAAAAATAAATAAACTATTGAAAAGCAATTTTATTCATAACCGAGTCGTTCTACCATCTACGGTTTTGTTTCGTGAGCATCGTAATTATCGAATTACGTAAATGTCACAATAATTCAATCAGTTTGTACCAAGCAACAAAAGTTAATGTAATAATATTTTAACTCGTTATTATAATGTTAAAAACATAATGTAATACATATTAGTTAAACTGAAAATAAACTTTATGAATAACTACGTTTAAATGTAAAAGATTCAATTTGTCCGTCTCTATATTTATAATCAAATAAATCAACAATAAATAATTTAAACAATTAATACTTTGCTAATAATAATAATAATAATAATAATAATAATCATTTGAATGAAATTTCATAATAGAAGAAGAATAAGCGTTAATCTCGGATTACGTTTTACGTATTTCTTCGTAACACGACGTTTCTATCGACGTGAGAAGGAAATCAATGTGAAAACTGATGGGGATGGGTTTAAGGGGGGAGGTTAACGTGAAGAACAGGGAATTTAATGATAAAAGGCACGAGCCTTTAGAAGCTCGTCAAACGACGAAGCCTTCAGGGTCAAATAAAACGAGTCGATATCCCTATTAGCCTTTCAAAGGTCCAACGATTAATTATCTTTCGCGATAAATAGAGCATGTTTATCCGCACGTACTACCTACTCGATGATGCACGATGCCCATGGATCGCATGATTTGTAGAAAGAGAGAGAGAGACAGAGAGATCAGAGAAATGACATGATTTCGTGCCGCTTTCTATTCGCCATCGCGATAGCTCAACACGCAAAATTCAGGCGTATGTTTGCAAGATAGTTCTATGCCTAGTATTTTACTAACATAAGTTTAGCCAAGTATGAAATTGCATTATTCGCTCTATCGAATTTAAATAAACGATTTCAAGAAAAGATCGAGAATAAATAATATACAAGTCGAGGAAATACATATAATTTAATATTTTTCTTTTTGTTTTGTTAACAGTTCAGAAGGAAGGTGGTACTCAATTGAAATTAGTCATCGATTATGCGAACAACATGCAAGCACTTTTCAAGCCAATGAGGTAAGTAAACTCTTATCGTTATATTTAATATGTAATAGAAATGAAAAAGAAATTATTCGACATAGAATAATAATAATTATTATAAAATAAGCAGGATATATATCTTACGTTTATCTATTGTTACAAAGAGATAAAAGTTTGAAACGATATTTTATGATAATACGATTCATTATGGACATACTTTCACAAAACGAAATAAAGTTTAAATGGCAAATAGTTTTCTTAAGTCTTATGCATGCGGAAACGATAATAGTATTGCGGAGGTGGAAAGTTCGATATTTATCTCTTAATTGCAGTCAAATCCATTGCAAGAAATTAACAAGGGCAATTTGTCGGCTCGTTTGCAACTCATTTTCGGCTCGAATCCTCTCGAAAGAGTCTGGCATCCGATAGTCACATCCCCCCCGCGTACATGTACTTCGCGATAAGGGAATGAAATTATAAGATTGAAACATTGGGCAAGTTGATATAACGAACGAACGTTGAACCTGACGACAACGCACAGAATCAACGGTAAACAAACCTAAAATCCTCAGAGAAAACGAGAGAGTTTTCCTGAGTCTAGTGAACTTTTCCAATTTTACTATATATATATTATTGATATTACACAAATAGAGAAAAAGAAAAAAAAAATAATTTGCGAAATTGATAGGGAAGAGACAATGTTGCAAGAAACTTCGATCATTGCAGCCATATCTCATAAACAATATAACCAATAGCTCACACACATGTTGTTAAATACCAAGTCAGTAGTTTTTCCTGTGGTGCCGAGCAACGAAGTTACGTGGATGGGATTACGAGCACAATTACATAAGTGGACTCCCAAGTGCCTCGTGCCGTGAGAGACCCACTCGAATTGGCCTTGCTCTTTCTCTTTTATACAGCCTCCCTTTCTTCTTAGTTTCTCTCTCTTTCTCTCTGTCTGTTTGTCATCTGTCTCTCACTCAGCCTCTCTTGAAATAAACGATACGTCACATCCGCCATTGTTTCAATTTCTATTTGATACGATCCTCCTCGCAAGTAAGTGCGACGTCGTTCGTTCGAGAAGAAAATGTGAGAAGATGTGTGTGTTAGTACTGTCTTCTATACACATACACATCGCGAGGAGAAAAAAACCTATAAATCAAAAGATTCATATTACAAATATTTTTCTTCTGAATAATCGTTGATCGATCATCGATGCTATTACATATGACGGATTTCATTTCTTTACAATAATATTCTACGATTATTTATTTATCAAAATTTAACGTTGATTACTCGACCACGGTATATTAACGTTAAAACAATTTTATTCTAATTACACTAATCCTATTTGAAATTGATTCAATTGAAAAGGCATTTTTTTCTCTCTTTCTTACATTTTTAAATATTTCTTTATACTTTTAACACTACGAAATGAATTATCAAAGATAAAATTTCATAAGGGTTAAAAGTAATGAAGGAAAAGCAAGGAAGAATTGTGCCAAGAGAGTCCGAGAAAGAAAATAAAACAAAAACAAAAAGAATTCGTAATATCCAGAAGCGGAGAGAAAATTCGAGACAAGGGCCATCGTGTGGCTTATTGCATTCTATCTCTTTCTCTCTCACTCTTTCAATCTCTCCCTCTCTCTTTCTTCCTCCTGATGTTTCTTTTTCCATTTCACTCTCGCTCTTCGCACATTTGGCCCTTTAAACTTCCGGTCGGCCGAAGATTTTGCGATAAGTGGCCGAGCCGAGCTTAAACTCGTAATAAGTTCGGCAATAAGTTTCTTGAAAAGTTTTGCAAGAGAAAGATAGATAGAGAGAGAGAGAGAGAGAGAGAGGAGGACTCTCAGGAGAGAATTTCATCCGAAATTGCGAACGTCGTCGTCTCTCTCTCTCTCTCTCGGCCGATGCAACCAATCTCACCAACACAATCCTTGCAATAAGCTTCTCGTTACGCGCGTAAAAAAGACTCTGCGTGTTTGTTTTCAAACGTACGAGCAAGTATCTTTTTTATTTATCAATATACATACACATATAGATATCTGAATACGTACGAACAACCCTCATACCAATCCTTTTCAAGAAATCTAATAGAAAATACGTTCCATATACGAAACCCTAGAAATGTAATGAGAATTTTTAAATCTATCGTATCGTTCAATATTTTGCATTCAATCGTATTAGTTATATCGAAATTTTGTTCATTTTCAAATAATATAATCGACAATATGAAAATAATATTATGAACGTTCGATTTATTTTATTCTTCGAATATTATATATTTTAAACGTACGAATTTAATATTGTTTATTTAAATTAATTCTCTCGCATAAAACAGAACTTGATGGTGGTTTAATTGTACTTGTATTTATACTTGTTCGTTTTTCTTGAAAATAACAAACTCGCGACTAAACTCGAACCGATCGTTCCGTAATCGTGTTCTTCCTCGAGCATCCAAATCGAACATTTCTTTCCATTTTCGAATCGGTTTTTACTCCTATCTCTGAGCATTTATCGTTCAAAGTTTTGTCAAACTTCTTAGGAGAAAAACCTCTTTTTATATTATATTCGTGTGGATTTTGGACGGCCAACTTTTTCTCCTTTCCTTTTTATTAATCTCGTAACTTAAACTCCAGAATCTAATGGACTTCGATCGGATTAAAAACTTTCTTGTCGTCTAATTACTATTCTTGTCTTTGAATATTATAACAATGATTTAAAAAAAAAAAAAAAAAAAAAGGAAAGACTCGATTATATACGTTTAACAAATATTATATTTTTTATTTTCCAGTCATATCATACTTATCATCGAAATACTTAATACCATTTCATATCAAAAATAAATCTACGAATTAATTAGTATAACTTACATAAAACTCATGTATTCGATAACTGTGAAATATTTCTTTTTTAAATCTCCTTTTAATTGAATTATTCGCGATCGAATAATAATAATAATAATTTAATGAAATTCAACTTATAATAAAAATCAATCGACATTAATTCTTCTTAGGTTCAAGATTCCATTTATTATTCCATTTAGTAAGTTCGTAAAGCGTAAGATTCATTTGAATTTCATAAACCTTCTTCTTTCAACTATCGATACTTATCTCTCTTCTTCTTCTTCTTCTTTTTCTTCTTCTTCGCATCTTTCTACTATGCTACCAACTCACCCCTTTCCTTCCCCATAATCGAGAGGAGCGTGAAAGAAGAAAAAAAAAGTTTGAAAAACAAACAACCCTTGATACAATAGAATATTCTCACGAGTAAAGTGGAAGTTTAGTCGTATCAGGGAAAAAGAAAGATATATATATATATATATAAATTTTCTATACATTCGAAAGAGACCCACCTTGCTGTTGGTGATGCGATTCGGTTGAAGACAAGCGCAAACGACTGTTAACTTTTAATCAGATGCAAATTACGCACTAATTACAGTACCACTGATGTATTAATTAGT
Organism: Polistes canadensis; assembly: GCF_001313835.1. NCBI lineage: Eukaryota > Metazoa > Arthropoda > Insecta > Hymenoptera > Vespidae > Polistes > Polistes canadensis. The sequence goes on along the minus strand of NW_014569557.1, from coordinate 1,320,480 downwards.
CCGGCTTAGAAGGAAAAGTTGTCAACTGCATAAGGCGAATTTAGAGATTTTCTTTCTTTCTCTCTTTTTCCAATTGTTCGATATGCAATTGTATAATAAACTGTAAATTTTTCCTTTGATCATTAACAACTCTGCAAGTGGTTGTTGATGCGACATTAAATAAATGGGGGGAAAAATATATAAATAAAGTATAAAAAACATAATCTACGAGATAGGCAATTCTTTATAATGTAGTGTAAAAAAAAAAAACAAAAAACAAAATAAAAAAGAAATTAGTTAAGAAATATAACAAACGAAAAGAAAAAAAAATAGAAAAAGCAATCGTACTTTCTCTCTCGCCGACGAGTAAATCAATCTACGTCTTTGGAGTATCACGTTTTTTTTTATAGATTCGATCAACGAAACGGAACGAAAGTGAAAGATCCGAATGAATGCTCTTTCATCGAAGATAGAATTGAAAGCGATGAAATAGAATACTCACTCGATGGATTTCGTATTCGGAAAACGCTTTAAAAATATCCGTTTCTTCTTTAAAGACAAAAAAAAAGAAAGAATGAGAGAAAGAGAGATCAGGGGTGAAAGTAAAAAAGCAAAAGAAACGAGAAAAAAAAAGAAAAAAAAATAGTAGACGTACTCTTCCGCTAGCTTTAAAGGAATTCATGCGACGTGCTCGAATTTTAGGTTCGGTGGTTATTGTCTGCAGTAGGTACGCGTATACCGGGTGGTCCCGTAAAACCAGCTGGGAGCTCATCGAGTAAATATTTGATCACGAAGAGGGTTTGCGATGCTCTCGTAGAAGCCAACGCTTTCACCCCGACCACCCCACTATCCTCCTTCTCTTCCTCTTCCTTTTTCAACCCTCAACAACCTTCTTCCTTCTTCTTCTCACCACACTATGTGGTGATCCTTCGACCCAGAAACCAATAAAACTTGGGGATTTTGTATTAGCATTTTGTCCAACTCTCTCAAAGTCGCTATCCTCGTTTCTTTTATACCTGCGCTTCTTCGAAACCGAACATACGAACTTGCAGATTTTCAATCGTAATATCGAGTATATACGTCTTTTATTTCTTCCTATTTCTATTTCTTAGAATTAATAATTAATATATGAACTATTTAACAAATTGTCTGAAATAGTAGTTTGTATCTACGAACGGAAAAATGAAAAAATTGATAAATAAAAAAGCAGAACAATGTTTTTTTCTCCACAAAATATTAAGAGAAAAAGTTTGAGGTGACGTTTGTTCCATATGTTGTTTTCGAGAAAGAACAACAAAATATTACGCGTAATCAAACAGATTCGTCGAAATAATAATAATCCATGTGACGTTATTAGTAACATGTTCGATTTAATTAACAGAGAATCGATCAGTAGATATATATTTAATTAAATGTTTACATCAAGCAAATTAGAACGAGGAGGGTAGCCGAGGCTGTAATCGATAGTGCAACGCGTCGATTTCGTTAATTTCATTTAATTATATATGTGTGTTTGTGCGTAAATAATTCCGATTCGATACGGTATCACATGTTCGTCTTCTTTTAGGTTTCCGCGAGAGCAACAAACTTTACCAAATCATTTCTATTTTACCGATTTCGAGAGACACACGGCAGAAATCGCATCTTTTCATCTCGACAGGTAAGATTTAAACATTTTTCATACTATTGTATGTTAAAGTGTAGGATCAAAAATGTTCGTTGAAGAATTTTTATGAAACAATGTTAGAACACACAGTTAAAGTTACAGTTTGCTATTATATATTATTCTAATTGTTCTTAGATTGTTCGGTTTTCGACGAGCAATGCCGGTGACGGGAAGAACGTTGAATATAACAACAGAGATTTACAACATAGCCGATGGCGAACTACTCAAGACCTTCTTCGTTAGCCCTGCAGGTAACCTTTGTTTTCACGGGAAGTGCAGTTACTACTGTGACACGGCGCACGCGGTTTGCGGCAATCCGGACACCTTAGAGGGTAGTTTTGCGGCTTTCCTGCCAAACAAATCTTTCGCTACGAGGAAAGCTTGGAGGCATCCTTGGAGAAGAAGTTACCACAAACGGAGGAAAGCTCAATGGGAGCATGGTATCGATTATCTTTCTCATTGAACCGTTACGAAATGACTTGTTGTTAATAATTATTTAGGATTGAAAGAAATTTGAAATATTTGACAGACTCGCAATATTGTTCACTGGTGAAAGAGATACCACCTTACGACGAGGGTCGGAGACTTCTCGATTTGATGGACATGTCAGTCTTTGATTTTCTAACTGGGAATATGGACCGACATCACTACGAGACATTCAAGATATTCGGGAACGACACGTTCACCCTTCACGTTGATCATGGTCGTGGCTTTGGGAAACCCTTTCACGATGAGACATCTATTCTAGCACCTATCTTGCAATGCTGCATGATCAGACAGAGCACCCTGGCCACCTTACTCAAGTGAGTCCCCTATTTCTAACGACGAGACGACAACGTCGGGATTTTCCCCGGAATCGGAATCGGAATCGGAATCGGAATCGGAATCTACTGTGTTTTATCGAAATTGGCATCGGTGGGCCGCTCGTGAATCTCACCTTCGATCGGCAAATTCGAATCGCGAAACGAGAGACGTTTCGTCGTGCCAGGGCGCGAAACGACGGCGACGACGATGCGTTTTTCGAATGCGTTCCCCCTCCGACGAAAACCCCGAAAAATACGAGCACGATAAATTCGCGCTAAAGTAGCCTCGTTCTCTCGGATTTTCTCTCCTCGGACAGCCCTTCCTCTTCTCTCCTCTCCTACGCGAACTTGACTTTTTTACGAGTCTTTGCACCGTTGTTAAAAGAAAAAAAAAGGACAAAAATCCCAACATCGTCGTTTCGGGATTACAATGTCGAGATTGTCCTTTTAATAAAATCAAATAATTTATATCAAAATTATTCGTTATCTCCTATATTTCGATCGAGATCAGATTTACGTTTTAATATGATAAATATGAATTAAATATATATATATATATATATTGTATATGTGAAAATATAAAATGTAATGATATAAAACTAGAAATACGGATGAAATAAAAAAAAAGAATTTTTCCCATATATAGTACGTGTTATCGTTAAATTCGATCGATACGAGTTACGTTCCAACGTGATAAATACGAATTAGATATAATTAGGCTTGCTTCCTTCTAAGTAGCGCTTCGAATGAAATCGTGCTACTTGTTAAAGAAACCCACACGTTGTCCATTAAATGCGATATTATAGGATAATAACTTCCTGCGACTACTTCGTTGCGAGCACTTTATCCTACTGTCAAAAGGGATACTGTCTTTAGCGAGCAGATCGTATCGTAAACGGTCATCGTTCTGATCCGATCCGTTCCGTTCCGGTCTGCTCCGTTTTCGATTCATTTTAACACATTAACTATTTATAAGATAAAATTACATTAACTTCTTGCGAGTCATTGTTTTTTTCTTTCCCCGTTTATTTATGGATGTAACCACGTTAAAACAATTTTTTACGATTAAAGAAATAACGAATAATTATGAAAATTTATTTCGATTCTATTCCATTTTGAATTTAATTCAAATATGCTATTTATTTTTCCTATTATTGCATTATTTCGCGAAATGTACCCGTTATCGTATATTACATTTTTATCAATGCTTCTTTCTGTGGATATATTTAAAGAGAAAATTGTTCGTTTGGAAATAAGTGGGATATTTAATTATTTCATAATAAAATACTATATTATTTAAACGGTTAATGTTATTTTTACGATATATCATTTAATTATTCAATTATTCGAATATTTGATATAGAAATGGATTTTCTGATTAAAGATTTCACAATGGACCGACACGTTTGAGCGTAGCCATGAAGCAGAGTATGGCAAGGGATCCAGTTGCACCAGTTTTATGGGAGCCCCATTTGACCGCTTTAGATCGAAGAGTTGGAATAATTTTACAAGCTATCAGAGATTGCGTAAACCGCGAGGATTCCGACCAATTGGTCGTCCAATCTGAGAAAAAAAAGAAAACTGCAAAATCCTAACCTTTTTATTTGACGAAAAGCACACAAATCCAAAATCCTCTCTCTGATGGACGTATCGTATGTACATACAAATGTATAATAATAATCATTACTATTATTATTATTATTATTATTGTTATTATATTTATATCTAATATATTCTTTCAATTATTTCCTTTTATAATATTCCTTTTAAAAACAAGAGGCGTAACTTTTTGTATGCTTGTAACGTACAAACAATATCGGCAAAACTATTTCTTTTTCTTTTTTATTTATCTTTCCTTTGAAAAGGAAGAGAAGCTCTATGTACAAATCAAAATATCTCTAGGGAGATTTTTCTAACGAAAAAAAAAAAGGAAATAAAAATAACAATATTTATAATAAAAGAAAAATAAAATACAACAAATGAAGAAGCAAGCACGCGAAAGAAAAAAACAAGGAAAAAACTTTTCTGTAAATAAATGTATCATAGAAATAGTGATGCGGGTATTTCGAGATATCGATCGGGGAGGAAAGAGGGTAGTCCATGAACAAACGCGTTTGTAATGACGTAGTTTTGTAATCAAAATGAATTAGATCGATCACGCGCGCTTGTAAATATAATAAAAAGGGAAAAATATAAATATTCGAAAGATGAAATCGTTTGAATTTCGTCCTCGTTTTTCTTTCCTAAATGAAATTTTGACGATTATCGATTATTTTTCTTTCCAAAGATTATTCTTATTTTTAATATGACAAAAAGAAAACAAAAAAAGAGAGAAATTTTATAGCAACTCGTGAAAATCATCGCTGCATACATTTGTATAATCTGTCGTATAAAATTATATTCCTATTTTGTTAAATATATTTTTTGAAAGTAAAAGAATTCGCTAAGAATATGTAATATAATATTATAAATATATAAATATGATATAGGATATATGTATATAAATACATGTATTTATGTACACGTACGTATGGATGTATGTATATACGTTTGTTCATTTGTTCCTTTTTTTTTAATACATGTATATCAGAACGTATGTATGTATGTATGGATGTATAAATAGCAAATAGATAAACATAAATATATTGTATATGCGTGCGAGAAATTTTGTATAAAACGTGCTTTTAATACGCGTGCAACAATTCTATGAACGTTTCTCATGTGCACCTGTATTCATCAATATGTCAAAGAAAAACACTTTTAATGACAATGATTATCGTTCTTAATCTTATTTATCATTTTATCCTTTTAATTCCTCATACCTTATATTTATACGTATAATTTAGAAAAATACAAAAAGAATCAAATTTGGTTGTTGTTGAGACTGAAAACTTTTCAACCCACCCGCGTATAAAATCGAAATAAATAAATCTTGAAAAAACAAAAACATCCCCCCATCGAACGAAATAATAATTGGATCCTATGTTTTCTTTAGTAAAAATTCAAACTTTATCGAACGATTTGTTTCTTTATATCCCGTTCTATTTTACATCGAGATAAACTCGATCCCGTTACTACTTTTCGATAATTTTCGAGAAACTTACTAATGATTTCCTTCGACTACGAAAATTGTCCATTCTTACAAATTATTGATAACTACGTTATTCTCCTCTTCAATTAATTCTTCTTCTTCTTCTTCTACTTCCTTTTTTCTTTCTAGAAAATGGAACTAAAAGTTAAAATTTTCTGTAAAAGAGATAGAAAAAGAAATAAAAAGTGTTAAGATAAGTTCGCTATAATTAGAATCCCGTTTGTTGAATTTTACGCGAATACTTTAATATCGTTTCTCTCACTTGTATGATGATACACCAAGGATAAAACATTTTAAAATGAAATATTTATAAACCTGCAGTCGCGCGCCGAAGCAAAGCGCAAAGATAAGACCTCGTTAACGAGAGGAAAAAGCAAAGCTTTTAATTAAACGAATTTACATTAAAAACAACACAAGAATACATTTTAATCGTTCTTCGACGAATATATTACAAATCGAGTATATTCCTCTGACAAAGAAACATTTCTAACAAAAATTGTTCTTTCATAAAACGGACAACAAGAAATTCAATATAAGCAATTCTTCAGGAATAAATAGAAATTATAATAGGTAAAAGTATAATACTTTATGTTTTTAAGTAAATACAAATTTTTTTGGTTTTCTTTGTTTAAAATACTAACCCAATAAACAAACTACCTTATAAGTAGTCTCAAATGTATCCTATAGGAAAATCATATGGTTAAAAAACAAAAAGTTATTGGAAAACAAGTCCATCTTCTTTTCTTCTTCTATTTCGTTTGTTTTTACGACAAATTTCTCCTCGCGGTTGAGATAAAATACGGCAATAAGGAAAGCAAAATACGTGAGTATATTCTCTTGTATTAGAAGTACATCGAACTTTCGATAGTAAACGCATTCAATGGGTTCCGTTTGAAAAGTATGCTTCTCCGTGTGTGTATGTTATCTCTACAAATTTGCGGCTGCCTAACTTTGTTTTCCAACACTTTGTTCTCGAGTGCCCTTACCCTGGCTCTTTTCGCTTAAACCCCTTACCACTACTTGCACGATGGAAAGACAAACGTCGTTGGATTTTTCTTCTCGATCGATAAGATTAACTACGTTAGCGGATCTTCCAAGGACGACTTATTGTTAGTTTTATCCTACTCTCACATTATGAAATGTCACACATATTACATACAAATACATTCAAGTACAATAAAGCAAACTGTCTCCCCAGTAATAATTAATATCGTTTATTATTTCACATTTTTCTGTGATAATTTAGACGACGTAACTTAAATAACAAAAAAAAAAAAACAAATAAGGGGGGATATTAATTATTGCTAGATTAAATGTATATTTTTAGTAAGGTTATCTTTTACTTTGTCACACGCTTCTTTTTCTATATCTTTTCCTATCATATTATAGAACTCTTTTCTTTCTTTTACTCTTGTTCACTGGGTATACGTAAGTTGTTTATATGGATTGAAAATATTTCAGAAACAAATATTTGATAAGCTTAAGCTAACTTATAACTCTTTAAATCTAAAACGTATACATAGTAACTTATAAATACACTTACGTAGAACGTATCACGAACTAGGTTGTTATACAAATATTATCTTCCATGTTGCCGATCGATAAACGAACTTATACTGCCATCTATTCGTACAATGTGCAAACTAACTTTGATGATAACGAGCCTCTGATGGTAAACATAGAATCAATCTACACATTATTACCGACAAACTTGTTCTATTTTCCAATACAGATATAAATATTTTCGAAGAAAAAATAAAACATTAAAATGATACTTAATAAAAATTAAAAATAGCAGAAAAAAGAGAGAACAATCAGAAGCGTGTTTAGAAATGTTTATTCTTCATTTTAATGAAGCACAACCACGGAAAATCATGCGAGTTGTTACTCGTGATGAATGCTTTGATACAACTTCAAACTAGTTAATGACCTAACGCGAAAGGAAGTATTATTACATTTCATGATTACACGAAGAGCAATCAAAGAACAAAGTTTGCGAATTGGGGGTAAACATCGTCACCCCAAATGTGTAATGAAAATTCCAAATTAAGCCCAAGATGTCTTTCTTAATAAAAATGATAAATCATATCGCAAAATGATGATTGGGATTTACAGTAATAAAGGAAAATAAGAAGAATTAATAACAAATGGTCGAAATATTAGTTTCCGGTATGGGATATGCTGTTGGATGCAATGCCGATTGCCGCCAATTAATATCTTGCATTATGCTATTAATACAAAAATCGTTGCACCAATAACCATATTGACATTGTCCACTATCTAAATGATAAAATGTACCTAAACCGTTTCTTTTTCCATCGATGAAAGAACCCTCGTACCGATTTCCATCTCCTGTTAATAGTTAAATAAAATAAACACATTTAGATGAAACCACTATATTGCAAAATGTAAGATATTTTTTCTTCGCTAAATTTGATTTTGTAAACCTTTAATAAACATTCCCTTTCCATACGACAAATCGTTTCTCCAAAATCCTTGGTAATAATCGCCATTTTGGTACCAAATGCGACCATAACCGTGACGTTTATCACAATGAAAATCTCCTTCGTAATAATCCCCATTTTCATACCAAAAATTACCAAAACCTTCTTTTTTTCCTATCATCCAATAACCCGCGTATATTTTACGAATACTACTATTTTTATATATTTTACTCAATACGCCATAACCGTGTTTTTGTCCGCAAAACCAATTACCCTCGTACATCCTACCATTTCTGATAATAACAAGTTCATAAAACTACACAAAAAGAAAGAAATCAAGGAAATTATTTAAACAAATACCTGTCTATGTCTGTACCCTTGCCGTGTTTCTTATTATCTTTCCATTCACCTTTATAATGTGCTTTCAAAATTCCTTTCCTTTGTGGAAGAAATATGGAACATCGCAATCCTTCTTTTTTGCTTTTTTCCGATTGTTCCTTATTAGTAGAAATTCGGATGCATTTTAAAAATGGCATTCTATTAAATCAATCAAAAACTAAGCGACGATTTATGAGATAAAATTTAAATTCACACGATAAATTGCAATATACTTGAATTAAAACACACATCTTAAGCGCATTTTTTCAACAAAAATTATCACTTATTATTTATTTTCGTTTTGACAAATTATTGGCTAACCTGATACTTTTACCATCATAAATATTTAATTTCTATCACATATTTATGTTGGCAACACTATGCGTTGATAAAAGCGTCCATCGTCTAAATCCAATATGGCGAAAAAACATTACGGCGGAGTCTAATTTGACTAACGTATTTAAAATAAATTGTGGCAAGTGTAATGTTTTTCCTTATTTTGTATATCGTATAATTTCGAGTGTATATTTTTTTTCACTTCATATTTCTCCCCGTTTTCTTAAATTTGAAAAAATAAGATTACTCGCATGGCATTGTATCAGTGTTTGTAAACTTATCAAGAAGAACGAGGGAAACAAGTTTTTATGTATAAAATTAAACAAATAATGATAAGTCGAATACCAGTTTGGGACATGGATGTTCAAGAATATATTAAATCGAAAGAAGATGAGTCTGTTTTCGATGAGGAAACTTTAATAATAGATAAGAACCAGCCACTATTTAAGGTTATATTTCAGAATGAAACTATTGCTCGGTGAGTCTTAATTTTTTACAAAGAATAAACAATAACTGTCATCAAATTTTACACATACATATATTTTCATTGTTCTATCAAAAATGCAAAATTCAATTTTCCATTTTTTTCTATACGAGTCATAGATAATTTTAATTCAACAATAACTTACATTTGTATGCACAGGAGAATGCGTTACTTAGGACACATCTGACATGTTTATGTATTTTATATTTTTAAGATACTCTCTAATGAAAAATTTTGAATTATATAACAAATGTAAACAATGCTACATGTTCCGATACATTTCTTATGTTACAGAAAATTTAGACATGAGATAACCATAAGCATAGAGGCTTTGATTAATTCAAAGAATAATATTAATCTATGCAATAACTACTCTGACCTAATATTAGAATTTTGGGATAAACCGAACGAATGTAAAGTTATTGTACCTAATGTGGAAAGCGAAAACAACAAAGATCTCTTTACTCTGGACACACAGCCTTTAATATGGCAAAATCATAAAGTACCTACGTATGACACGGTATGTTTTTATAAAAGTTTGTGTGTGCAATAATGTATACATATCTAATGTATATATTATAGTCAATGTATATATTTTGGGCATTGTATGCATTGCCATAACATATATATATATATAACATTTGTTTTATATATATGATCCAAATATAATATTGTTTTCTTTCTTTTTCTAGTCTTATAAATTATTTGATGAAAATAGAAAGAGAAAAGAAGAGAAATTAAATACTGGGGAAGAAAAAAACGTATGTAATAGAAAACTTTCATGTTTTAATTGTTCTGGAAACCATAACTTAAATGATTGTGTATTACCTTGGAACCAAGCTAATATAACTAAGAATCGTAATAAGAATCTTAGTGATAAAAAAAGTCATAAAGGTATAAGATATCATTTAGATGACTGTCAAAAATTCAGTCACTTGATTCCTGGTCAAATTAGCAAAGATTTACGTTACGCATTGGGCCTCAGAGATAATGAATTACCTTTGCATATTTACAGGTAAAGAAAGAAATAATAATTAATTTCAATCATTTTCATATAAAAAATGTAAGAACAATGCGTGCGAAAGTGTATGAAATCATAAAATTTATATGGATAAAATACAACATTTTCATTTCTTATAATTAATTTATTTTTCATAGAATGAGAGCGCTCGGTTATCCTCCTGGATGGTTAGAAGAAGCACGCTTGCAACATTCAGGATTATCTCTATTCAATTCGGATGGAGCACCAGAATTGGATCCTGATGAGGAACCGGGAGAAGTGATAATCATAGAAGATAAATATCAATACGATATAAACAAAATTGTAGATTTTCCTGGGTTTAATGTTTCACCTCCATTGGGTACTCGTGATGTAAGTATTTTCACAAATAATATTTTAATGAACAATTTATTATATAAATAATTTCTATGTAAATTTTGACTTTGATTAAAGGAACAAATGCATTCTTGGACTCCTGAATTACAATATGCTCATAGTAAGGAAAATATGCTATTAAATATGGGTAACAAGAAGACACCAGAAGGATATAAGAGGAAAAAATTAAAATTAAATACATCTGCAACAAGCAATTCATCTATAGTACCTAGCGATATGGAAATAGAAGATTTAAGTGGTAATTTCTTATCATTTTCCCTCACATCTACTTTTTCCATGAAAAATAGAAAATATTAAGTAAATCTATATATATAATCTTATTTGTAGGAATAGAAAGTATTGTTGAAACAGTACCTATTAATGGACATTTTATACCACCTTTACCAAAAAATATACCTTCTAAGCCTCCAGAACCACTATCTTCGTCATCAACATTGGAACAGTGTTCATTTGATAGTCAATCGCAAGATTCCATTGTAAGTTATAAATAATCTTATATGCTGTTAATTTAAATAATTATCAAAAAATATATTTATCTAGGATGGAAGCGTGTCACCATTGTCCAGGACAAATTCACCATCGTTATCAGATCTCGAAAGCATAAAAAAACGATTACTTGTAGAGCTTGAGGATTCCAGCTCGCAATCTAATCTTGAAACACCTGTGAAATGCAATTCTTTAAATAATACTTTGAAATCGGAAGCACCTTCACCATCCATCGAACACACACCACAATCCAATCTCTCACAAAATATGCATAATTCATTGAATTCAAGTCAAGGAAGCATAATATCAATAGATTTGGGCACACCAGTAGTACAAAGTAGTTCTCCTTTTAATAAATTACCGTCTTCAGACAAATTTTCAAAGAATATTTGCGACGTCATAAATTTTGAAAATTTACCAGACTCTACAGGTAAATACGAACAAATGACAGGAGTTCTACAAAAGGTACGAACTACTATGGCCAAAATTAATAGCGATTTGTGAAAGCTATTTAAATATCTAATTATCTATTAAAATATCTCAATCAGGGTTGAACTATATCTAATTGAAATAGTTGCAATACCAATATAATTTGTTACATACAAAGTTTGTACATAATATTTTAATATAAAAGATATCGTGCATAATAATAGCATATAATAATGCATTATTGTAGACGATAAGTTGGAAAATAATGGTTAATTATGAAAAATATTTAACTTTTTATTTACATTCTCGAAAATTTTGAAATGTACTGTAAAAAGTGAAAAAAAAGAAAAGGACGACTTGTTCGACCGCAGTAGATTAAGTCAATAAGTATATTTATAATTTAATCATAAATGGTACGATATTGCATAATAAAAAATAAGTTTTTGTAAATCAATGCTTATTTTTTACATGAAATTAAAAGTACAAAAATATAATAATCTTTAAATTTTTTAAACACTAAAATGCTTTTGTCGGATTCCATGAGAAAAGCATTTTAAAAATTAATAATCTTCTACGTTATTTTAAATTATTCACTTTTTGCTTTTGTTTAAAATAAATGCATTAAAAAATAATTGTTTAGAATTATTTATTATACATAACGTCAAATGAAATAACTGCCAAGCAATATAGTGGAAAAAAATAAAGAGAATGAAAACTTCTCTATTATTTTTATATATTATAATTTGTATACTATATATATTGGAATTGTATTGATTTATGTCTTTAATAGAAATTCGATTTTTAAAATAATTGAAATGATATGTGGATGATTTATGGTCCAATTTTCGAATCGAATCGTTCAGTCATTTTAAAAATAGACCAATTAAGTGATCGAACGAAATCATGTTTTTCTTTTTATTATTATTACTATTATTATTATTTTATCAGAGTTACATTTTTCTCGGTATCTTTGAAAATAAATGAAATTTTCTCTACGATTGTGTCAAACGATTGAAAAAAAGTAAAAAATTTTATTAAATTATAAGAGAGAAAAATATTTTTGGTACTTTTATCAGAAAAAAAGAAAAGTGATATGGAAAAATTGTCCCAGTTTTAGGTTCGCTATACATATCTAAATGTAATTTCGGTGTTTGTAAATACCGAAATAAATAAAATTAAATAAAATTAAAAATAATTTATACCATATATATAAAAAGGGAACGAATTCATTTGACAATACAAAAATACAAGAATAATAAAACAATAAAGTAACGAAACAGAATCTAAAGCAAGAATGTGCATGTAAACATATTTAATTGCTTTTTAATCATAATTTTATGTTATCGATGTATTTTATTGAAGCAAGAGAGACATACTGATAGTTTGTTAAGACAATCATCGTTAAATGTTGTCACTCTTTTTGTAATATCCCGTGCAATGTAACTATGCATATTTTTTATATTTTCTATCATAAAAATCATTATAAACTATGTAAAAATGATATCAGCAATCATTGCTTATCTCTTGATGAGAAAAATGATTTGCCATAGAAGTCAATTTCAACGTGTACCGAAAACGGTGCACGTGGCAGGAAACGTATTAATAAACTCTTACATTCGATCTATTCACGCGCACGCTTATGTAAATTTTAATTAATTTAAAAAGGAAAGAAAAAAGTAAACGAAATAAGAAATATTTATTAAAATATGATCAATCATTGTATATTATATTAGGATTACTGGCCATATGCGATTATTGGAATGGAAAGAATAACTTACATAATAAATCTTTCATGAGAAAATAATTCCTTTATACTAATTTTTAAATACGCCATATACCATCCCATTTTGCTATACAATCACATGTTATATTCCTACATTTATTATCATTAGTGCTAATATTTTACATTATTTCTGTACACACTGTATATACCCCCCATATACAATATGTAATAATAAGCATTAGTAGAAAGAAGTGAAGAAAACAAAGGGAGAAAAGGATAGAATAAAATATATGTATAGTTCCTATTAAAACTTTGCGTTTTCATATATATATATATAGTAATTATACCGTTCGAAAATTAATACTGAATTTTTGAAATATATTTCTGCATAGGAAAAGAAAAAAAAACAAATATAATTCTCAGATCACCATTTTTCCGATTCATAATTAATTAATTATTACCAATATTGTTGTTTTTGTCATTTAAAAAATCCAGCTATTAAAATAGAACAAAATTTGTCTATATCATCCATTCTTTATGTGCGTTTTTAATTTCCTGCAGGTGGGGGTGGTGGAAGATCATCGTTCGAACCCTAAAAAAAATTATCTTTTCTGTCTAATATTTACGGAACCAGTCGAACTATTATTTATAAATGTATTCATAATTTATGTAAATGACAATATATAAATAAAAATAAATATTTGATTCTAATTAATCAATAATTATTGCGAATTTTTCATAATTAACGTTAAATATTATTCGATCGACATAAACGTTATCACTTACAGATATGTTATCTCGATTTTTAGTAACATTTGATTCCAATTGTGGACGTCGAAGAGATCTTGGTCTGGTAATATACATTACAACCATAAATGCAAAAAATAAACATATTAGAAAAAAATTAGAGGACGACTCTACAGGAGGCGGTCCTGGTACTAAAAGAACATAACATTTTACAAATATAAAATAATTTTAATAAACAGGTACGATATTGTTAAAGAACAAAGTGATACCTACGTCTTGAGAAACTGAAACATTCAGTATCCGAACAGAAATTTTGCGTTTGCCGTAGCTGAAACAATATATTTTTATTTATAATTTGATATACAAAGAACAAAAATATTTATCCTATTTTTTTGATTTTATATACCTACAAGTAATATTCATGAAATTAGTCATTCATGATAATAAATGTATCGCTACGATGGCGAAAGAAATACGAAAAATATATTTGAAGGATACAAAGCGATTCTGCAAAGATTAATTAATTTTTTTATATAAATCATATAATGCGAAAAATAAGAATGCAATATAAGCGAATAAAAAAATGTTTATTGCATAACTAGCGAAATGATTAAATGTTACGCTTAAAATTATTTCTCTTGCGACACGCGAATTACGACCACATTCTTCACGAAATATACGAAAGCATATCAAATTTGTCGTCAGTTCTTATTAACATAATATTTGAAAAGATAAATAATGTAAAGAATATTTATTGCTAAAAACATTGCTGAATTTGCTGTTTCTTCGTAACGGTTAAAAGTTGAAATAATATTTAACAAATATTTTAAATGTTTTAAAGTAGAGATTAAGAATTTTTCGATAATTCCTTCTTGGTTTCGTACGGTGAAAAAATTCGACTTACGATATGAAGTAGACGTTGTACGAGTAATTCGTTACTCCAAAAGTATTCACAAGGATCAAAATCGTCACTCATTTTATTAACACAGGTATCTTCGTTATGTCTCGATTTTAATGGCTGAAACTAAAAGGGGAACGAAATATGCTATATACAAATAAGGTAAATAATTGCAAACGTGATTAAGGACGTGATCAGTCAAATTATATAAGAAAAAACAATTATTTAAAAAAATATATAATGATGATAATAATAAATTCAATGAGAAAGAATTCGCGACGTTTACATGTTTTACATTTTTCATCTTTTTTTATTTTATTTTATTATATGACGATACTTTACTCTAGGGGAGGGTTTCTCAAACTTGGCAACCCCCTTTACTCAAGCAAATATTTTCGCAACCCTATGTATAGACTGACTTTATACTATCTTTTCTTTAACTATAATAAATTCAAAGATGTGTATTACACGTTAATGTTACTCTAAAATTGTTTTGAATTAATTTTCGATCGTTGCACATTCAGAAATTTGTTTAGTTTCGTTAAAATTCCTACAATCCTCAAATTTAATTGCAATAATCAAAGACACGATCAATAAAAATAGCGAGAGAAAATATAACAAAATAAATTTTAAGAAAAAGAATTCAACGTTTACACGTTCCGTTTTTTTTATCTTTTACATTTTTATTTTATCATATGGCATTATTCTACGGAACATATGTATTTATATATGTACACATATGTGGCTTTAGCATTACCATATGCATTTTCCGACGCTTGGAATCGCTATATTATTATGATACTCTTATCAGTAAGTATAAAAATTATGTTCATGCGAAGGAAGTAGATTTCATACTTTTAGTTATTCATAGTCACTAACATGATATAATGACAGAACAAAAATTTATCATTCTAATACACACACACACATACAAACAATACTTTTTTTATAATTATTCTACAACGAAAAATTTATTTATATCTTTGCATACTATGCATTATTTCATTTGCCATAAAAAAAATAAGTAATAGTCCATCTGATAATAATTACCATTTATTTTTTTCTTCCGACATTTGTTTTTAACTTTAATCTAGAAAAATAATGGCCTGTCGCAATAATGTAAAACATCCAACATTATTTCTAAATACCTATCTGGAAAATTAATCAACGTCCGAATTTGTACCTTAATATTATTTTGTTAAGAATAGTGCAAGGAATGAAATTGTGACAACAAAATTATAGAATTCCAATAAAAAAAATATCGATAAGTTTGAATCTTGTAAAAAAGAAAATGATTATTTAAAAAATTGTTTTTGTCATTGTATGCGTTCTTTAAAATAGACTAATTTCGTTTGAGAATTTCTTTCAAAAATCCACAAATAACGGAAATATTCCAAATAATTATTAGGCTTCCCAGTATAACTCATTATACTATTATTACTATTAATTCTTTTTTAATTACGATTTAACGATTATAAACACGTAATTCGTAATACTACCTTAATATTTTTATATTAGCAATAAAATGATACTTAATAAACAATAAAGATAAGAATAATAATTAGAATGTAGCTTGCATTTAACATCAAATATTTGAACAACAATAAATAAAAAAAACGATAGAGAATAAAATAATCGTATAATTCTTAAAATGAATATTGAAGAAAAAAGAAAGATAATTAATAATAAAAACTAAAAAATATCTAACGAGTGTCTTTTAAATTGTACCTTGGAAAATGTGTAAATCGTTCTTCTGTATGTCCTTGTATGCGTCTTATGTGAGATCTGCGAGATGTTAAATTAAGATTCGTTTCTATGACAAATGTTAATTTTCGTCTAACACCAAATTAACAAAAATATTATTTAAAAATAAATACAAATATACGTGTGGACCATAAAATTTATATGGCAACAGCAAGAAAAATGCGTACTTAAATCTGTACGAATATGGTCAATGCAACTCACTACACAGAAATATTGTTTAAACAAAATATGTTACTAAACCTACATAAATATTTTCAAGAACACATAAATAAGATAAAAGTATCGAATGATAGTTGGATCACGATCGTAACTTGCGCTGACATAAAACTACAGTAGAACGTAACTGCAATCTAGACACGAGAGTGAGTAAATGAATAAATGAGTAAATGAGTGAACGAGTGAGTGTACGTATATGTGTTGTGTATGAGAGAGAGAAAGAATTAACGAAAGAGTGGGGGAGGGGGAAATAAAATACAACGAAAGAGAAACGTTATGAAAGAAGAGGAAGGGTGAAGAAAAGAGAACAGTATCACACATACGAACACCTTTACATGAATCTTTTAAGATTACAGCCCTATAAGATTGTATGAGTCATGTGGAGAATCATAAATGCATGTAAATGTCTATGTGTGCGACCGTGTATGTTACATTTGATCTTATGCATTTTTACTTTACAAGGAAAAACTGATCTCAAAACGTGTTAGAAAATTAGCTCGATTGATTTTGATAAAATTCAATTGCAGGATTAAATTTAAAAGACAGTTTGATTTTTGTTGTGTTACATCATTTTAAAAACAGTTGATACGCGACATACATTCTTTATTTCATTCTTTTTCTTCTATATCACTATCTCATTTTTTCTTTAAAAAATTGTATCAATTGACTCGAATGACGTATCGACATCTTTAAAAAACGATCTAACGTCAAAATAATAAGTTAAGAATACTTCTATATGCAAGAGAAAATTCTACGAACCTGACAACGTGGATCCCCGAACTGTCAAAAAATCCAGTCGATACACGATATTTACAAACACTAGTCGACCATTACATCTGTAGTACCCTCCTCTCTGATGCAAAAATATCAAAGTTTTTGGACAAACTATAAACCAACCAATGAGATCTAAGCAAAGAATACAGAAGTACATAGAAGCTCACAAGTCCCCTTTTTTATCAACCCAGTTTCATTTTAGTTACTACCGGGACCACCAGTAGGCGAAAGTAGATACTTAATGTAGCGACCTGCTGTCGATAAGCAGATTTCCACTGCATCCTATGCGACAACTAGCGCCGCCATCCTTACTGCTCATTCCCTAGCAAACTACTTTAGCACTAGCACTCTAGCACAGCTAACAGCGCTTCTAGGCGAACATTAATATTTCCATAGTTACAAGGAAATCACTTCCGATCCAACCAGTGAGCAATCGACACGCGTACCGACGAGCAGGAAATAAAGACGTATAATTAGCTACTACTTCCGTTTACTTCTTCAAGATTTTTTGAATTATTTATTACCGCGAATTAGCGAACACGCTACAAATGGTGACCCCGACGTGATCGAAAAGGATTCGCATAACCACGTGCTAACTTAGAAAAAAAGAAAAAAACGGACGACGGGATGGATCCAGCAGAGCTACAGCAACATCAGCGAGGCCCCGGGGACGACGACGACGAAGTAAAGGTCGATGCGGCACGCGCCGTGAAACTTCCACCGTTTTGGAAGGAGAACCCGGTCCTATGGTTCGCTCAAGCGGAGGCAGCGTTTCACATCGCTCATGTCACTAATGACTCCACAAAGTTTCAGCATCTCGTGGTCCATCTGGATCAAGACGTATTGCCATTCATATCAGACATTATAGTGGCACCGCCGGAGAGGGGTAAGTTCGAGGCCCTCAAGGCACGTATCATCAGCGCCTTTGATGAGTCGAACGAGACTAAGCTGCGAAAGTTGCTTCGAGGCAGCCGACATACGAATGAAAAACCAAGCCACATTCTGCAGAGACTACGCCATATGGCCAATGGCCAGTGCACCGAGAATATCCTGCGGACGTTATTCATGGAGCAACTCCCCGACTATATAGGGAGCATATTGGCCATAAGCGAAGTGACGGATCTAACGAAGTTAGCTTTGCAGGCGGATAAAATTCTGGAGGTGTCCAAGGCGGACGTCGCCACTGTAACGTCGACACCTGCCAGGGGAACGCGCCATACTACCGTGGACGCCGAGCTGGCTGAGCTACGGGACATGGTGAAAAATCTGTCGCTGGAGGTGAGCAAATTACGTTCTCGGCGCGACCGAAGCCGCAGTCGTAGCCGCAACCGCGGTAGCAGGGTCAAAGTGGACAACGGCCTATGCTATTACCACTCGCGATTTCAAGCGCAGGCCAGGAAATGCCGGCAGCCGTGCACCTGGGTTCAGAATCGCGATTCCGTAGACGCCCGTCGCCCCAACAGCAGTTCTAACGTCGACCGTAGCAATGGCAACGCGGGAAACTAACCGCGCCGTCCCGGATACTGGCGGAAGCGGACGGCGGAAAACGATACCGCCTTGTAATTAAAGATAAGGTTAGTGGCTCGCGATACCTCATCGACACGGGAGCCGACCTGTCAATAGTTCCTAAACATTGTGCACACGGCAAGCGTATTCAGCCTACGAGTTACAAAATGTATGCGGCAAACGGCTCGACGATCAAAACTTACGGGACAACCCTAATCAACACCGACCTGGGACTTCGCAGATCGTTCCCATGGATCTTTATCGTTGCTGACGTATCGCAACCGATCATCGGAGCAGATTTCTTGTTCMAGCATAATCTCTCCGTGGACCTTCGTGGACGACGCCTTATTGATAATCTGACGCAGATGTCATATCAAGGGAAGCTCGTGATTCCCACGCAAACAACCGTTTCGTCCATTTATCCTGACGGACCGCACATCAAGCTCTTGAAGGAATTCGTCGACCTAACCTCGCCGTCGGTCAAGAAAACAGCCGCCCACACGGTACGTCATCACATCGTCACGAAGGGTCCACCCGTATACGAGCCGGCACGTAGATTACCTCCCGACAAGTTAAAGGCCGCCAAGGCGGAGTTTCAGCATATGCTAGACCAGGGTATTTGTCAACCATCCAAGAGCCCATGGGCCAG
>NW_014569557.1:1161693-1298015 GCF_001313835.1 Polistes canadensis | reverse complement strand
TACAAGACCTTTTTGATACATTGTTTAAATAAATACTCATATAATATTTTTCCTTAGTGAATTATTTATTACCGCGAATTAGCGAACACGCTACATTAACGCGATGACGGTACAATACTATCAAAGAATGCAGTTACGACGATACAATACTATCACAGAATGCAGTTGTGAACAGTACAAACTATCAAAGAGTACAGTATTCTTTGATAGTATATGATAATTTGTTTATTCAAACATTGACGGAAATTACTCATTGTTAAATAACCAGAATAAATATTGAAAGATAAAGATAATATAAAGATAATATAAATATAATACTAATAAATAAAATAATATAAATATAAATAAATTAATTAATTAAAATTTATAAAAAGAGAAAAAAAAAGAATACATAAAAATAAATATAAATAAATAGATAATGTATACATAGAAATAAAAGGACTATATAAATATATTTACAAAAAATGAATGAAGATTTAAATAAAAAATATACAATAAGTAGCAATAAAAACGATGTGTGTCTGTACGACGAGAGAATATCTTAATTTTTATATAATTATTCTAACGCTGCTGAAAAGTGATGACTTCGAGGGTAAAATTTTCCTGTAATGTAAGTAGAGTGCATTAGAATATTAAAATAATTGTTAATTAATCGATAGAAGTGTCTATTGTTGTCTAAAAGTTCAGAATATATGATCTGTGTACCTTACCCTTCGAAATCCACCGTTGAACTGAGTCATTGTCCTCTATGGAATTTCTTTTATTAAATATTGTTTATATGACTTTCCGAAGGAACAAATTTGATTTACTGCGCAAATTACTTTCGTTATACATCTATGTAGCCTCCAGCAAGTCATAAAAAATTGTAAAATTGAAAAAGAAGAACATTAAATTATGCCGAAATGAAATAATTAGTTTATACAAATGTTAGATTATTATATAAAAACAATAAAGAAACTTGTATTAATGGTGAAGGAAGCTCAAAATACGTTCCCTTTTTTATTTTCAAGCTTAATTAAAATCAATACTTATGATATATAAATAAATAAAAAATAAATCTAAAAGGTAATGAAAGAATAAGTGACAATAATCTTTTCGTATCTTAATCATTTATAAACGCAATATAATAATAATAATAATAAAGATAGGAAAATTTTTTTCATATCCTTCGCATAATTGTCATGTTAGTCGAACCATTTTGATTATTCCATAAAGTAAATTGTCCTATAAGCGTTTTCCTTTTTTAAATCACAAAATTCATATAAAAATTTTATATAATTTCGAAAGTGTACTGTAGACGTATTTACAATATACGTACGTCTTCATTATTTCCCTAAATTTAATCGATAAGGGAAATACGGCAATAAACACTATCGATTCACCAAACCAGCAATCCAGGAAGATCATGGATATTTTTCGTAAGAAAAACTTGGAAGTACTAAAGGAGTTGTTACTGCTGTAATTCTTAAGAACAATATTATAATTCTTAAGCATGTATAAATATATATATACATATTAGTTGTGATTTACGGCAACGATCAGTAGAAAAACATAATTAAATGAAAAAGGGAAAAGAAATGATGATAAACAAAAAATCGCTTAAATCCTTTGGCGTCACAGACGCAGCAGTGGTATTTTCTTCAAATTCGAAGTACTTAAAATTCGACGATATCACACAACGTGCGTTACACCGGATTGGAATAAATTTAAACCGTTTCTACCCTCGGTATCCGTAGATTCGATTTGTTCTTTAAGCAATTCTAGTTCCCTTATACCGGATACGGTAACCTCGTACTTGTGAGCTACTAAACTACGATAAAAATGTATCGCAAAAGCGAGGAAGATTATCAATACTGGTATCAGCACTATACATGCCGACCATGCGGCAACTTGAGAGGTATCGTAAAATTTAACCCAACAGAGAATCGCTATCTCTAATAAAAAGAGAATTAAACCAAGTAAAGTTGAGAACGCCCATGCTACCTCTATGTACCAATGGAGACGTTCGTGCGGTGACTCGTGTACGAGACTTATACTGTGTAAGTTGCAAACCGCTTCAATATTCGGTAGAATACACGTTGATATCATCAGCGCCAACATGTGAACAGCTACTAGTAACGTCGTACAAACTGCGAAAGCGATTAACATCTCTGGAGGAACTTTAGTATCAGAGTTTAGTTGTACCTCCACCATAGCGACCTGTTGACAATTATAATCGTTCATCTTAATATATGATTTCATCTATGTTAAAAAAAAATAAAGACTATGAGAAAGATATACAGGGTATCCTTAGCTGAAAAGTCTACATTGCAACGATTTCGATATTTTTCATATCATTAAAGAACAAAGGGGAGATATCTACGTATTTTTTGTTTGTAGCTGTACCATATACTACATGATAAGTAAACATAAACTGTAGTCATACCATAGCGAAACCCGAGAGCAACGCCGAGGTTTTGCTGGACGCTTTCAGTTTCGCTCTGCTTAGCTGCAATTTTCTCCATGAGAGGTAACCCGGCGTATGAAGGCCATCACCTGACTGCGACATCTTCGACTGATCAAACGGAAGACATAGAACAATAAATGAAAAAATTCATTCGTTCAGGATGGAATGTATGAGCAGAATTTATTAGCGATATATTATTAACATTCCCATTTTGTATTTTTCGTTCACGTTCGATTAACTTTGACTACTATCAAGATAATCGACGTATCGTTTGCCGATGTGACAAGAAGTGCAAGAGGCTCGTAAAGAAGCATGCAAACATACCGAAAGTCGTTATCAACGCCGGTGCGAGGTACTTGCCAAAAGTCCCGCGTAGGATAGAAAAACCAATGGGGATGCTGAACGAAAGAAACAATAAGAATGAATGATATTAATGAAATAATTGATCAAATATAGAAAGGGATTATCGAGACGCTTGGAAATCTGGCAAGAATGAAGACGAAGTGTGATAAAGCGAGTGAAACGAAAATTACATCGAATTTTACATTTATCGATCATACGATACAAAGATTATGCGGGTGTGTGTGGCGTTAATTCAGCAGTGAGCATTTTAAAATTATTTTACTTTATCCAAATTTCTGTGGAAAATTGTTCTGTATTTTCGTATGGATTTCTTTTATTATCATTTCAGCACTTTTGAGACAAATACATTTTTCCGCTTTTTTTTGTTGGAATTTGGTTTATTCTTATTTTTGTTAGTTTCCGTGCTCGACCGATTCAAATTACAGAAAGAACAAGATGCATATTAAATGAAAATAGATTTAGATCAGTGCAGAACTAACACATCGTCCTTGCTTCGTTACGTTATACTAATTATGAAAGTATGCACTTCATGAACGATTATCAAGATCGTACGAAGGCCTCCGGGAGGAAACAGATTTAAGATCTATACGAATATTTGCTACATCAAATAGCAAAACTAGACCGAATTTCAAAACACAATTTTCATTGTATGTATAAATCTCAAACACAAAAGATAAGAAAATTAATTATTACCACATAATTACGTTTTAATCAAAGCAAAAAACATTTTGGTTTGAACATTTTGTTGTTCTTACGACCACCAATAGTTATTTGATAAATATCACTTAATTAAAATTTCCATACACTCTTCAAATGAACTTAGACCCCTCACATAATATGATGCGTTAATAAATAATGATAGAAATGTTAAATAACATTAAAAATAATCAAAATATAAAAGAGATAAGATAACGTAGAACCTACGTAAAGTAGAAATAATGACAAACCTGAAAATCGTAGAACCTCTTGTGGAAACAATGTTCATTAGCGTTTCGTGTATGTAAATGAGCCACGTTTACGTGGATAGGTAAGTGGGAGGAGGGGAGTCCGGTTCCGTTCTCGCCACCAAACACTGAATTGCGTCCAGTACTCGTTGACCATACGGACATTAGGCTCGATGATTCTTCTGCGTCCTCGATCCACTCTGTAACATACATCAGATGCAATTTTTTTCTAGGAGTATTCTAATATCTTTTAATTAATTAATAATGAAAGAAAAAAAAAATATATATATATATATAAGAGAGAGAGGAAAGAAAATAAAAAGAAATGGAAAGATCTTGGTTCATTTTTTACGCATGAAAATGATATACTTTTATAATCGTTAAACAAGGTTCTAGTTGAAAGCACATGTTCATAGTCAATTGACTCGCGCAGCTGATACTTTAATAGAGACGCATAACGTTCACGCCTCGTTACGTAGATATTAAACACATACAGTAAAACACAAAAATATTTACACATCTTTTGAATTTCCAAAACTTATAAAACTCCATAAAAAATATTTTAAAATTTTTCTAATGAAAATTTGAAACAATTAGTATATACCATTGAAATACAAAAAACTTGAAAGCAAATTGTTGAATTATGGTAGCCTTTCTTTTTACAAACATTTACTTGTATTATATTGTAAATATCATGAAAGATTAAATATCTAAGAATTTTTTTAATCCTGATGAAATTTGTAAGTTTTACGTTATTATGATGATTGTATGCTACAAAAAAAGTGTTGTTTATTTCTCCACTTTTCACGTACTTCTTGTAACACATTGATTCTTTATATCTGTTTAACAATTTACGCTTTTTTTTCTTTATTTAAAATGTAAACAAAAATTGTTCTCTCTCGATATGAGAAGACATCAGAATATTTTTGTTATCCACTGTACAGAATATTTGTCCCGTACGTTTGCCATTAATTTCACATATTTACGTCGATCGATTTGTTCTTGAAACATCTAATGATACAGTCTAATTGTTACAATTGTTCAGAAAAATAGATGTTCATTTTTTAATGTATTTTTTTTCATTACTTTTTATACAAAGTTTCAAAGGTATATCCTTGTAATATCAGAAATATGCAAAGCTTATTTTCTTTTCTGCAAATAATAACTTCCTCAAATAACTGATATTTGAGTAATCATATAGTCGATTTTATATAATGTCAATCATTTCCAATACGCATTTCTTGTGATAGTGAATTTCTTTTTTTCTCTTCTAAAATTAGAAACTTGTTATTATTTCTTATGCTTTACAGAAACAGTCTACGATACAAAAACAAAGTACATCTGCCTTTTCTACGAACATTGCGAATGTTTATTATAATATTATCGAAGCGAAACTTCTTCAGTCGCATTACGAATGATTTTTCAAGATCGTCACGAAAATTGAAATAATACAAGAAAAAATATAATCACGGAAATGTAAAGAAAAATGTAACCAGACATGTGTGGTTAATTCAACAAAGAGAATTTTTAATTTTTAATCAAAATTCAGCATTTGTAATGTTACTGTTTTGTTTCTTTTTACTTTACGACAGTAATAATTACGATATAAATATTGTTTTATCGTTATATACAATTTGTTTTATGTTAATAATCCAATTAATTGCAAAAATTGAGTTCAAAGGGTTAAACATTTAAATGATTATATATTTGTAAATAAAATATAATTACTCTCTCCTGTACTGAATTTAAAATCAAAGAAATTTCATTTCTACTCGACAGATACGATAGCAACATCACACACACATATTAAATTTTTGTTTAATTTGATATTTAATATTATATTAAAAATATTAACATTAAAGAAGCTAGACTACTATTTCATCGATTAGATAAGATTTAACAGGTTGTATCGTTTATGTCAGCAAATATATATGTTCGTATCACTCAAAGTGTTGAATGGATAATACAAAAATAGTATATCGGATCGATTTGTAACATTGAAGAAAATTATGCATGCATTTAATTGGTCGTTGCTATGACATTCTAAACCGTTTAATATTGGATTACTAACGATTCGATGAATATTTTTTCAAGGCATCTAAAGTTTGTACATACAAGCATTCGTCTGCATATACTATTTCGTAACAAAAAATTCCAAAGGATGAATTTATCTTGAACAATATCAATTTTTTTCATCCGTCTTCACTGTATACACATAATCACATATGCCGGATGAATGAAGAGATATGATCAGCTTAAATTATTCTATTAATTTGAATAAACCAACAACAGATTTGTTTACCTTCCATAACAAGTTTCTACAGAATTTTTAGATGATTACAATACATTTTTCATCAATTCTTCTTATTTAGGAATTTGCAAGAACTTTTTCAATTTCTATTTTGTATAGACAAGTTAATAATTTATTTACAATTATTTTTTAGCGAATATTGAAAAAAATTTAGCAAGAATTATACAAAAAAATTTGTTTATCCATCTGAATTGAAAAAACATTTATAAGATATTCTTTTTCCATACTACGCCTAAAGAATATTGATAAATCAGTATTGATTGATTAAATCTTTTTTACATATCGTTTCTTAACATTGTTAAACAAAAAGAATAGACAAAAAATATAATTTTTAATAAACCTGAGCAGAATAATTGCATTCTGTAGTTCAGAGAGTAGTATATAACCCGATAAAAAGCAGAAAAATACATTGACATAAATATTAGCGTAAATGCGTGTACGTGTTCGCAAGGACAACGTAGAAAGACGATAGATTTGTGTCAGAAACACGTGAGAGCTAGAAAACGTTCTCTAATCTTCTTTTGTCACTTTTATGTTAAAGCTTCAAGCGTTGACACAACCACTAAACTTTAGTCTTTAATAATATGAACGTTGCCAATAACACTAAAAATACAAAGTGAAAATAAGAAAGAGAAAGAGAGAGACACAGAGACAGAGATGCAAAAAAGGATACATGTGTGTGTATGTGAGTGAGCACGCTAAATGGCACCTAACTTTTCCTTAACACCGGCTCGCGTACCAAATTAAATCACGATTAAAATGGTCCAAGAGCTCTTCTCTATCAATGTTGTTCAATCGTGACGACACCCTTAAAAGATCATCGATTAAATATTTCAATCGAAAAATCGTCAAGTTTGTATAAACGAATTAAACACGTTAAACAACAATTGTATATTTTATTTTTAATAGCGGAACTGCCAGCAAACCGTTTTATGCGAATATTTGTATGTATATATTCATATTTACTATCTAGTTATATCGTATAAGTGAAAGATCAACAAGATTATTAAATACAATTTTATTATTCTAAATTAACTATAAAAAAATATTTGTAAAGAACATCGAGGAAGTAAGATAAATATTGATTAATGATTGTTTATAAATCTAGAACGAGAAATACAAATGTATATAGAAAACTATGTTTAGTAATAATAATACCAAGAAAGTTAACTAGGTTATCTTGAAAAAGTATTATAACATGTCAGCGTACCTTGAACCCAATGACCAAAGGCTGCAACAACGATTCGTCGTGTTTCTTCATGGCATCCACGAATTCGCTTCTTTCTTTCAAACGTTTCCACGTATACACAATATACAAAAAATAAATCCAAAGAAAAAAAGCAAAATTCGAAGGAAGGGTTAGGTATTATTAATATGAAAATTGATTGAAAATAAACGGCACATAAATAACACGCGATCGACTTATTTTTTTACTACATTTCATATCCTTCTTGAGAGAAAAAGAAATATATAATGTTATGAAAGAGTGGAACAATTCTAACGCCGAACCACTTACTACAACAGATGTTGACATACTGAAGGATAAGAAACCGCTCGAGCGCATCGTGCACCGAATGTTGCCGAATGTCAACGAGGATGGCCGAATTGGCAAACGAACTCGTGCTAACCGGCGAATCAAAACACGAGTTGAAGCATTTCGCGTTGGACAATGCGATCTTGTCGTTTGATGCATTTTCTCGCGGTCAACAATGACCAATTATGAATTGCAAAGATGCTTATAGTTTACCAATGATTATACAAATCCGGTTGTAATGAAACATTGGAAAATCGTAGTTTCTTGGAAATCTGAACATGTGTATGCTAGCATAAGCACTTGTATATATACATGTATTACATACACATGTTTTTATATATTACATAAATAGCAATAAACTGTACACATGATAATAAATTATTCAACGTTAAGAATTCAAAGAAGATTTTTATTACTATGTCAAAGAACATATATCTAACAATAAATAAGTTTCAAAGATCAGCAATGCTTCTTCGCAGACAAAATTTAACCATGAAAGATTATACGTATAACTGGAAAAAATTATATACTTATATTTAAAGAATTGAAAAATATCTATTCGAATATAAATTTTTGATTATATCAAAGACTTACTAATCTTTACAAATTTTGTTAAAAACCAATCGTTTAACTAGTCAACATTTAAATAGTCACATTCATTTAATACTACATATGAAATTATTTTCAACTTAATATATTATATTATATAAAATATAAAAATGAAAGAGATCTTGTTTTCAACTATTATCAAAGTTTGACTTTATAGCTTCTCCGTCTGATACATTTCATGGTATTGTATACGTTGAAAAAATAGTGTTTTATGTTAACATAATGCATTTATTATTTAAAGTATCTACCTAATTATATTTATTAAATATAATTCATAGTATTCATCAAGATTTATAATAAATTTTCCATATAATACATCTGATACATAAATGTCACATGACTCATCCTGCTTAAATCAATACAACATAAATTTGATTAGTTACTATTATATAAACTAACTTGTTATTTGCTGATAATTTTATTGGAATAATTTTATCTTTTTACAAAGTCTATTTTGTATTTAATGTCCATTCAAACATTAACTGACAATTGTATAAACGAAATTGGCAGGATAAAAATATCCCAAGCAAGTTGGGTAATAATTTCGAATAACTTGTCCAATTTATAAGAATGTTCATGAAATAGTTAACGTTTCTTATTCTGTTTTAATATTAATTTAAAAATCATAATACAAATATTATTTAAAAAATTACGAATAATTATTGAGAAAATTACTTACACTACTACTTCACACGATTGTATTTCTCTTGGAAAGGTAGCAGCAGTTCGTTGGACGTGTATGTTAACGAAATCGTAATTTAGTTGCATTCTTTAAAACTAAACTCATATATGAGGTAACTTTATGTATAAAGTTTACTGTCCATTTATTAATATTCTCCTCACTCTTTTATTCAGTATAGTATGAAAAGCAACGATAAAAGGTATAGAAAATAATAAAAGAGTAACTTTAAAAGTCACAAAAGTTTCACTTGCATAAAAGACGTATCAGCAGAATAATATCGGTTCTGAAAAGAATATAAGGTTTAAGAAAGAATTTCCCCCACCATTTTTCAAGCAAGGATTTTCTTCAAGCTATAATATACAAGCTTACAAAGTTAGTGTTGTGAAAATAAGAAGCAGAGGAAGCAATCTACCGCTATGATTGCGATTACCGAACGTTACCGAACATTACCGACTAATACCGAACTATACCGAGCTGTCAAAATTGTAGATCACAGGTGATAGGTGTAGACACACTTTGTAAATACATAAGTTACGCATCATCTTCATGAATAATTAAATAAATTCACTAAAAATCAGGCTCTTCTAAAATTCTTCTTTTATACGACTTTAATCTTTTCCTTATGTATAATTTTTTCAGTTATCGACTAACAACTCTTCCTTAAAAATATCTACAAAATGGCTTTATTATAATGAATTACAATTGTTCAATTTTTTAGGTATCATCCGTTTTTTACATCGATAAAAAAGAACGAATGAAAAATTAAAAAACGCAAAAGGTATGGATGACAAAACAAGTTTGAAAATACATTTTATATTAACATTTTAATGAGAACGATAGGAAAAAAAAGAACAAAAAATCTGGTTTATCGAGACCATTTTAAAATGAACGGAATTTATGTGAATTTATTAATCAATAAAATAAAATATATTATGAATTTGATTAATTGATTTTATTATGTTTATTTAATATTTTATTATTTGTTTTCATCTGAATTTCTGAATAGTGAAAATTGAACGAAGTTTACTGTTTCTCGTGCAGATGGCAGTAGTAGTTCGATGACGTGTAAATTATTTAATAATATATATGAAATAAAATTAATTCAAATTTCTTCGCATATATACGAATTAATTAATTCTACCTTCGTTATATAACACTTATATTGACTTACCGTAAACATTAATTTTGTTTTTAGTTAATATAATTTATATATAATAGCATCTACTTTATTATTTATAAAACTGCATAGCATTTTTATTTGTTGAGTGGCTTAATGACTATGTGTGTGTAAATATTAAAAAACATTAATTTTCTCAATTTTTTTTCTAATCTTAACCGCATTAGCTTCTGAATGACTTATATATATCTGCTATTTTTAAATTGTAAGTTTTAATATCATACACAAATTCAGCAATCGAAAAACTTCTTATTTATATAGTTTTATAAAAATGACATATATAATAAATTTTTTGCATACAATGTTTGTCATATATAGAAGAGGGTATTAAGAATTATTTAATTTTTAAAATGTTATTTCAGTCCGACCATAATTGATAGATTCGTTTATATTTATTTTATTTCTTATCATTAAATGATAATACATATAATGAATTGAACCTTGGTTAAAAACGTAGAGTAACCATTATGTTAGCAAAAAGAGAATCCCACCATTCCTAATCTCAAATGAGTTGGAAGGAGTTGTATAGAATATTTCTTACTTGGAGGATATTAAATTTTCATGCTTAACGTTCGCTTTTCAGTTGGGCATCGACTCGCGTCAAACATCAATCGTGTTACAACGGTTTTTATTGCCTTTTTCTTCTCCGATATTTGGTTACAGGTGAGTAGATTTAAGGTGGTAGACCACATCCAGTTACATATCATTTCTTTTTTTTCACACGTCCTTTATGTAAATTACACAAGAAAAAAATGAAAAGAAATAAGAAAGAAAATAAATTAAAATCAAAAAATGGTGATATTTTCAAGAACATTTTCTTGATCATTTATTTGATTAAAAAAAAAAATGTTTGTTATTCTTTTTATTCTTAAACTGAGAAAAGAAACACGAACGATTCTTTTCATGTGAAAGTATTGTCTATTAATTTTATTTTTCTAGATTTCTATACATTCATCTTAATTTCGCAGAAGCTAGAAACAATAATAACTATGTCGGAATCATTAAATTTGCTGGACAATCAACGATTCGCATTGATGAAAGTAAGCTTATGTTTATTTTTATACTAACGTAAAAAATTGACAAAGAAATGGAAGAAAGTTCTTCCGTGTTTTTCTTTTACTCTTTCTCTATCTCTTGCTCTCTCTCTCTCTCTCTCTTTCTCCCTCTCTATTTCTTTCGTAAACCGTTAGCGTATAATTTAAGTAGAAAATAGCGTAGAAACGCTGACATCGAAAAGATATATATGGATTATTTAAACCTGTTTGATACTATCGTCGAATTGAATCTACTGCATTTATATAATTACAAACTGTCGCTTTTATTCATATTTAATAGATATTTCAGTACTAAATACATGTTGAATTTAAAATCAAAAGACAAATCAGCATTTCATATGTTTGTTTACTTCAAAAAGATTTCTTTCCGTATATAAAAGAGATTATTTATTCGGCGTAAAACGATTTCCATAGGAGAACGATAAAATTTCGCTTCGTCATGATCAATTCAATAAATCGATTGTAAAATAATGTTTTTCACCTTCGGTTTATATTTTTCTTAGCATAAATTAAACGAACAGATTATGCGTTATGTAAACTACATATGTAGTCTGATAAAAACAATTTGTGCCTTGAAAATTATAAAAAATTAATAATGCTACACAGAATTCAATCAAACAAGAAAATATTCAATTTTTATTAGAGTTAAACTAATTAATATTCATTATTTTTAAATAATCTCGTTCCAAGCATTCGATTACTTGTCTACTCACTCTATAAATAGATTATTCATGAGAATAAATTATTTTATTTACAAATTTTTATATAATTGTTGACAAAATAAATGCTAAAGAGGCTATTACGTGCGTATTGGACTTTTTGTAGAAAATACAAATCAGAAACTTACAGAATAACAAGAAAAAGTGTGAATTAAAGATTTGTTCATATAAAAATACTATCAATATTACATATGTACAAATCGATTAGATTAATACAATATTTTCATTAAATGATCTATTTTAGTTTAGAAGAGTCATGACTAGTTCTCTGCAACCCCATCACGATGATTATTTTCTTCTTCGTTGGTTAAAAGGTAAGGAATATTCTATTAATTGATGAACTGTAAAATCATTGATAAGAAAATCGAATTGACAATTGTTTTGAATAATTATAATAATAAAAATATAGAGAAAATAGAATGCACATATTTGCTCATTAAAATAAAGTTCTAATTGGGTCAATTTAATAACTTTGTTGATATCAGAGCACTAAACCAAACTTTTAACACAAGCTGATTTATTATCGCAATGGAATGTACTGCGTAATAATCATTCATTTTACAAACTATCGCCTTTGAACACTATAGTGGCTCATAATTTCAGTAAGAGTTAGGCTTGCTTGTTTTTTTTCTTTCATCATCATCAATTTTTCCTTTCTAGTCGTGATATCGTCTTTACGCTTAATTTAGAATTTCAAATTTAATTGAATCCGTTAAAAGGCTTTATTATTGGCTGACAGCTCGATTCTACCATTGCCATTATAATTTATATTCTTTTGTTTCATATAGTGATTTTACCTGCTTTTTTCGCTGTCATGAATCATAACTTCGTTACAACCGATATCAACAGCGATGCATTCTATCGATGCGTCACGAAATATAGTCATAAAAATGTTTTTGTATAATCCTCGAAATTGAATATCGATTTTGGGTGACTTTCATAGAATTTGACTTAATTAATGCTCGAACGTATTAAATAAACACAAGAAATTAATATAAATTCTTTGAAAAAAGAAATTTTACGGAATTAATAAAATTTATATTAATTTGTAGCGCGAAACTGGGACGTTGAGGGGGCTGAGAAAATGCTGAGGAACGTGAGTACGATATAAATTCTTCGTTATAAACGTAATTAGGTTGATTAAATAACTTTCTCCTTGGTTTTTTTTGTTACAAGAAATGAGTATATTTATCTACAGAAAATAGAAATCAAAATAAAAAAAACCAACAAAAAATATCTCTTTTTTGTTTAGTCATTACAATGGCGAAAGCAATGGGAAGTTGACAAAATAGAAGAATATAATGAACCGGAAGTGATGAAAAAGTATACGCCACATGGAATTTGTGGATACGACAAAGAAGGTTCACCAGGTATATAATGCCTTATGAATCTTTTTATAAATAAAACATTATTAGCCTCATTATATTTATATTTCTAATGCATTGTTCTAGTTGTCGTAATAACTTTCGGCGAATTTGATATTTACGGATTACTTCACGTAACTACAAAAAAAGAGATAATAAAAACTATGGTCAAATACTTGGAATATTATTTAAAGATGTGCAATGAACAAGTTAAAAAGCATGGCCATCTTGCTGGAAAAATTACAGTTATTTACGACCTAGAAGGATTCAATTTAAAGCCATATTTGTGGAGGCCAGGTAATTCATTCAGGTAAAATCGTGAACTATCTATGAGAAATAGAAGCTTACGTCTTACTTAAGTTATCCCTTTAAATTACATCTTACTGTAAGTTATTAAAATATGTTTTTTAAATATGTATATTGATGTATGATTAAAAAACATTATTATCATTTTTCAGCTACTGAAACTATCATTAGCAGCCTTCAAATATACGAAGCAAATTATCCAGAAATTTTAAAAATGTGTTTTCTTATTAACGGTACGTTAGCTAAATTACCTAACATTCCAAATTATTAGTTTCTTCATATAAAACATTATCAATTGATTTTAATAATATTTCCATAGCCCCGAAAATGTTTTCTTTTGCATTTTCCATCGCTAAGAAATTTTTGAACGATTATACAATATCGAAATTAAAAATGTTCAAACCAGACCCCACGAAATGGGGACCCGCAATATTGGAACTAATTTCACCTGATCAAATACCTGCATATTATGGAGGCACTTTAAAAGATCCCGATGGTAATCCAAGACTTAGAACAAAGGTAACGATAATTTCGTGAATATTTAATTGAATACTAATTTTTGTATAATTATTATTTACCTATATTTTTTGTATAGCTTTGTCTAGGTGGAAAAATACCAAAAGAAATGTACCTAGATAAAGTAGTAGAAAGTGATGAATCTTTGGAATACACTACCGTCAATATTCGCAAAGGAGATAAGATAAAACTTAGTTTGGATTCGTCCGAAGAAGGATCTGTTTTAAGGTATAAACTTATTACAAAAATATATTTAACGTAGAATGAAATAACATAGAATTTTGTTTTTACAGTTGGGATTTTCGCACGGAAGATTATGATATTAAATTCGGTATTTTGAAAGAGGATGCATCTGGAATAAAAACCGAAGTCGTACCTATTACAAGAATAGATGCACACATATTAAATGAGACTGGAGTTTTAACCTGTGAAAAATTAGCTAAATGTAAGTCATTGTAATTACAATTTTATATGCTATCATACTGTATATTCATATTTATTTTTTTGTAGATTTCGTCATCTTTGATAATACTTACAGTATAATGAAAAATAAAAAAATTCACTATTGCATTCGCATGTTACCTCCTTCGGAAGAATTTAAAACCACAAATGCCATAGAATAACATGCGAATAGTAATAATATCAAGTAAAACTATAAAATTATATATAAATGGTAATGGAATTTTATTAATGTATTAATATAATATATTTTTAAGATAAATTTAGAATATGTAATGTATATAATATATATACATTAGTTTGATATTAGAAAATGTTGATTTTGAACTTTTTATATTAATTGTAATTTTATATTAATTATAAAATAAAATATATGAAGTATATTTTACGAGATCACTACTGACGTGATAATATCTTTTTTTATAACATCAAAAGTAGAATAAATCGAATTAGAGTTGGTTCAAAACAAATTAGGAAAATAAAGATAGTGTAAAGAATTAAATTAAATATAATAATTCATTCCGTGATTTTCTTTTATAAAATAAGTAATGGAAAAACCATTATCAAATAAAAAAACATATTTTTAACTATAGTATCAACAATTTACTTGCAAATATCAAAAATTTACTTAAGAGAATATTCAATACTTTTTTGAATTATAAAATAATGGCACCATATATATAAAATAGACAATTTTAATCATCTTTTTCTGTAAATAACATATCAAGAAGTACTTCGCTTTGGCACTCACTACCTTGTAAACGTTTCTGAGTTCCCCATAGAGCCAATGTTGGTAGCACCTTCAATTGAGTTTTATTATCTTTACGGAATATGCAATTAGGATCTTTCCAGCTAAAAAAATAAAATAATAAAAGAACATATATTTTTAAATCATAATATATTATATTTATCATAGATTCTATGCATAAAAAAACTTAGTGAAAAATTATTTTATATATTTACAATGCTCTGTCTCCTACTTGAACCTCAACAAAATGGGACCTCTCAGGGAGTGTTTTTAATCCGGCTTCTATAAATGGCTCCGCTGGATTAAAAAAAAAATTATTAGAATAATATAAGATTATTCAAATATTATTAATAGAAATGAAACAACAGAAATAAATTTATTTAGATCTATGAATCAAAGGGAAACTTACAATACATTATTGAACTAATGATTCATTACAAAATAGGTTATGTACTTTGAAACAAAAGAACAAAGCCCAAAATGTTTTACCTTCCACACAATCGGGACACCAGCTTTGACCATTTTCAAGCTTTGCACCTGTGTATAAAACAAAGACTAGTTCTTCAGTTTTTAAATTTTCAAAAAATTTCACAAAATCATTGTATCCTTTAAGGTGGTGACGAATAGTCATTTTTCCTTCTTCCTTTTATTTGTAAGAACAGAAAATCTTCAACTCAAATAATGTTATTTTATCGGTAAAAAGATAAAAGAAAAATCAGCATAATCTTATTGTAAATTGAATACGTTTTATCAATTTAAATATACCGATAACGAATCTATTGTTCTAAATCCACTTTTTAATGTCTGATAAAGTAATGACTCGCGCATGTGATAGACTGCAAAACTTAAAGACATTATTTTCATATAATAATAGTCATTATATATATATATAATATGTTTTAATATAACTAAATATTAATACATAAAGTATGTAAATAAAAATAATAAACTTTTATTTTCTTTTTAATTTAAATATATTAGTAAAAAAAATAACATTGCGCAGGAGTAGTTATAACAATAGTATTTCAATTTTGCGTTTACTTTATATGAATTGCCGTCATTATATCAAAATTTATTTTAACTTAAATTCGAATCGAACAAAGGTGCATATAATTACTTCGAAATTTTCCTGTTCCTTCTATTGTTTCGTAGAAAAAGATTATGTTATTTGAATGTACCGCGTTAAAGAGAATGTATAAGTACAAAAGCCGGCAACAATGCGAAATGCTTTTATGTCAGAGGATTGGTGGTAGAACTCGAGTAAACTTTGAATGTTAATGTTGATTGGTCAAAAATATGTTTCTCCCAGTCGAGTATAACCGCTGAAAAAGATTGTCAACCAATGAACGAATTTACGGAGAAAAGGTGTTTGGTATGTTCTGCGGCAGGGCAGTTTCTTGTCAGAAGCGTAATGTAGACATTCAAGGTTTGTGCAATATAAGGTGCAACAATATTTCACTGAGAGTGCACGCGCTGCATCAAGGAAGATTGGTAATTTCTTTAGTCTTAGGACGTCTTTTGATAGAAAACAATCGCATCCAGAATGGCTGCGGTATTCGATATTGAATTGCACGACGTGGATGCAGTGAATAGGGACGAGTCGGACGATGATGTTATCGAGATTGGAGAGGTAACTTTCCTCTTTCCCCCATTGATATTTCGAATCTCAATATTTTTCTTTTTATTATTCCATACTTCTTTTTAATATTATTATTTTTATTATTACAACTAAATTGTTTTCCTTTTATGTAGGAGGACTACGATCCTAATCCTAACGTGAATGAAATAATTGAGTGAGTAAATCTTT
This sequence comes from Polistes canadensis, assembly GCF_001313835.1. Lineage (NCBI taxonomy): Eukaryota > Metazoa > Arthropoda > Insecta > Hymenoptera > Vespidae > Polistes > Polistes canadensis. Next base: position 1,280,975 of record NW_014569557.1, on the reverse strand, counting down.
GCATCTGGTGGTGTAATTTCAATTTATATATTAACATAATAACAATGATGTTTTCTAACAGATCGGATGGCGTTGAAACGGTTGCTATTTCCGAACAAAATGTTAATCGTGGGAGAGAAAGAGCTGGACCACAAGATTTTGAATTATGCAAAGTTATTGGAAAAGGTGGATACGGAAAGGTCTTTCAAGTACGTAAAATAACAGGAAACGACAGCGGTACCATTTTTGCTATGAAGGTAAGTTGAAAATAACATTGATTTGTTTACAACATATATGGTATTACAGTCGTATAGACTTACAGTCGTAGAATAGTAAGGGGTTACAAAGTATTACATAAAGAAAGAACCCTATGATCACTCTGGCACTCTTCTCTGGAATTCCATCTGACTTATTTTATGAGAAGGGTTTTTGAGTTACTCTCACTCCATGCTCTCTCTTTATGCTAAGGATGTAAAATTATATTTTGAATCGAGAAAAGAACTACATATTTTTAACAAAAATTTTGTTTATATTATAACGAATTTTCAAAACTTTGTAAAAAATGTTATTATTGTATTTATAAATTAGGTGTTACATAAGGCATCTATCATAAGAAATCAAAAAGATACCGCTCATACAAAAGCTGAACGAAATATTTTAGAAGCTGTTAAGGTATAGTTAAAATCAATTAGTATATTTTCAAATCCATGCTATTTCTCTTTAACATAATTTTCTTGCAGCACCCATTCATTGTAGACCTTATGTATGCTTTCCAAACGTGTGGTAAATTATATTTGATCTTAGAGTATATGTGTGGAGGTGAACTTTTTCGACATTTAAATGACGAAGGAATATTTTTAGAGGATACTGCATGGTAGGAGATTATACAAGTATATGTTATTGTTTGTTTCTGCATTCTTATATAAAAGCAATTTTTAATTTAAAGTGTATACTTTGATTACAGTTTTTACTTATCTGAAATAATACTGGCTTTGCAACATCTTCATTTACAAGGAATCATTTACAGGTATTATACATTTATAATATTGCGCTCATTATACATTATATGCCAATGTTATTTTAATAAGTATATCATTAATTACATATTAATTTGCGTTGCAGAGATTTGAAACCAGAAAATATTTTGTTAGATGCAGAAGGTCATATTAAATTAACTGATTTTGGTTTATGCAAAGAACATATACAAGATGATACTGTAACACATACTTTTTGTGGAACTATAGAGTATATGTAAGAACGTGTAATTTATATTATTAATATTATCTGTTTAGTTAGGGAAAAATATGTTATGTTTTTTTTCTAAGGGCTCCTGAAATTTTAATGAGAAGTGGGCATGGTAAAGCAGTCGATTGGTGGAGTCTTGGTACTTTGATGTATGACATGCTCACAGGATCTGTATGTAATTTTTTCAGTGGATACATTCATATATTTCTGTTTTTTCCCAGATTATATTGTTTTTTATTTTAGCCTCCATTTACATCTACTAACAGGAAAAAGACAATAGACAAAATTCTACGAGGCAAATTAAATCTTCCTCAATATTTAACACCCGATGCCAGAGATCTAATAAGAAAGCTGCTGAAGGTTGATAGACGTTTCGTTACTTTACTTTTAGTTATTTTAGATTATTTTTTTAGCATTAATTTATTAAATTAATTTTGAATAGTTTAATAATATAAAAATAGTTCTTATAAGTTTTTTAATTTATTGATACAGAGACAAGTCGCACAAAGGCTAGGTACTGCACCATCGGATGCTGAACAAATAAAAAATCATCAATTTTTTAAACACATAAATTGGAACGATGTTATATCACGAAAATTGGAACCACCATTCAGGCCAATATTGGCAAGCGAAGATGATGTATCCCAATTTGACAAGAGATTTACAACTTCCGCCCCTATAGATTCACCTGCAGAATATACTCTGAGTGAATCAGCTAATAGAGTATTTCAGGTAAGTATTTTGTTTCGAAAATATTACTTTAAGTAAACTTACTAAATATCACATAAGATAATTAAGAACTTACAATTTTTTAATCAATTTCTTTATTATTATTATTATTATTTGGTCTTTTAAGGGATTCACATATGTAGCACCAAGTATACTTGAAGATATGTACTCCCAACCAAGAGTTATAAATGCTAGAAGTCCTCGCAAAGGCAATATACGTGGTTTCTCACCAAGAAATACACATTTCCATTTGCATAATTCGCATTTGCAAAATCATAGGTAAATCTATTTTGATTACTTGTGATAATTATGATACAAAATCGTAATAATTTAATAAGTATGAAAGTTAATTTGAATGATATATATTTAATGTAATTAAATATGGTGTCTATAATTGAATGTTTTAGGCATAATGGTGTAGGGCATAACAATGTGGAAGACACAGAAATGATAGAGATAGGCTAACTGTCACTTCTTAAATAGCGAAATAATGCTTAGCATTCTGGCCTAACTGCTGAATATCCGTGACCAATCCTCGTGTCTCAGGGAGGGAATTTTATAAGCATACAAAAAGAGAATAGCATAGGATGGGTCTGATCTTAATTGCTTCAAAGGATATTCAGCAGTTATGTTTAGCTAATTTTTTTTTAATCAAATATAACAATTACGAATTTATCAACTAATATTACGTTTTAAAAAACGATGTGTGTGCAGCGGTTGTTGGTATCAATTTAAGTAACACATCTGATCTGTTATAAAGGAAAATTATTAACCTATTAACCGGGGACGGATGAAAATATTTACCTTCTTTTATATGATATCAAAGATTAAATAAATCAGTTTTATTTTTATTTCTCATTGCGCTATTAGAGCAACGTTATATGTGCAATTTTTACAACTTATTTTATTTGAGATCTCCCCGATTAACAGGTTAATTTTAAGTTGATATTTTATTAGTAATTGTAATAAGAATTATACGTTTTATATTCATATTTACACAATTTAACTCTTTTGTGATTCACGTTAGTATATATATATATGTGTACGAATATTAATAAGATAATATCAATTTTGTAGATTTTATTTACAAAAGATAAATGTAAAACAACGAAAATGGTAAAATGCTGCCATCAACCGCTCTGTTGCTTTAATCTATTTTTTCATGCTAACATACTATTTGATTATTTATAAATTAATTTTAGCAGCACATTGATTATTTATGCAATTAATTTTAGCAGCAATAACGTTTCTATGGGAGCAACGATAGCATATTTTGCCTAAATAATAGTCAAAGTTAGATGCATTTATGCAAATGAAGCAATGGAATTGCATTTTTACAGTTTAAAGTTCCTACAACAAAAAAATTGCAATATATACGAATATTTTGCTCACATGACATAATAATATTGACTAATAGAAACATATGAAAGATAGCGTATAATCTTTAGCAATTTTTTCAAAATGCAATTGTTCCAGAAATAGCAATTTACTCTATAAGCATGCTGCCATAGCAACCATATTACTGCACAACTGAAAAATCTATAAGAAATGAAGAGTTTTACATTCGTTCCTATATTTTACACTTGTTAATAGTGTTTTTTAATTACAAAGGAACGTGAATGATACAAGTTACCTTGAACTTATTCTTTTTTCTTTTCTTTTTCTTTTTTTGTTAATTAATGCAATATTGACTATAGACATATATATTCATAGATAAATTATAATACAAAATATAAGCAAGAGTAACTATTTGATGCTCAGCAAATTTCCAAACTACCCAAGTGTTCACTGGCCATGATATCTGGCAAACATTACATTTAACTATTTACAATAATTCCATGGTCGAGATGTAATATTAACCCAATAATAAAGAACTTTTCTCTATATAATTTGTGCTTAACTATTAATTCAATATATATACACTTAATGTTGCATTTCGACTATGTACGCAAATAAATGCGTATAATAAATATACACATAAGATTATAATATTCGCAGTTGTATTGTAATGTAAAAAATATCTATTCGACAAAATATGATTATTTATAAGCTATTATTATATGTATCAAAGAACGTACACTTTCAATGTTAAATTAAGAATGTGCCTACAGAGTTTTCAAGATGCTACTAAAAACTAGAACAATGTGCCGAATTTAGAAATCTAGAAGGAGGACATAATATGGAGCATATTAAAAACTGTCGTTACAATCATTGTTGAAACAAATCACTGTTAAAATCAAATAAGATTAGAATTCTTTTTCTTTCGCAATTTCAATTATGTATAATCATCTTTTTATGAAGAAAGTATAACTCAAAAAAAAAAGAGAGAGATCTATTATTCATTATCAATTATTTTGTAGAACCGAATAATGAAGATTATAGTGAAATACTATTTCCAAATATAGCAAATAGAGAACTTTGTAGTTGAATTCTTAAAACTCTAATGATGTGCTCTCAAACAGACTGTGACATCGATACTCATTGTTATGACCCATTTTTAACAGGACCTAAATAAGGATTATGGCGCTACATGTTATTATTCTTAAGGAATTCTTGCAAATTAATATATCAAATATTTATCATGGTACTATACGTTTAATTATTTACAAGTCTGTTTTTAAGAAAAAAAAAGAAACAAGAAAAAACAAGATTGACAAAAAAGTATTATTCCATAATCTTCCTATCATATAAATTTAAGAGCACATATTTATCGATTGAGGCACGATTTATATTAATTGAAAATTATAAAAAGATGTTAGAATGAAATTAACACAATTAACCTGTAACAAAAAGGTAATATGTGTTTCATGCTTCCAATTAAGAAAAATTGTAGTTTCTTCAATTGATTTATTGCTATCATGGTTTGTAATCCTCTTTAAATCGTGTATACCAATAAATATAATGATTTATGACATAAGCTCGTTTAAATATGTTAGATAATTGAAACACATGAAAAATATTACATGTACTTAGATGATCATGGAAAATATTACAAATGAATTAATATTTTATTTTTAAATTTATTTAGTAGATACGCACTATCTACGAAATACTATCAATCTTGTAATAATACTTTTGTATTTTCAATCATGTAACATAAGTAGGTGCATATGTACTGACATACACAGCAGTGTCCATTATTATTACTGTTATAAAAACAAGATCATGATCAATAGTTCAATAGCATCCTACCTATATGTATGCCAGACGCAAGTCATCACCAAAAAAACATAAATATGAATTATTAAAAAATGTGAGTTAGCTTGCTATACAGCAATATTATTTTTTAATTACACACAAAAGGGAAATAACCCAATAAACTTATACACTAATACGAGATTGTTTCCTGCATATCTAGTCTGTACATGCGTTGAAATCATTCATTTAAATACATTTAAATACAATATAGGTAGCATATAAAATAATACATAAAAAAATGAAAAATTTTAAATATATTATTATCTAATATGTTCGTCAATTATGCTAAGTATTATAATAATTGTGATGATATTTTTAAGTTATTTTCATTACAATTAATACAATTAATTTTCGAGCAAATACATTTCATATAATTCTTTATCTTTTTCAGACAAAAATCGTGGAATAAAATTGATTTTTACAATTTCTGTGAAACCTTCTTCTAATGTTGGTGGTATATAATTTTTCCTGATAAAACAGACAAATATATAACAAGAATACTTTCAAAAGTGTAATAAAAAAAACAAATATGATATAGTAACTTGAAAAATCTAATTCTACTTACATATAAGAGTTTATGATGATGTCACTAATCTTAGCATGATTAGAATCAACTAATTCACGAAACTAGAAATAAATAAAAATAAAATGATATTAGAAATATATAAATAAAACTAGGAAATATATAAAAACAAAAATCTTATTTTACCTTATTATTATGTTTGGCATGTTCAGTACTTGTTGTCAAGAGAAAGCATCTAATTGGAATATTATATTTTTTTGCTACTGTAATATATCTTTCACGTGAGACAGGATTTGGATTAGTATTGTCTATAACAACACGTTTCCCTTTAATCAAAGATTGTTCCATAGTAGATATACATTTCTGCCAACTTCCCAAAGTATCTCTGTTAATGTAATCGTAGTCGGTTAAATAAAGTTTAGCAAAATGAGATTTTCCAGAGCCAGGACTACCAACCATGAGTATCATCTGTTGTATTTATAAAACAGTTATTATTTTTATACAATTATATAATAAAAAATAAAAAAAATGAAAATATTTATTTTATATTATCTAATACATACTTCTTGTTGTTGCGAAGTAATTTTAGCATCAGTGGGGTTATCATCTTTTTGCAATGCTTTTGGATTAAATGTAGGTAAAATATATGGTGCAGCTTTATGCCCAAGAAAGTGTTCTTCTGGGGTTTGAAATTGTAAACCTATATTCATAGCCATTAAACGATCTACTTTAGAATGATCCTTCTTTCTACCAGGTGCCCAATTTTTTTGTCTACCTGCCGCATCTCCAACATAAAAAGAATTTAATTTATCAATGCTGAAACCTCCATTTTTCTAAAAAAGAAAATAATTATGTCACCATTATAATAATATTTTTAAAAAGATAGAACATTCTTATATTGTACATACATCGTTGACGAGTTTATTCCACATTCCTGGTGCTGGTTTTCTATATATATTTTTTTCCATAGAAATAAAGACCTATGATTTAAAATGTTACATAAGTAAAAAAGAATTATAGCATTAAATGTTTTAGAAATATAGAAATATTTACTTGAATAGGAACACCTAATTTTTGTACTACTTTCTCAATTTTGACTTTAAAATCTTCTATTTTCACTTTTCCTGTACCAAGAGCTCCTTGATTAGTAAAAATGACAATTTTATAACCATCTTCATAGAATTGTTTTAATTTTTTAGGTACTGTAGGGTATATCAATTGCCAATCATGAACATCTTTTGGAAATACAAGACCAGACTTTGTTTTTATCAATGTGCCATCCATGTCATATGCAGCTATCTGTAAAAACAAACATTTTGTACGTATCTAATTATTTGTGTTTTTTTTAATTAGAATCAATAATATTTTTTAAATCACAAATATTACCTTTGGACGGTTTTGCACATTTGGTGGAGTATATATCAGTAATTCTTTATTACTGTCCCACAATCCTGTAGTTTTCATTGTACTATTATCTACATCATTTTCCTTGGATGTTGAAGCAATAGCATTGATTTCTTTATCTTCTCCATTTATCGAATAATTGTTTTCATTGCTAATCATTTCTTGTACGATAGCATTACTTTCATCTTCTATTTTGCGCATTTTGCACGAGTTCGTTGTATCTATACTTAATGATTCATCTTCCGAATCATAAGATCGTTTTTGTACCAATGTTTGATCATTCTGTTCTTTAGGTGGTGGATTAAATTCTATTTGATATATGTGCTTCCCATATAAAATTTCTAATCTATCATTATGTTTGACAATGAATCTATTATCTTTTTGAGTTTTGAAGCCATTTATACCACAAGCTTTTGTACCAACTTGTTGAACCGTTACTATATGTTGCACATAATCTGCACATAATCTAACTACAAAATTAATAGAAAATAATATGTTTAGATTAAAATTTAATTAAAAATTTAGAATAAGAATTTTATAAATCAAAATATACGAATTGATTTATACATTATATATATACAATAAATTAGGTAGAGAGGAAATATTTAAAAATTAAAATATGTTAATAATATATGTTAAACCTTGTTTTCTTGAACACTTTATATCAATAATATTAGTTCCTTCAGAACGTCCTATAAAGATTGGAGAAGAATCAGGTAAATAAACAGTTGATAGAGTTTCACTATTACTTCTTAAATAACAACTCTTAGCTCGTTCACCCATTCCAATATAATTACAATTTCTGTAATATAAAATTTTATGTAATTCTATAAATCAATTCTTTTTTTTTTTATATAAATGAACTGTTGTATGTATATTTGTTCTAGATTTATTAATATTTTATACAGAGATACAACAAATATATAAATATATTACTTGTTTTCAATAATATAAAATTTATAAATTTGTAACTGTTATATACATTCGTAGTCGTCGCAATTCAAAAAACCGTAATAAAATCATCTGCAATAATGTATGCATTATGTAATCATTTTTTCTACATTTATTATATAAATCTTATACATCAAGTATATATCTTAGAATCATTTCAAATAATTTCTATTTCTACTTCATCTCGTTATAAGTTCAATAAAAATTATTTATAAAAACATATATAAAACTTATTTATTTATAAATAAAAATATAAAACATTATTCAGACATTACTTTTAATCATTGACTAATTATAAATAAGAGAGATAACTTTATTGCTTTTTTGTTTCTTGTATGATGCGCTCTCATTAGATGCTTCACTATCACGTGATTGAACAGTCTCTGTGGACATGCTTTTTGTTTGGCGTAGCCACTTACCATATGACCATTCTATGATTGGTCAGTTGTGTCAGGTCGCTGTTGATGGCGCGTCTATTTCCAACACTTCGGAAGATTCCCTTGAATGTTTACATGATACATGATTGAAGTGTAACTACGACCGTTACAGTTTTGTTGTACGGTCATTATTTTGTGTATTTATATTAATTTTTAAGTAAAAACTAGTCCGTTTTAACAATGAGCGCTGAAGAAGAGGTTTTACGAATTCAAAAAAAGTTAAACAAAATGTCAAGTGGTGACGGGACGGTGAGTAAGTGAGTAAAATTAACCTAGTTGCATATCGCTTGAACATGTCGATGAATTAAATCAAAGAGGGATAACATTTTAAGAATAAAAGTTTTAATCTTTTAAGATATTTGTTAATTAAATATATTATTTAAATATAAGAAATAAGTTTGGCATATGTTTATCTACAAGTAAACAATTGTGTTTTGATTCATATAGCATAATGAAGTTATAGTGCATGTTCAAAGTGTAATATCCAAAGTACATTATTCAATATAGTTGAATTTTTTTCAAATATTTGAAAGATCATTTCGAATGTCTCTGAAATTTGTTATTTAATAGTATATAAATTATATGTGATACTCTGGAAAAATATTAAACGATAAGTATTAAAAATTTCTATAATTACAAATATTTTATTTACTTTTGAGTGTTTTTCTTCCTTCTTTCTTTCAGGGTCAAGAACAAGCTCTGGAGTTACTTAAAATTTTACAGAAACTTCCTGTTGACTTGGAACTTTTAACAAAAACAAGAATCGGTATGACAGTAAATGCTTTAAGAAAATCAAGTAGAGACGATGAAGTAATTTCATTGTCGAAGACTCTTATTAAGAATTGGAAAAAGTTTTTATCTGGTAAGCAAATTACATTTAATTGTAGAAAAAATATATTGATAAAAAAATGATTACATTTTGCATGTTTTATTTTATAAGTATTATTAATTCTATTTTAGGGTCTAATAAAGATAAAGATTCTACTACTTCGAGTAGTTCAAAAAAAAGAGAAGAAAAGTCCGAAAAAAATAAAGACGAGGCAGATCAAAAGAAAGATAAAGATATGGTGGATGGAAACGATGTAAAAATAAAAGAAGAAAAGCCTAATAAAGATCTTCAAAGAAAACAAGCTTCATTTCCAGCTCCTACTACAACAGATGCCGTAAGATTAAAATGTAGAGAATTGTTAGCTGCCGCATTGAGAGTGGATGGTAAAACTGTTGATGGTTGTGCTAGTCCAGAAGAATTAGCAGAAGAATTAGAAGAAGCAATATATGCAGAATTTAAGAATACCGATAATAGATACAAAAATAGGGTAAATAATAAAAAAATGAAAATAAAATAAACCATCTATCAATTGCTTATATCTTATACGCTATGGTGTATATTATTTTATAGGTTCGCAGTAGAGTTGCAAATTTACGTGACGTTAAAAATCCTAATTTAAAAACGAATTTCATTGTCGGTGCTATTACACCAGCACGGTTAGCTGTTATGACTGCCGAAGAAATGGCAAGCGATGAGATAAAACAATTACGGGAACAATTCAAAAAGGAAGCAATTAATGATGCTCAACTTGCTACTGTACAAGGCACTAAAACCGATTTACTCAAATGTGGTAAATGCAAAAAACGTAATTGTACCTATAATCAAGTACAAACACGGTCAGCCGATGAACCTATGACTACTTTTGTACTATGCAACGAATGTGGAAATCGATGGAAATTTTGTTAATTGTTTTCATCGATTTCATTTCTTTATCATTGTCATACATGAAAAATGTACTTCAATCGAATTGTATCTATAAAAGTGGTATTTGTTTGACACATACTAATAAGATGTCATTAAAAAATATATAAAAATTATGAATCTTGAAATGTACATTGGCTATCTTATTAGTAACTACATCTTCATTAAGTTCGAATGTTTACTTTAATGTATATACTAAGAACAGAATGTATTTAATCGGTGTACTTTATAGCACATAAATTAAGACTGTCTCTAATTTTTTTCTCTCAATTTGATGAATTAAGCAAATATAGAGATTTTAAAAGAAAATAATATTATTCATTCTCCCTAATTAGATGAATACTTTAATTATAGCTTATAATGTAATTTACATGTTTTATTATATTTAGTTTTAAACAAATCATTTTTCTAAATGTTTAAAATGTGTTAGTAAATTTATTACCATACACATTTAGTTACACAGATAATTTGCTGCGCCATCTAACATTGTAGATATAAAATGAAAATTGTAGATAGTTTTCTATCTCGTAGTTAGAAGATTTTAACCTAATTACAGGCAAAGACTGCGCAGATGCATCATAGTCACGCGATAAGATAGATACTTGAAGGTCTTGTAGGACAACATTATTCTAACCTTATTTAAATTAGCAGTAATTGGCATGTGATCTTGGATGATGGATGTTGTAAACAACAATGAATTAATATTTGCATCTCCGTTGATATTATTACAAAGCAAAATTGATTTAAATACTTTAAAATATGAAAATACTTGAATACAAAATAATTGAATAGAATTTAAACGTCATGAAGATATTGGATAACGTGTATTGTTGCAAGCAATATCATTCAACATTTATGTATAATGCTTTAAGATATATTCTCACTCGAACTATAATATTGTCCTATTTTGTTATTGTTTTGATGCATACATAAACAAATTAATTTATTCATAGTAATATATTTTTGTATAATCAGAAAAATGTGTGAAAATATACACGTTAAAGAACAATGGCAACTTCTACAAAACCTCAGATTTACTGTGGAAGGGTTACTCATTGATGGTATAGCAAATGTATGGAATGTTTATGGTGGTTTAAATAGATTACACAATGCAATGGAACAAATCTTCAAACATGGCTTTCGTATATTTAATTCTAATGTAAGTAAAAGATGTAACATATAAATTTGTGTTCAAAAAATAAAGTATAATATTTTCATTAGTATATTGTTAAATGATAACTTAAATGTTTATTTTTAAATAAATATAGTAATGATAAAAATTGAAATTTATAGGGTGAGCCAGATTGTTGGATTTTTATTCAAGGATTAAATTGGCTTCAACCGTCATTAGTGTCATCACCCATAATATCTGAATGCGAAGATTATTTTTCTAATTTACCAACTAAAATCATTTCTCGGAAAGATATGTTATGGTTGTACAAAAGGTAAGGATGCGAATAAATATAGTTTCTAATAATCGAGAAATAAAAACAACACTATTTGTTTATAGTTTAGAAAATCACAGCTTATCTCACAAACTATCTTGGCTTTTATCCGATAAGGAACATTTACTTTCTTGTCTCGAACCATGGGCTTTTCTTTGTCAAGAAAAGTTGGCCGAGGCTACTCTGATATGTTTAAGAGCAGTAGAAAGGAACCAACCAATACTTTTAACAGAGATCGATCCATGTTTAGTAAGTTTTTACCTAACTTAAATGTAGAATTAGTTGTGCATATATAATTATTTTTAATAAGTTGTGTTAAATTTCAATCTTTACAGTTTCAACCAAACTGGATCTCGTCTAATTTAAGCCCGAAAAGACATAAACGTTCTTCATCTTATCCTGCTAACTTTTGTTCTACGACTTTGGGTATACTCAGAGAAAGAAAACTACATATTCAAACAAGTGGTCAGTTATCGTACACAAATATAAGTGTTAAAAACATAGCGTCTCAACATAATCAAGATAATATTAATAAAAACAATATGAATAAGAAGGATAAAGTTTATGATATTTCTTTGAAAACTTGGAGTAGTCTTCCGACATTAGAGGACTCTCATAACAATTCTTCGAAAACTTCAATAACTGTTTTAAACTCTACCGAAAATCCATGTGTGCATAAAACTGTTAAGATTCAAACACCTTCTGTTGAGTTGTCAAAAATAATTCACATTAATTACTCGGATGTTAAACAATCAACGAATTCGTCGAGCGAAAAGGTAGCAACTAAACCAAAGACTCCTACAAGAAAAATGAGAAATAAAATAAAAATGGCGCAAGAGAATAAAAGAATGTTAAATACTTCTAGTGGAAGCTCCAGTACTTTAAATTATGAAGATTCGATAAGAGGAGTCGTTGAAGAACATTGTATTTCATCAGAAACCACAGATGGAATAAATTTAAAGAAACATGGAACAAATGGTATCAAAATAGATCGGAAATTTAAAAAGATAAGTGCTTTTTTACCAAGATCTGCACCAGAGTTTTCTAATTCGTGGTCAGTTGAAATAGAAGGACAAAAGGATATTAGAACGCCAAAGAAAAGTTTTATGGAGGATGGTGGAAGTAGTGTTCAACCAATGGCTACAGGATTTTTTCCGAGGCCTATAGAAGGACAAAGCTTGACAAGTTTTTTATCTTCAGCACAATTTTCTAAAGCTAATGCTGAATTAGATAGGGAAAATGCACATTTTAGTATTTCCGAAGCTATGATAGCTGCTATCGAACAAATCAAATGTAACAGGCAATGGTGTCTTGTGGATGAAACCGTTGAAGATAGCGATGAAGAAATTAATAATCTTAAACAAAGAATACGAATTAGACGACGCCAGCGTCAAGAAGAACGATGTAGAGGAAGAATATGGAATCGTGATTTATTCAGTGATGGAAAGACTGATACAACAACTACCGATCAAAGTGTGAGTCCTTTATCAACCTCTTCTAATACTACATCTGATAGTATTTCAACGGATGATGTAGAAGATATAGAAGTAGATAATGCGAATATGACTAAATTGAACAATTCTGGAATATCTGCATCTATGGCTTCACTATATTCTGATGCTGATTTACATCAATTTAAACAAGGTTTAGAATTGTCGCAAAATGAAAGTATTATATCTGCAGAAGGTGTAGCATTGTCGCTTATTAGTAGATTTAGTGAGAAGCAGTTACCGCGAGCAAGCGAATTGCAATGGCTTGTTTCTGAAAAAGATGCTCCACAACGATTATTACCTCTACCAAAAAGTTGGCCTGTTAGTCCGGATGAAGTTGAAAAAGAGGATTCAATTCAATTACGTGGAACTGTCGAATGGGCTCCACCCAGACCACAGATTATATTTACTCCACATCCTCCACCTATGTAAGCGTATTTAAAATTATATTTTTAATATTAGATTATTAGATTATTCGATCTGTTATAATAATCTCATCAATGTATTTTCACAGGAGACGAAAATTAATAGCTAAACAAAATTATAGATGTGCAGGTTGTGGTATGAAAGTTGCAGTTAAATATGCTAACAAGTTTCGATATTGCGAGTACTTGGGTAGATATTTTTGTACTGGCTGTCATACAAATCAAGTAGCTCTAATACCAGGAAAAATATTATCTAAATGGGATTTTAATAGGTATTTCAAAATATTTATTTTAATATATTCTGTATTGTGTTTAAAGTATGTTAAATTCATTTATGTTATTTTAAGGTATCCTGTGTCTAACTTTTCATACAGATTATTAGACCAAATGTTGCTTGATCCATTGTTTCAAATTCAGGATTTAAATGCTTCATTGTACAGACGTATAAAACAGTTAGAAAGAACAAGAATACTACGCACGAAGTTATTTTTTCTCAAAGATTTTTTGTATACTTGCCGATTTGCAGCAACGTATGTTTTCTTATTATTCGTGACTTGAAATGATATTTTTAATTATTTGATGATAAATCATTTTTAATATGTACTTTAATTTTTAAACAGCGTTCAAGATATTTTGAAAAAAGAGCCAAATTATATTATAAATGATCCACATATATACTCTATACAAGATCTGATGTACGTTAAGCTTGGAATATTACCCATGCAATTACAAGAATTGATCGAAGTGTGCAATGCTCATGTTACCGCTTGTGAGGTATGAAATATTTTTTTTTCAACATTATTCATACATATATGTGCTTACATGTATTCACTGTTACGTTATTTTATGTTGTATTTTATTATTATTATTTAAATATAATTTTGTATAATTTGTTTCAGTTATGTCAAGCAAGAGGATTTGTATGTGAAGTATGTTACTCCAAAGACGTGATATTTCCATGGGAACTGTCCAAAATTACCCGATGTGAAATTTGTGGAGCTTGTTTCCACAATGAATGTAAAGCAACGTTTAATAAATTAAAATGTGAACGTTGCGACCGTTTGCAAGCTAGAAGAGTATCGAGACAGGAAGCACTTTGACAAAAGGTAAGAATTTCTTCTGTTATAGAAACATCAATTAAATTAGAATGTAAACGATAATAGAGATTTTGGAAAGTTTTTAGATTATATGTAAATTAAAATTTGTTATTATTTATAATTTATTTATATATATTCTTCATCTATGTTTTATCTCTCTATAGTCATGATCGATAACATTTAGTATTTTTAAATCTCAGTATCAGCATATAAACATTTTATGGTTCCTTTTAATTATTAGCCATTCATTTAGTATTAATATAATGCGAAGAAATGTTAACGATGCGATGTACTTGGATATAATTAATAACAATATTATAAAAACTATCCATACCTATATCTAATACTATGACATATATTATATGGTCAGCGTTTAGAATGTATCTTTATTTCGATAGAATTGTTTTATTTTTCAGTTATTATTTTACTAATAATTTGCGCTTAATTATATACTGGTGAATAAAACACACGTTCTACGTTAAGAAAACATTTTAAATGCATACCATTAGGTGGTATGGTAAGACTGACAAAATTGTGATATACAATACTAATTTTCTCAATTATATAATTTTTATTTAAATAAATACATTTTGTATATATATAAAAGGAAAGATGTATCTTTTTGCTAGCGATTGTTACCACAATACAAGAAAAAAGAAATGTTATAAGAGTTAATGAAGAAAATGTTTAAGAGTAATAAATAATTTAAAATATAAAGTTAACATATATATATATATAGAAGAAAAGAATTTCCAGTAAAATATTATATACAAGTTAATTAAAAATCTATATTTTGTAGATAATATATACAGAGATAAATATGATAAAACTTGTATTTAGTTATTTAGTATCATAAGATATGCTTATAGTTTAAAAATACTAATACTATTTGTATGCTAAGTAATACTAATACTAATTGTGCATGTCAGAAGAAATAATATTAATAGTAATAATGATAGTAACAACAACAATAACATAGATGAACCTATTTTTATCTCAAGAGTATGTTATCAAATATTTATTAAAAAAATGTTAGGATAAAAATCATTTATAAAGAAAAAAACTACTCCTTTATTTTATACAATTGTTTGTAAGTTACTGATATAATTTAAAATTTATCATGTATATATTAAAAATGTAGCAATAATCAATTGAAAGCATAACATTACAAAATTTAAATTGAAAAAGGATTTAAACGAACATTATGTACGATTCATTATTATATTTTCAATTTCATTTAACATAATGTTTGTTTAACTTTATAATAAACTCAATAAAATAACAAAATTATATGGTTTTATTATTTATAATGGTCGACATACAAACTTATACAATCATAAACACTTACATGTTCGATAGTTATAAAATATATATATTTACACCACCTAAATTTTCAGTAAATCTTATCACGGCTGCACATTACCAAATCTCTCAATTCAGCTTTTATTTTTAAAAATTTGTTTCCAATTTATGAAGGATATGTGTACATTAGTTACAAATGACCAGTATGTACAATTGTATGCGTGAATTTGTGATACATTTAAAAAATCATTAATTGCTACTACACAATATAAATTGAATTTTGTTAATATGCAAGTTATATTGGTATAAAATAAGAAATTTTGCAGTATGTGCAATTAATACTCGAAAATTTGCGATATTTTTAAGAAATGTTTTATATCACAGGTGGTAGTAATTTGTTTACTTATTTATTTTTTTTATTTATATATATACATATATACATATATATGCATATATATATGTATAAATATAAAAATAAGAAGTTTGAATATAAGTGTAAATACAATTTTCAATTTATATTATAATTAATTATGTTTTGTTATGCTTTGGAATATTTCATTACTTGGTTGCAAAACTTAGCCACATAATATTATATAGATAACCAATTCATTTGAATACAAACATTGATGTATTGGAAACAAAATTTTATATTTAAAGTGACGGTATATTATATATTTCAATATAAATAAAATAGGAGTAGAAGAATATAATAATTTATTTCATTGTGTTACTTTTTATATATATATCGTTGTAAAAATATTTGATCAAACATTTTGTTGAGCATTACAACGAACGTACTTTTTTTTTTTCTTTTTTTCTTTTATAAAACTTCTAAAAGTAAAAGCATGCTACGAGTTTCTTTTTCTTATTTATAATATTTATCAAATTCAGTCATTATATATTAAAATACTATAGAATCATACGGGCACATTCTGTATGAACACTGAAAAATTTGATAAATATTCGTCATTCACATTCTTTATCAGTTTACGTCTAAGATGTATAAATGCATAACAATGCGCCACACGGATATACTTTAAAGAAGATGCAAAATAATAAATTTCTATAAAATCTATTCGTAAGTTTATAACAATTCAATGAATTGTTACAATACAGAGTATACAATGTTGTAAAAAAGAAAACAAAAAGAAAAATATCAGTAGAAAAGAAAAAAAAAATAATAAATAAATGCATATCTGAATCTTTTGATATTTTAAAATACCTTGCGCTAAACATTGCCTGAAAGTACAAAAGTGTGGCGTTAAAATAAATATTTTTTGTTAACAAAAAATTATAAAACAAATTGTGGTATAGAGCGATAAAGAGGATATTGAAGTCTATAAATAATAATAATAATAATAATAATAATAAAAAAAAGAAAAGGTAGATGCATAACGAGATTATTTGTATTGACTTTTAGAAGATAATTTTTATGCGAAGCATTAATTGAGCTTCTGTGTCATTCAATATAAGCTATTTTTACATTTCACAATAGTAATTAAAATTACACCGAAATATTATCTTTTTTCCTATTCCTTATGTAAACTGTGTTCAATCATTTATTATGATCTGAACATTGATGCTTGTGAGATTATAATGATAACATTTTAGCTTACGCATAGATCAACTAATAACAGTTAATCAGATTTATGTTTTGGAATAATTATAGAAATATCTATCTACATTTAAATGCTTATTAAAAGTATTTAAATATCTAGAGTATCTTTTAATGGCAGTTTTGCTACTTCAAAGAATATCCTAAAAAAGTAAATAAATTTTAGTTTAATTAATAAATTTTTCATATTTCTTAGGAGATATTTATTTACAGATATAGTTCTAGCATATTTTATATAATAATTACAATATTTATAATATTAAAAGCGTTTACTTACTTATGACTGTATTTATTGCGAATTGTTACTAATGCTTCTTTATGTTTTCTATGTAGTCCTTCATTTAAAACATAGACAATATTTCGTATTTCATCAACTTTATAACCACTATAATATTCTAAAGTTGGAGTCCATCCACCTAAATCTTTCATTTGAAATGCAAGTAGAAGAGCAGACGCTGCCAGTTTACTATCACTAAACCTAATGGCCGAATAATCCATCAATGAATATTCCAAGATATATCGAGCCAGAGTTAATGTTGGCATTGATACTTTTCCACACTATATATATATATATATAGATATAAAATTGAATTAATATTTCATTTTATTATTATGAGATTAATAACAAAATAAATAAAATACACACCCTAGCGTATCGCCTAAGAAATCTGTAAGAAAGAGGTATACCTAAATCAAAATCTACTACTTTTAAAACACTTATTTCCATTTTGATAAGTTCTCCTTGCGAATAAGCGCCGTCACATATATACAAGAAATCTTCAACCATCGGGGGTATCCTTTCCTAATTACACAAACATATATGTATAAAAAAATTATAATCAAATATCGAGTAAAATATCGTAATTATATTTCAAAACGATGTAAGGAGAAATATTAGTGAATTTGGATTTATTTACGACATGAATTTAACTTACGTCGTATTTACTGGCTATAAAAAGACTGGAAGCGCCTAAAAGTTGTAAAGTCTCCGTACCAATTGTGACTTTTGTTAAATAGAGGTCAACTAATTTCACAGCCAAATATAAAGTTTCATGGTTGAGTTCAAATGATTCTTGCACTTCAACCATCCAATCTACTAAAAGTGATCGCATCCAACGTGAAAGGCATACTTGTTTTTCCATATAATCACCAATAGGGAATAAACTTTCTCGATCCTTTAAATAATTAAAAATATCCATAGCATACTGTGATACTTGAAATGGATCTAACCAATTTTCTATATCAAAATCCCACTGTACGCCTTGCGGTAGTATCCTTTCAGGTATAGGATCAACATTTTTTGTAGTAATATATGTTATTTCTACTTTATCTTTCGTAGTATCGTCAATTTTTGGTTTTTCGTTGATTTCATTTTTCTCATTCTTCTGATTTTTTTCATTTATTTCAGCCTAAATGTACATTTATTTTAAATTTATATATTTATATACAGTTATGTAGCCATAAATGCTATATGTATAGAGCATAATATTAAATTAATTGATTATATGCGCGTATGAAAGTTATATAATTAACATTGATAAAAACTTACCTCGTTATTTACTCTCTTAGATATTTTAATACTATTTTCTGATTCTTCTTCCAATGCACTCATATACAACGAGCTATTCTCGGATTTTTGGGAATCTAAGCTAGGCCTAATAGGTTCTATTTTATTGTTAACTATTTTATTTTCTTCTTCTTCATGTTTGATTGCTTGCACACGCTGTACTGGCTTTAATTTAGTTATTGTTACTACATCTTGTTTTGGAAATATTTTCTCTGCTACAACCTTATTTGCATTTCTTGGAATATGTGGTTTGGTTTTAGTAGCAATTTTTTTAACTACTTTTTTTGGTTCCGGTTGTTGTGTTCCTAATTGTTTTCCAATAGCCTGAATACATAAAGGAATAATAAAAATGAGCACTTAAAAAGAATACTTGTGTTAAATATAAACGAAACAATACTTACGTTGGTAATATTTCCTAATGCAGATCTTTTAACAGTTTTATCTTTCAACGGTGATGCATCTGCTTTTCTTTTACCTCGGTTATCTTTTTTTATTATTGGTTGCTTTATAGATAAATTGTTAACTATTACATTTTGGCTTCTTGTTGAAATTCCTTTTCTTAATGATATAATAGAACCATTTGATTTGGTTTCCCTAAGTGCCGATTTGCGTGGAACCATTTTTGTTACTATTATTTAACTAAGAAATTTGTTTATAAACTTCTACAAAAAAAGAAACGAAAATTTAGATTAATATAAACATATAATCATACAATACACGCATATTTTTTCAAGTAACTTCTACATTTGCAATAAGCCTGCAATATCCTGAGTCTAATAAATTACCAAACAAATATCGTCGATTATGATTCCACATTCTTTTTCTTCCTAAAAATTTACTCCAAAAAAACTGCAGTTACAAGAATAAATGAAATCAAAAAACGCGGGAATACATAAATGATTATATTTGTGATAGATGATAGGATATTAATATTGTATTAAATTTATAATTCATAAACACTACATTTTTTTTATTCGAATATTTTATAAATGAAATAGAATTTAGAGTTAAGAAATTTGTGAAACTTTTAGTTTAATACAAGAGTCACCATTGTGGGCAGAGAAAACATTCGACGATTAGAATGTTAAATGGATATCGTTACTTTTAGGTTATAATATTAAAATCAAAGATACATAGATAAAAGTTACCTGAGAAAATAATTATTTATGTATATAATATATATATTTGAAAATGTATGAACTTTCACATTTATATGATTTCTATGCAACAGAACGTTACTAAGCTGTTCAATCGTTCTATAGAGCAACCGTAGTTGACGCTGCTTCAAAACAATTCAAAATATCACAGTTGATACACGTATATCTTACGATTGGACAATCTTAATTTAAGAGGGCCAATAAAAATGCGAGTTTAGCGATCGATCTGCTATCTATGACGGAAGTATAAATTTTTTTCAAGTTGAACAAACTTTAATTACTATTTCTTGGGGAGCTGGGAAAAATTATCTAGGGTCATTTTAATTTATTACTTTTTAAATAAAATTTTGTTAAACGCGTTAATATCTAATTTTCAATATATTTATTTAAACGAATCTTTGATAATTATTATAACTTTTTTTTGATAAAAATGAAAAAAGATTATTAGTAAATTATATATAATGTAATTATACGTGTAATACACAATGTAATTAATTATATTATAGTTTTGTAAATCACGCGAAGTAATATTCAAATAACGTTATCTTCACATTTTTTTTTCATTGAGAGTGAAATTAAACCGTTTGAAGACATTTTTGAATCTGACCACCAAGTAAACTATTTATTTATCAAAAATTGGAAAGAGTAATAATTCAAAGTTGTTATTTATAATTTGTTTACAATATTATATTTATAGTTCGTAATCGAATATAGTATTTTTTAGTGTAGAATTTTTTCTTTCATCTGATATTTTGATGCAGCATTTCAAGGTTAGTGACCTTATTATAAGGAAGTACAAAAAACTAATAAAAAAAAAATAGTTGATATCGATCATAAATTTGACATCCTATTGGAAATATATACATCATTTAAAATAATTCGATGCATTCAGAACGCAGTATGTTAATGATATAAGCAAATGAATAACGAGACTCGCTAACG
Organism: Polistes canadensis; assembly: GCF_001313835.1. Lineage (NCBI taxonomy): Eukaryota > Metazoa > Arthropoda > Insecta > Hymenoptera > Vespidae > Polistes > Polistes canadensis. The sequence continues at coordinate 1,259,719 of NW_014569557.1, read as the reverse complement.
CATTGTTTTTATATAAAACTCTTCGTTACGTTTAATTACTCTGCTTATTCACCTTTGATCTTTCATTAAGTTTATCTTACGTCATTAAAGTTACCGACCGGGTACAGAAATAACTTATTTGTAACGTAAAGTTTATTAGTTAAGTTTCTTAACCTGAAAATTACTAATATCGACGATTGTAATTTATTACAATTTGTTAGATATTTATATTTATATACATACGTGCAATTTAATTTTATTTCTGTGCATAGAACGTCAAAGTGCGACAGAGAGCAAAATAGCATGTAATTGCTGCTGTTGTTTTCTTGACACTATTGTTGTATTGTCACGCATTTTGTTATGCGTTTACAAATGTTGCTTCGTAACACGTGTTGAGCATCGACAATATGGGAGAACGATTTTTAGTGAGTTATATTAAAATTGATAATTGTTTCGCGTATGTCTCGGATACCTGGCTACGTAGACAAGGAACAAAGGTTAGTGTTTTCTTTCTTTATTTGTTTTCTTATTGCGCTAATCATTTTACGCTACCTGTGTGAAGTAAAATAAATTTGGAACAATATAACCGATTGAGATACTATTATTATATATTTTTTATCTTTGTCGCTAGATAGCAGGATCATTTGTTTCGACATTTTGTTATTTTATCGACCGTACCATATGTCGATAATTTTATTCTTCTTTTAAATTAATTATTTACATTAAGATACTTTTTATGATTTTTGAAAATTATTATTATTTAATCTAATTGTGTTGCTATATATTATTTATCGCAGAATAACGTAATCGCAGTATCGCACAAGGATGCGACATACTTTTTATCATGTAGTTCGAGACAAATTACCGATAGAGCGCTATGTCTTTCTGCGCCATTTGCGAAATGTTTGAATATAGAGGAAGGTGATGAAGTTTTTATATCTTTTGTAAAAGATGTGTCATCTTTGATGAGTATAACAGTTGTTCCACGAACGGATGAAGATCGTGAGATATTGGTAAAGTTTAATCGACGATTAATTAACGTTATTATTTACGTAGTTAACGTATAATTAACGTTATTTACCAATATGATCGTAGAATATTAACACTTTTCTATAATTGTATTATAGGAACTTCAAGTCGATAAAATTCAATCGACTTTGTTAAATAAAATTCAAATAGTTGCGCAAAATCAGCCTATAGTAATTTGGGTCTCGAAATTTTCAACTATAGTTGTAACTACAGGCAAGTGATTTATACATTCATTAAAATTAATTGAATCTTATTGGGATATTTTTTGTATATTTTATATTTGAAATCGATTACAGAGATTCTTGAACCGAATTTTCCTTGTGGAAAATTGGAACAATTTACGGAAGTTCACGTGACTAATGAAATTCGAACTAACGTAAAAAAACAAATAGAATCAAACGACTATAGATTTAATTTATGTAATAGATTAAAAAAATTAATACCAACTTTTTCGGAGACTGGGAATAATAAGAAAAATGAGCTCGATAAAAATTACGCGTTGTTACAAAATTATCGACAAGAACAAAATCAATTGGTTGTTTATCGAGTACATTTCTTTCCCGAATTAAGCTTGTTTGATAGTATCAATCCAGTCAACGTTATTTTGAGATCTCCTTACAACGTTTTTGTATCACGACTTCACCTACCGAAAGAAGTACAATATACGAATGATGGTATAATTTATAAAATAAAGAAAGTACCGGAAGAACAAGTAAACGTTAATACAGAAAGTACACATTTTTTGAAAAACATAGAATCATCAATTCCCAGTTTATCTTCGGAATTAACGGTGAAAGTTTTCATATTGGAGGACCTTTTGGATAAATTTCCAGATGATATAGATAAAATTCATTTTAAGCTAGATTATGTTCACAGTAATATTTATATTTCTGAGAGCGTAAGAATTGGATTGCGTTTAAAGATGGGTGCAAAAGTTGTCTTATCACCGATCGAAGTTAAGAAAAATTCAATTCCTTTGACCATTGAAATTTATCCGACGATTCAAACAACGTTCTTGCAAAATATCAAAGATTTTGTTGAAAAATATTCTATTCACCAAAAGGTCTTATTAAATTCTTGTGCACCCATTAAACTTAATGATGGTAATCGATGCATCGTTAAATTTTTACCAGAGAAGTGTACACATGCTTTTCTCGACAAAGATTTGCTTAAAAATATTACAATTCATCTTAAATCAAAATTAGCTTTGGATGATTTGTTAACACTGGAATATGAAATAGAGGATGACTCTTACGAAAAAATTTCTATGAGGTATATATTTAGTATATAATATTTATCTATGATTTATAAAAAATATAATGTTGGTGTATCATATATTACAGACATTTAGAAAATATTCTTTCGGAATGTCAAATTACGCTTGACCTCAGTTTACGATTAAATGCACCAACGAATCTCGAATATAATAGAGAAAATATTTTAATATGCGGTGAGGTTGGTTCAGGAAAGTCAACTTTATGTAAAATATTAATGAAAAGATTGCAAAAATCACCGTATTTTGTATATACTCATTTAATCGATTGTATATCGTTCAAAGGTATTAAACTATTACAAGTATTACAAACATTTATCATTTTTTTCAATGACGATAACAAAGTTATTTAAATATGGGGTGAATATAAATTCTTTGTTCGCATTTAGGAAGAAAAGTAGAAATGTTACAGAAGATCATATGTGCCGCGATATCTCAATGTATTTATCATCAGCCATCTGTACTATTTTTGGAAAATATCGAAAGCATTACTATGATATCATCAAACAACGAAGAGAATAATACTCCTGACTCCGTGAATGCATTTAGGTATATTTTAAATGCTAAATTCTATTATGCTTGATATATTCAAACTTAATTGTGCTGTGTGGTAATTATGACAGTAGTATAAATCAATAAATTTATTTTCTCTTGTATTTTGTATTACTATTATTTACATTATAATATAAACTCTACAATTAATTTTGGCAATTTTGTTGATTTAGGCCACTGTTATAATTACTCAATTGTATTTAAACAAACATGTATGTACTATATTATCACGAAAATGTGGTAGGGTTACTGACATGATCATCAATACTGTAATGCAATGTCAAGAATCGCATTACGTTTCGGTCATAGCTACGTGCGTTAGCGTGAATAACATTGGGAAAAAAATGAGACCATCCAAAGGATCAAATTTTTTTCGAACGATTCTCTCAATGCCAAACCTCGAAAAGGTAAATCAATTTTGTAATTCACAGGCTTTTAGAAAACATTGTGTTATCATTCGCATATGCAAATTTGTGTCATCGATCTAGAGTATATACGTTCGTTAATTTGTCTCACCTCAGCCGGATAGAATCGATATTTTGCAATTAATGCTCGAGGACAAGTTGTATGTGCCTGGCAACGTGAATTGGAATTACTATGGTAACAAGACAGAGGGATGGATGGTACAAGATCTCGTTGATGTGGCAGATAAGGCGACGTTTGTAGCTTGGAAACGTTGCGGTAATAAATATCAAACGTTTATACGGATTACGTTAAAAACAACAATCAACGAAAGATATTCTAATTCGACCGTTTCTAATTAGCAAAAGAAGATACCAAACCACCGATAGTTATCACAGAAGACGATATTTCTAATGTCCTGAAAAATTATAAACCATTGTCTTTGCAAGGTGTTCAATTGTATAAAGGATCTGATCACACTTGGTCAGATATCGGAGGATTAGTTGAAATTAAGAAATCCTTGACGGAGATTTTACATTGGCCATTAAAGTATCCAGAAATATTTAAAAATGCTCCGATCAAACTTCAAAGTGGAGTCTTGTTGTATGGTATGCCAGGTACAGGAAAGACTCTTTTAGGCAAAGCTATAGCTAATGAATGTGGGGTTAATTTAATTAGTGTTAAGGTACGAAAATTGTTATTATACAATTGTATTTAAATATATACATTTTATTTTTTATCATTCGTTTCGATTAGGGCCCTGAATTGTTATCCAAATACATTGGTGTAAGCGAAGAATCTGTAAGAAAAATTTTCGAAAGGTATTCTATACAATCTTACAATGAAATATAAAAAAGAAAAGATTAATTAGATGTTTTGTAATATAAAATGAAATATTTATAGAGCTCTTCGCGCTAAACCATGCGTTCTTTTTTTCGATGAATTCGATAGTCTTGCTCCAAGGTAAATTATTCGAAATCTAATGATTCATTCAAATTATTAAATTAATGATTAATATTTTCTACAGACGTGGGCATGATAGTACAGGTGTAACGGATAGAGTGGTGAATCAATTGTTGACCCAGCTTGATGGTATAGAAGACAGAGAAGGCGTTGCTATAGTGGCAGCCACGTCTAGACCAGATTTATTAGATCCAGCTCTTTTAAGACCTGGTCGTTTGGATAAATCGTTATATTGTCCATTACCAAATGAGGTATATAAGATATTCTAACATTTATCAATGACATACCAACATTGTCCTAACATCAACTTTTACGTTTATTTTATTAGGTGGAAAGAAAAGAGATACTGCATGTTCTTTGCCAATCCCAGAACATAAACGTAACGGAATTAGATTTCAAAGAAATCGCACGTATTTCGGTTGAATTAACTGGTGCCGATTTGAACGCGATAATAACCCAAGCTAAATTGGCTGCGTTTGAAGACGCCGTGAAAATCATACCGGTAAATATAATACAAATATATTAATGTTAATAATAGATAATTTTTCAATGGAACGTCTGGTTGGTTTAGTTTTAATTTTCAAACGGTATAGTATTGTAAAATCATTGTATTCTGTGAAAATAAGACATTTCGCTAACGATCTTTCTCAAGCCATTTCGTCAATAATGAAAAGCATTTTCTGTGAATGAAGGGAGATTCGCGGAGAATCATTTGTAGGGAACTTCCGAAGTAAGATAGTACGTAATGACGATAATATCGTTAGGTTTGTGTCTTACATAAACACGTATATACATATATATGCACATATAAGATATAAACGAAGGACGTATCTACTATATCGTATCATCATCACCACCACCACCACCATTACTAACATTGGTGCCACCATCGTTGTTAGTGTAGAGAGGTATTGCGATATAACCTAGGAGAAACGTAGAGAGCAAGGTTTATTAGCACACAGCTAGAAGAGTGAGAGAGTACGGGACCATCCCTCGATCTCGCTCAACTTCATCTTGGCCTACGCCTCGCTGAACGTCGAGGGGGTTATTATCTTATGCGTTATAATGATACACGACTTAGAGAGAGAGAGAGAGAGAGAGAGAGATAGAGCGAGCCATACGCTATCCTTTCCTTTCAGCAGGATCGAAAAGTAGTAATGGATTGTTAAGATTTTTCGTTTAAACATTGAAAGTTTTTTCTAACAATGACGGTGGTTGGTTTTGATTATTAAATAACGATCTTCGACAATATGTCTTGTTGGATCATTAGAAATAAATTTCCAAAGTTCTCGAAAATAAATATGTAGTTTTCGTAGAAATTGTAAACGCAAATAACAAATGAATCGAAATGAATGAATAGAAATAAAGGAGAATGAGTTTGTAACATTTTGGAAGACGTTTGCATAGGACACCGTAGAGGCATTCCGTGTAAGAGGAAATTATTAATTAACTTCCTTCGCGCGCGTGGAAAACAAAGTTACGAAGGTACTTACCTACCGGAAGAACACGGTTATCCAAACTGTTCGTCTAATTAGCGAGCGAGTTTCCTAAACGCGTTACGATTGGAGAGTAGCCTTGCACACCGATAAGCTTTATAATACGTTCACCTAAGTCTACGTAAGTAATTAAGAAAGAAACGAAATAGACATATATTGTACATATAAGATTTGATTAAGACTTGTAGTACTCGAAGTTGTTGAAGAACATATTACAATTGTCTTTATTTCTAATAAATTTCTTCTTTTTTTTAAATGATAGGAGGAGAAAATTCAACCCTCGGATATAAAAGTAACTCAAGAACATCTAGTCGAGTCTGCTAAGTCAATTCAACCGTCTCTCTCTTCAAAGGAAATAAACAAATATCTAAGAATGTAAGTTACTAATATAAACAATTCAATATTTCTCAATATTAATAAACATTTAAAAATTATTATTCTAGTTATGCGAGATTCTCGAAGAACGATACTTTCGTCGAGGACATATTGAAGAACCAAAAAACAACATTAGCGTGATGCAAGGTAACACAATTATTTTTTATCTTTAAAAATATGTCAATAAAACATGTTTAACTATAAAATAAACGTTTAATATTTCAATATTATCTGATCCGATGCAACATAAATTTATCGACTAATAATTGATACCAAAATTTCAGACAGATTTCAAGGTTTCTTGTTTAGAATTTGTAACGATAGAAACGTATGATATTATTACGACAAAACGGTGGACAGATTTGAGTAGTTCGGTAGATATCCAGGGCTCGTCTTTTCCTCGTTTTAACCGAGTAGGTATACATATAAGCATAATCCGGCTGGCTGGGTTTCTCGCGAAGGCGGAGCCTTCCTCTTCCTTTTCCTCCTTCCACATCCTCTGTTGCTCAACCCTCTCTGGAAGACTACGTTAAACGGCAGGTAGTAGTAACGCGAAACGGGTTGGAGTAGTAGTATAGCGGCTCGGCCAACTTTTCGTATTAATAATCAGTATAATAATTAGTATTTTCACGCGCGACTTAGCAGGAAACACGGAAAGGACGTAGAAGAGAGAGAGAGATGGTTGGGTTGGTAGGGGGTGGAAGGGAGGAATAGGTAGGAGCGAGTTAGCGCGAGCCTAGTCGCGCGCGCTTGAACTTCGGGGAAATCTTGATTTTAAGTTCGGGCGAAGGAGGCGCATATTTCACCGACGCTAATGTCCCGCCAGATAAACTACAATATTAGCTGCCTTCGCTCGTGATTTAATTTAACTTTAGCCCGGCGCGACATCCGCCTCTGGCTTTCGGCTCTTGCCACCCTCTCTATCTTTCATACACAAATACATAGTGCATACACATTCTCTCTCTCTCTCTCTCTCTCTCTTTTGCTCCTACCCTTGCTCTTATATTATAGATCCAGCTCTTTACTTTTGGCCGAGACGAGTAAAGTGGCTAAGTAACGCGTCTAAGGTATCGCTCAGAGCTCTCCACCGAAACTGTTTCTCCAATCTCGTCCTTTAAGGGCCTACAAGCTTTCGGGATTAGAAAGATCGCTCGTACGAGCCGTGTTGTTTCTTATATCTAAAGGAAAGATAACCGAGGCTTTCGTAGAATAATGTTAATTGTCAGTTCTTCAGATAGTCTATCAACTTGGATATCTATTATATACATATATCGCTACGTTTTCTTAACTTTTATTTACATTGTAAATATCGTTATAATTATTGAAATAGCTTGAGTTAGTTTGATAACATGGGGGAAAAACGTTTCGATGAAACGCCATTGGATTTCTTTCGCTCTTTATTATTTCTTTTCTTTTATTCTATTGTATCCCTTCAAATAGGAGGCAATCTATTGTGTTCTAAACGAAGGATGACAATAAGTAGGAAAAAGGATAATAACGTAAAGAATACATTCCCGTAAATGCGTAAATTCACTTCTCCGATATTTCTATCGGACAACTATAACTACTACTACTACTACTGCTACTAATATTACTGCCTACTACTACAACTACTACGAGAGGGAAAAACGTGGAAAGGTTGAAACGCAGTTGGTGCTGCTAGCTCGCGTTCGTTCGCGTATTTATCTAGGTCTCCGGTAATTGAATTATCGTTCTCTTACTACTGCTTTCTTTTCATTCGATTCAACCACCGCGAAGAGAGGAATCGTTCGATACTTTTGTCGAGGGTTAGCTGCGGGGAAGGAAAGGTGAATGAGAAGACTTCTCTTTTCGAATGCAATTTATCACGGAAACTTTCGGACCTTTACGTCATATACTCTTTCGTGGTATAGTACTACGTTTCTTTGTATTTGTTAGCAGCCATCCTATGATTTTTCTATCTCCACTTTCTCTCCGAATTTTTTGTTTCTTTTTTTTTTCTATTTTTTTGAGATAGTCAAAGTTCCAGCTTATCGCCGAAAAATCTATCTTACGTATTTCCAGTATTTTTATTTTTTAGCTCAATATTTTACTCCGGCTATAAAACAGAATTATTATCTACATTTTTTTCTCCTTAAATATTGTAATCTCTACAAAGTAAATACTTAAAATATTGATTATATAAATATATATACTGACATAAGACATTGGCATGTTTATTCAAGAAATGCTTTCTTAATGTTAAACGATAAACGTTTATTTTTTTTTTATATTCTCCACGAAAATCTTTACAATTTGTTCAATAAGTACATTAGATAAGTTTGATCCGCGATATTTGGCCGATTTCGGTTTTATCAATAGAAATCAAACGTAATAGAAATAGTAAATGGTTCCTTAGATATGAAAAAAAAAAGGAAAGATATTATTTACGCGATACAATTAACCCAATAATTTGTCGCCTATTTTTGATTTAAAAAAAAAAAAAAAAAAAAGGAAAACGCGAGAGATTTCTAATTTTTCAAACGGACGAGGCGTTAAATTCGTTCGCGTATATTTTTCCACGTGGTATCAACATGACTCGCCAACGGGATCGCGGTGTTGTAGTAAACGACGTGGACGAATCGATGAATCGGTACCATCGAAGTTTTCCGCGTTCGGAGTTGAGCGGTTGGGGAGGTGTGGGAGTGCGAAGGGAGGAGAGAAAGGAAAACCCTGTTTGCGAGACGTTCAATGTGACGTTTCAATCTGCCATTCTATCATTGACAATTTTGCGCAAACGGGATCGCGGTGCAAGCTCGGCGAGGCGTGCTTTCGGCTCACATTGGCGTTAAATAAGAGTAACTCAGCCGCACCGGGACGCTTCGACATAATTGCCTGTGAAATCACTAGATGGATTTTCGAGCTTCCTTGTTTCTCTTCCTCCCACCCCTATTCACCTCTTAAATTCTCTCTCTCTCTCGTTCTCTTGCCTCCCCCTCCCCCTCTCTCCTCACTCTCTCTCTGTCTTACTCTCTTTTTACCCTCTGACGTTATAAGCCCTGCCTCTTGTTTCTTTTATCCTTTTTCTTTCTTTATCGAAGGACGCCCTGACGATACGAAAGTCGATCCAATAAACGAACGTAATTCTATTGGCAACGTCGTCATCGTTGAAGTTATCTGCTGTGAAAATTCAACGAAAATCGTATGGTCGACGAGCTAATACGATGAGATAACGAAAATAATGAATGTTCCTATCCAAATACGTTATTTGACGATCTATTAACTTTCATTAAAATATTTTATTAGTAAAACACACAAAATTGTTGTGGATAAGTTGATAAAATTGGTTACTTCGTCGATTTATCTTCATGACACCATAAATTATATATTTTGTTGTTTCGTTTTATTATTTTATTTGATTTTTTCCTGTTAAACAAACAAAAAGGTAAGGGAAGTAAAAGTTCGATAAGGGCCGAATCTATCGTTCCATGGATAAAGCGATTCCTGCTTCTTTTCCTATTTATCTTATTCTCTCTTTCTTTTTGTTTACGTGAGTGTATGTGTGTGTGTGTTTTTTTTTATCTGTCTCTCTGTTTCCGTCTTCCTATTTCGTTTTCTTAGCTGGAAAACGTGCATTTCTAAATGCAAACCTTGAGATAAAGAGAAACTAAAATGCGGCCGTAACAGCCGGGCGACTATTTAGCATAAAAATGGCCAATTATCCGGCTAACAAGTCGGCCAGGCGTCGGAAAAGGCAAGCGCCTTGGCTAACTCTGTTAGAGGCAAGCTCTTGAAGGAGATTAGTTAGCGTAAATGCCGCCGGTTGACGCATTTTTATTCCTGATTACCGTTTCTCCTCGAGCTAATCTCATTACCCGACATTCGAAAACTTGACTCTCTCATTCGGTCTCATTCGGTAAAATGCCGACTCCTTTGCTCTCTGCTGCTTCAACGAGACGCGTCGACAAAACGCGCGCGGACGATGGAAGAAAGAAAGAAAGAAAGAAAGAAAGAAAGAAAGAAAGAAAGAAAGAAAGAAAGGAAGAGAGAGAGAGAGAGAGAGAGAGAGAGAAAGAGAAAGGAAGAATGAGAGGAAAGAAGAAGATGAAGATGAAGAGAAGAAGAAGAGAGGAAAAGAGGCAATTGGCCCGTGCATTCGAAGGAATCGCGACAATGCGCCCATGATTTTCACCCAACTGAATGCCGTCCTAATTCTTCGAAGAATAATCGAGCATCCTGAAGTTTGTTTGCTCTTTCTCCTATTTACAAGGTTCCCGTTACTCTCCCGTTTTTCCCCGTGGCTTCGTCAGACTTTTCTCCAAGAAAAAAAGAAAAAAAAAAAAAAAAATAGATAAACTTAGGTATACATGTAAAAACGATAGAATCTACAAACAAAAATTACGATACACAATTTGTCCCGACAAAATATTTCCTTATAAGATGTGTTTTTTTTTTCGATTGCAACCGAAATTCATAACTTTATATTAACTCATTATTATTCATTCTATTTTTATTTATAATTATTACAAGTTAAGAAAAAAATGCTCCTAAATAATATTAATACTTAATTGTTGATAATCGATTGAGAAATATGGGGAACAAAAAGTTGGGTCGATTGATCGTTCGAATGAACGTTGATCTCGTCTTGATAGTTATCCCTTTTGAGAAGCTACAGAGAGACAGATAGAGGGGGAAAGGAAGGAAGGAAGGAAGGAAGGAAGGAGAGAGTTGGCTTGTCGGTGATGGTTCCTCCCGCAATATTTACGGGGCGTCGAAGCGTGGGTAACGCTGTTTGCCGCAATTTCTTGTTTCCATTAGGTTGGCCAGCCTGCGGGGTGAATTCCACCCTAGCGAGTCGTCGTCGTCGTCGTCGTCGTCGTCGTTGTCCTCGTTGTCGTCATCGTTGTCGTTGTAGTTGCGGGCTAGGGTTGCACAACTTGGCCACCCCTTCGAACCGCTCGCGAACACTTGCCAGAGCGTTAGCGAGCTCGAGCCGCGGGTCAGAGGGGACACGTTGGGAAATGGTGCACACACAAACTTGACATCTCTCTCTCTCTCTCTCTCTCTCACACTTCCGACAGTCTACTCGATCAAATGACGCGCGTCAGCGCTCACAATAACGGTCTCTTCACGCTTCGCTCATATCCTATCTCGGTTTAGGCGCTATTCTCTGTCGTCTACCGATCTCTCCTATGAGAGAGAAAGAGAGAGACAGAAATAGAAAGAATGAAATTGGTCGGACATCGATGGTCAAATATATAATAATTTGATCTCGGTATTACGAGAAAATGATTCTACACTTCTGTGATATTTTTTTCGCGTATTTCGAAACTTTCGATTTAATCATCTTTCGCGATAAAATTATCAACGTTTCAATTGCGCAATATCATTTGAAATGACCCAAAAAATCTCTGCCATTCTAGATGGGAAATTAATATAAATATGTTATAATCGTATTGCTCAATCTCGTCGATCTAATTAAATCCAAGAATGACGAGGATCAAAGTGGATTTGAAGATATAGTTAGGATTACATCAATGCAACGTATTTTCATAAGCAAAGAAGAAGCTCGTCTCTTATTCGTTCATACGGCTCGTTCTCTTGTATGTGGTCCAACTCACGAATACTATTCGAAGGCAGACGTGCGGATAAGCTCTTCAAAGGTTTATCGTTCCTATCTTCAAAGGCACGGACATTTCCCCGTTGACGATTTTGCAGCCCTTGCAGTTCGTTTCCCTTCCTTGTCTGTCGACTTTTACGCATTTCTATCCATCAAGGAACAATTTCACTTGCTGGTCATCAAAAAGGTACTCTCTTATTCATATTCCTATCACATCTGAATTTCTATCTTTGAAATAGTCAAACTTATATCTGAACAAATTCAATCATATAACCTAATGTTGAATTTTTATAAAAAAGATGGATCATAAGAAGATAAAATGATTTATTTAAAAAGAAAAATAAATATAAATTGGAACGATAATTGTATGTACGCAGATTCCAGTTAAACCAACAATCAAAATTTGCAATCATTCAAATCAGAGACATAGGACATATTTCGATTTCTTTTTTTTCCCTTCAAGATCCCATTTACCTTCTTCTTTATCGTACTTGTAAAATTTGAAGACGGAGGACGCACTAAATGAACGAACGCTGGCTAATGCGACTGACGATGGGCATAATTTCTGTTTTTAAATCTCGAGCTGCACTCACGGCCAGTAATTGAATCTTCCGTCGAGATTACTTTAGCTTTCGCTAAGTTGCCGTACTAGCAGAGAGAGAGGGAGAGAAAGGTGGGTGGGTGGGGGGTGGGAAGGAAGAGGTATACCTCGGTAGCTCAGCAGCCAAGGAAGCTACCGCAGAGAGTTCAGCCTACGGGTTATTTAAGATGGATTATTATTCTCCGAGGTCGAGGAGTAGGGCATCAGCGAAAATGAAAATGCTCTCGTTTACAGGGAGATTAATTGACGCGAATCATCTTAACCATAGCCACCATTCCTCCTTCTACTCTATTTCTTAATGGTTTTCCTCGTTGAACCTTGTTGTTCCTTCTTCTCATTATTCTTCTTGTGTGTATCTTATTCTCGTTTATTATCTTCATCTTTATTTTCATTATAATAATAATAATAATAATAATAATAGTGAAATCACTTTTTCAATATAACGATTTAAACTTTCGAAATGAAAATCTTTTTCGCCTGTCCTCTCCGTTCCTGTTTAAAATAAATAAAAACATTGAATTCTACTTGACAAAAAAAAAAAGAATATGTTTATGTTCTTCGAAGAAATCACTTGCTCGTAATTTGAACGGAATAGTAGAAGCATATGTGTATGCATTTGTAACAATCTAAAAGCTTTGCAAAGTATACGAATATGAGTGTGGTAAGGGGAGTGGAGGTAAGGTTTTGTCGTCGGTAGCCGTGAAATCTCGTCTCGCGACAAATCCTTCCTTTGTTGGCTCTGGAAATAGAAAGAGGAGAAAGAGAGAGGGAGAGAAAGAGAGAAAAAGAGAACATAAGAGATAGATGGGGAAAAAAGAAGAAAATGGAAGATAGAAAAAGAGCGTTGCGTTATATTTTGACTCGGTTACACGTTCATCGGTGCATGGATTTTCCTGAGCCTGTCATTCTCGGAGAAATAATTTGTATATACGATTTCTATCCATTTATCCAATTCTATTCACATAATTGTTAGAATAAAAATGATCGACGAATTCATAATCGATGGCTATCCAATGTTAATTATTTCCATTTGGATAATCCAGTTAAAGAAAATGATATCGTAATTGAATTTTTTAACGTGACTTTTGCGTGTTTGTCAATTCCTTTCGATCGTTTATATATGAAATATCATAGCTATCTATATCTAAATATCCTTATAGAGCAAATAGAGAGATACTCGTTTAACGATACGATAATCGTGAAATTTCACGATGTAAATGTAACTGCATATAACTACTGATCCTTACGAGTATCGAATTTTCTACAATTTATTTTGGCATTTATTAAGCATTATATCGAGATCTAGTTTTCTTTCGTGTTATTTTTCTCTTTTTCTTTCTTTCTTTCTTTCTTTCTTTCTTTTCATTTCTTCAAGAACTGCGGCTGAATTTTTCCAGTTGTAGTAAAGAAATTGACTATCCGGTTTGCGATAAGTTCGGATTGCTGTTGAGAATCGACTAGAGGAAATAAAATCAATTTTGACGTAAGAATCACGATGACATCTAAAGAAAGAAAGAAAGAAAGAAAGAAAATAGGAATGAGAAAAATGTGACAAAGGGGGGTTAAGCGAATGATGGAAAAGAGAAAGAAAGAAAGAGAAAAGGAGTACGAAACGATACTTTGGATCGTACGAAGATTTTGCTAGCACTTTCGAAATATCAATTTGAAACAGCCATGGATTGGGGTATGCGTCATGCTTTTCTACCGGCCATTATGGCCGGCTTTCCATTTTTATTTATATTTACCGTCTCGCTTACCTCACTCTTCCTTACCCTTCCACTATACTCGATTTTATATCCGTCCTAGAGGTGGTGGTACTTCGGTCATCGAGTTAAGGGTGGGAAAGAGAGAGAGAGAGAGAGAGAGAGAGAGAGAGAAAGAGGGAAAAAAGGAAGAAGGAGTAGAAAAAAAAAGGGAAGGAAAAAGAGAGAGAGGGAGATGACGTTACCAGCGTTCATCGTTCCGATATTTTACGACATTTTGTTTCCAATCCTTGCGAGAAAAGGTGTCGGGGCATTACGAGGACCGGGCCTTATTTGACTTTTATTACGTTAAATCGTGATGAAGTGTCCTCGGAATGGTTCTCTCTCCCCATTTTTTTTTCTCCATCTTTTTCCATCCCTTTCGCTACGATTCTTTGAACTTATTTCTTTAAAAGCTCGAGAATATCACTTTTAGATATAACTTAAGAAATATACTTTTACCTCGTTAAAACTTTCCAATGAGAGAATTAGAGAAATACGAAGATATTATATTACATTATATATTATTTAGTAAAGCAACAAAAAAAAAAAGAAGAAGAAGAAGAAAAAGATTGGAGTTGATAGATGATCGTATAAAACGTGGGATAAAACATTGACGATTTATGTGAGATTTTCTTCAGTGGACCCAGGACGACGAGCCATCGAGATAGATCTTCCGGTCCTTAAGATCGTCGATCCTGCTGACCGGAAGTTCATCGATCGGGGAACGTGGCGTTGGCTCTTTCGGTTTTTCAATTTCGCATAATGTCTGGTCATGGTCTCTCTATCGGTAGGATGCAAACCGTACTAGCGATAAGATAGTCCAAGGGGAATTTACGTTTGACATAAGTTTACCTTATATACGAGCATCCACGGGAAATGCGACGATCCTATCGTTCGTGCCGGTCACGCTGTGGTTCGTTCGTGAAATGTTGCTCGGCTAGTATTTTACTAGTTTTCAGTTTGGTCCATACACCACCTTTACTCGACCACAGCCCTGAGATGAGGAGAAAGAGAACGAGGGGGGGGGGGRGGAATAGTCGAGCCTCGAGTTATCGTTCGAGTCGATGAAAAATATCGAGATAAAGGGAAAGCTTTTGGCAACCCTTGTTGCCATAATATTTTCTATCTATCGTGTTGCAATGCAACGTGATGATGCGAATATATTTAAATTGTATGTTTAAAAATAAAATTCATTTAATTTAATTATCAAACGTTGTTCTCACGGATTTCGAATAAGCAGACGAATAATAATTATTAGGGTACATGATAATTTTTGAGAATTCCTCGATGTCTACATCCGACGTTTACCACAAGTAACCACGGTAACAACGTTTCTCTGAAATATCCGAGACGAAATGCGTTCGTCGTTTCGCCGTCGTCTTTCGAGGTCGACACCTCCTCGTTCATGGAATGGCATTTAGTGGTAGGACTATCGGACTCCCTTGAAAAGCCTTGTCTACTACGGCGCGGCCTGAAACAACAATAACTTCCATTCAATGCGTTGGCATTTGACAGTGGGGTTGGGAAACAATGAAACAATCAGCACTCGGTCGCGTTCTCTCAGGGTTGTAAGAAGGGATGAGAAAGAGCAAGAGAGATAGAGTGAGAGAGAGAGGGGGGGGAAGAGGAGGGAGAGAGAAGGGTGGCCGGAAGTCAACAGTGCCGGACAATACAAGGCAGCTTCTGACTACCGTTTCTAATTAAGCAAGTTCTCCAACTTTGTCAGACTTGAGGACCCCACCCCGACGCATAATTGTGCTCTACCTCGACTGTTCTTTGAACAACCATCCGGTCTTATCGACAGGTATAATAACCAGCATTAAGTCGATAACGATCGGCATTATTGAAGTTGAAAAGGTAGATATTCTTGGTAGATCGGTCCTCAAGATTATTCCATTCGTATTCATATTTCTCCTTAACCGTGTATCTATTATCCTTGTTAATATACATGTCTCTACGAATAATGTAAATAAATATTTACGAATAATTACAACAGTTCTATTCATTCTTACGTGAATGAAATTGTTCTCCCGTAAAAAAAGAAAAAAAAAAGAGAAAGTTACATTTCTTTTCTTATAATTCAAAAACAAAGTACAAAGCAACGTGGCGTTCTCATTGAGTATTCTCAACTTCGTTTCGAAATGGTAATCAAATAAATTTTTCGAATAAGACGATACCCATCTACCTACCTACCGTTGGGATATTATATTTATCATCGTTTCCGAGCGATTCACAGAGAAGTTAGTTGAGAAGAGAAAGAAAGAGAGAGAGAGTATCGTTATCTCTGCGAAAACTGCGAGAGGTAAATATCAGCAGGATGGGAGGGGAAGAGAATGGAAGGGGTGCACGTTCGCGTAGGCGCAACTTGGAAGTACCGTGCACAACCATTGACGTTATATTGTCGAGCCCACTCTCCTTTGGTAGCCCTGTGTTCTCTTTTCCCTTCATCACCTCTCTTACTCTCTCTCTCTCTCTCTCTCTCACTCTCTCTCTCTCTTTCTCTTTCTCTTTCTCTTTCTCTTTCCAACCCCTTCCTTCCTCTTCTCCACTACGTCCCCTGTTACGTTTTTTATTATTCGCATAATCGGATCTGGGACGGCGATAGCGCCGGTGATTTCGGGTTTGTCTACTGTAACGCAGTTGTCGGGCTGACAATGACCGGCCTGAATGCCTCATTGTCTGCAGGACCGACGCCCACTCAAAACTTCCACTCGCACCACCGCCCGTCATTTTCCGCAATCAAACGATCGTGCCGTGCGTCCTCTCTCTTTCTCTGTGTTTTTATCCCTTTCTCTCTTTCTCGCCATCCATTCGTCTTTGTCTTCTTCACGAGTCCTGTATAAAAGTGAGAAAAGTATTCTGGGATTCTTTTGAATAATCTACGTCATCCCTACCATCATTAACTGGGAATTAGAACCCTACTCCCTCCTGTTATTATTAGGAAAAACGACTAAACGGACGCGTAATTAAGATATCTGTTTGCGCATCGAAATGTTTTTCTCTCGCATCCTTTCGTTTCCTTTTTTTCTTTTTGTCTCTTCCTATATTTTATTCGATTGTAATTAAATTTGACGATGATCTTTTTCTTTCTCTCTTTGTCAATGTCGGGAACGCAAAAAAATGAAAGAAAAAAAGTACTTGTCGATTATATGTATAAAAGTAAAGGAAATGTTCTTAGACAAATCGCGATTGACATTGTCGAGAACGTACGAGTTCCTATCTTTCAAAGTGATTACATTTCGCATGGATTCGTGACTCCTTATCGTAACATAACTCACTCTCTCTCTCTCTCTCTCTCTCTCTCTCTCTTTCTCTTCCTTTCCCCACGTTCTGCTTGGCTCTTCCCATTGCCATCTACGCGGGGCAAGGGGAGCACGACAACGAGGACATTCTTCCTCGACAATACCTTCCACAATCGAGCGAGGAACACTTCCGCGAATACTAATGGAGAGAGCCGCCTAGATATTTCTCTGTCCGAGCTAGCAGTTGTCACCCTTCTCCATAACTCTCATCCCTTTAAAAATCTTTTTTCAAGTTGGTTTAAAAGTTGTACGGACGGAGGGTAGGAGGTGGTACCCATAGTTCCTCGTATATATATATTTTTAAGCAATTTTAACAAACTCGTCTATACGTATATTGAAAAATAATAAAAGAAAAGAAAAAATACTAATGCGAATGGAAAAGAACAAAAAGTTAGCCCCGAGTATGAATATTACAATCAGATTATGAATGAAAAAGTGGGGTATGTCTTTTTAACGAATGGCGTTCGTGTTCAAGGACTAACGCCAGCCGGCGAATCTCTTTCGTTTAAAAGTTGACAATAGAAGAGAAAGAAGGATAGAAAAAAGAAAAAGGAAAAGTAGAAGAAATTCGCTTCCTTACCGTGTCTCCTCCTTTTGTACGGTTATTATCGTGAACCCAGAGAGAGAGTCACTTTTCCCTGATAGAAGAAGAAAAAGCCGCGAAATTTAAGGTAGGGTGGGAAAACGTGGGAATGGGGGGAGGCGGCTGTTCCAAGAACGTCTTTGCTTTTCCATTCTACCGTTATCTCCACGCGGAGAAAGTGTGATTGCCTTTATGGGGGAAGAAAGGGTCCTTCGTGCCGGCGATAATGTCCTTGTGGCGTCGACGACACCGGAGCAGAACGAAGGCGTTGCTATCAGAAATAAAACACGACCTGGTGAACGGTGGTGCGAGACTGAAAACGAAGAACACTAAGGAGAGGGTGCATTCTCTCTCTCTCTCTCTCTCTCTCTCTCTCTCTCTCTTTCTTTTCTTTTCTTTTTCCTTTTGTACTCTACGAATGTTAGCACCGGCATTTAATCGTCAAGATAACACCCCGACGATTTCATCAAAAAAATATTTTCGACTCTTACTGTTTTTTTCTCCTAGACTTATCAACAAATATTTTTCATAGCAATAATGGACCGTTCGAATTCGTTTGATTAATTAATTCGTGATTTTATTTACAAATTGCATTATGTTACAGCATCAATTAACAGTGATTATTTATATATATAGTCATCTCAGCGTAATATAACGCAGTCGGATTTAAGTTTTATGGAAAAAATTGTTTTCGACGGATCGTACATGAGTTTCCCTTCATATCTTTCGCTTTTTTTCTTCTTTTTTTTTCATTTTTTCTTCTTCTTCTTATTATTATTATTATTTTTTTTTTACATAGAGACGAACTCGCTACATCATACGTATTCGAAAGATATGTGTCTATTTTTATTATAGATATGTTTTACATTATAACTTATTTTACATTTTTTTTTTTGTAGAACGCTCTATAAGATGCGTCTGCAACTTTCACTGGAGTCATTTTAATGTATTATGGAAATTCGTTAGCGTCTCCTTTCAAAATTTATTTACGCGTGCCCCTACTATTTTCGTAACACAACGAGAACTATTCAACAAACGGTAATAATAAAAATACAAAAGAATTTGATTGCACGATTTTGTAACAGTTGTTTCTTTCTTTTCTTTTTTCATTCATAAGGAAAACAACGAGAAAGACAACTTTAATGATATTTTTTTAAAGAAAATAATGAAAGAACTTAAGAAACTTCTTCTTAGCGCCAGCACTATTTCGATAACCGTTGATTATTTCCTAAAAATTGAACTAAAACGATCAGGAATACTGATCGCGCTCGACTTGGAAAGAAAAAAAGTCAAAATAAAGTCGTACATTTTAGGAAATAAAATTTGCCTCGAAAAGTTTCTCTCCTTTTATTATTCTTTTTTGTTGTTGTTTGTTTTTCTTTTTCTTTTTCTTCTCCTCTTGCAAGCACCAGCACAATTTCTATAGATATAAAATGAAATAAAATCTATAAAATGTACACAATGTGGAATAATAATAGCCCAGACGGACAACGATACTCCGTTTGGCTTCGAACAACAAGAAAATTCGATTTGACGTAATTACATACGCAACGGGTGATTCGCAAATACCTTCCTCGTGATCGATATTCCCGTGAAGCGCACGCGGAAACGTTTACGTAGATACATACATACATACATACTTACAAACCATACATACGTGCATTCATCTCTACATACAGACATACATACATACATATATACATATATGTATATATACATACATACGTTTTCGCTGAATAATTTCGCGGGTTGTATCGATGCGTTTCGTCGTCGCGAAAACGCCACCGCAACAAAATAGCCGTGAACGCGTAGGTACAGCACATACATGTCGGGTCCGTTCTCGCATCTACGTTAGCATTCAAAACGTTTGGCTTATTTCGCATGGCCGCATCCCAAAGAAGAGATTTGCCTCTGCTGGAAGAGGTTTTTTTCTCCTCCATCCGTACCCCCTTTTCCCTTTCCTCCCTTCTCATCCTTTTCTATCTTCCTGTCCTTTCTCTCTCTCTCTCTCTCTCTCTCTCTCTCTCTCTCTCTCGCTCGATTTCGCATACAATTCCTCCTCCTCCTCCTCCTCCTCCTCCTCCTCCTCCTCCTCCTCCTTCTCCTACCTTCTTTCTCTGTCTTTATCTCTTTCTGTTTTTCGTGGTTTGGCAAAGACACGCCCGATTCACATGCATGTAGGTAATATGTGGTATGAGAGGGTTGCTTGGTTGTCTCATCAAAATCGGTGTCTCTCTCTCTCTCTCTTCTAGTATTTCCAACGTGCACGAACATCTCGCAGAAGGGAGTAACGTTTCTCTTTGTGGGATTTTCGTAATGCCGTGTTATCGATTTCGACTATCTAACTCGCTAGCTGACTTTGAAATAGGAAAATGTTTTTCCACGTAAATTTTGCAACGGACGATCGGAAGAACGTTGTTGCTCTTTTTTTTTCTCTTTATGTATTTTCGTTTGTTAGGATTGTCTTAATTAACATTATTTTCACGGATCTAACCCAATTCGCAACGTTTATATTCCTTCGATAGAGTTACGTTATTAATAATTATTCAGTATCTTGAACGAAATTAGAATAATTTCGGTCCGTTTTACCTGAAAGATAACGATCGTTGATGATAATCGGTTTTTGTTTTTTTTTTTTTTTAATTAAAAAGCTGAGAGAGAAACACGTAGGATAAATGAAATGAACGTATAATCACTGCTTTCATAAATTCGTTATAACGACAAATAAAAGGAAAAAGTAGTCCGAAGTAGTTATTTCGATCACGTTTCAGTAAATGCACTTATGACTCGCCGGAGTACCTAATGATACTTCTCTCGAGAAGATCTCATTGCGCGGCACCTACGTGCAAGCCAGTCCTACCGGTTGACCTGGATACGACAGAATTTCTCTGGTGTTCTTCCTGAAAGTGAATATCGTTGTCCTTGATGCTAGCCGATGGTAAATTAGGGACACTAGTTTGCGAGATCGGTGATAGCATTGGTGGGATTCTCCACCAATCGGCGGTTGTCGTCGGCCAACCGGTTGGTAGAAGGTTCCCCCGGAAATTTAAATCCGGGAGAACCGGCAGCGGCCTTCATATGACGTGACTTCGATGAGACGACAAATTCGTGCTCGGGGATGTAAGATTTTGTACGGAAAATACGCTTTCAACTTTAGTTACGGTACTGGTGGTCGTTGCAGATGTCGTACTGGATGCTCTTTCGGGTCTATCGGTCGGGGATGAGGACGAAGACGAAGAGAAACGATCTCTCGATCTTTCTTCTTGATGCCTTTCCAACGTTGAGCTTAATCCTTCGTCCTCTAGCTTTCTATAACGAGATTCGTCGATCGTAGGAACGTCTCGCTCGATCGGAAAAGTTTCGTCCTCGTGTTTACCCGGACTGGAAAAGGATCTCTCTTCCAACTTCGATGGCAAATAAGTCCTTTTCGGATCTTTAGATGGACTAGGGCAACCACAATTAGCTTGGAGACACGTAGTAGTCGGTAATCCTGGCCAGGATACCGCTTGGTGACTCGAATAAAATGTGCCACTACCGTATAAAGCTTGGAATGCCAAATCCGCAGCCAATTTACCACCGTTCAATTCGTCACCCAACTTGTGTTGAATCGGATAAAGATGATACGGAAACGGTGGAAAGAAACGAGGTATCTTCAAATCGTCGTGACCTATCAAGGGATGATGATGCGAAGGTGGTGCCAATGGTGGTAATAGACCACGGGATATATTGCCAAGAGTATCGCCAGGTGACATCAACGGTGATATCGAAAAACCAAATTTGTTTTCTTTCTTTACTAAATTTTTCGGTTTCCGTCGTGGTCGATATTTGTAGTCTGGATGTTCCTTCATATGCAGAGCTCTGGAACAAATATGTTTTTATTTTAAGCGAATTATCAAACTCGACAAGATTTATATTTTTCATTTTCTTTCGTCACAAGATTATTAGATTTATCGTAAATCAGGATTACAATGTCATAATTAAAAGAGTAGGGATCGTCGACCGTTTTAGGGATGATATAATCAACGATAAGCTTTGCTAAATACTACTTTTCTAATCCAGCTAATCTAATGGACAAATAATGATCAATATCTCGAATAATTTTCACGCTAACGAAATAAATATATTTAAAATAAGAAAAAAAAGGACGAATGAAAATTTCTAGCGAATCAATTGAAAATATTTTTCTGTATCCTTCTTTCGTCTTGTGGAGACTGTTATCCATATAAAAGGGACGTATTATCGTTACGCCGAGACGCGATAGGGCTGACACGAGTATTTGTAGTAAATATCTTGTACATACACCCTGTGCTTGCATCAACGTAGAAGGCCTTCTTCGTATCTCCATCACATAATACTCCATTATGTACCAACCGGCGCACAAACGCAGTCCTTATTTATGCCCCGAGATAAAAGAAAGCGAAGGAGAGATAGGTGTTCGTACCGAAAGGGCTTCTTTCTTCTTTTTTTTTTTACCTCATACTTTTTTTCGCGGCTGCTTCGCGAGGAATTTTGCCGGAAAGAAGGAGGACAATGGAGGAAAAGCTATGATGGGAAAGAAAACAGAGGAGAGAAATATACAAATTTGCTCTATCTCTCTCTCTCTCTCTTTGTTTAAAAAAAATAATAATCCTTTAATAAATAAATCCTTTAAAAATGTATGACGATCGTTTGGGCGTGTCTATACTACTATCGACGGATCGAATTGTTACGTTATATTTTTGTTGTTTTTGTTACGAGTTGAATATTCTTCCTTTCCCATTGTTTTCTCCTATATTTCGAACAAAACAAAATTTTCCGCTGGAACGAGTAAATTCGAAATTTCAAAGTTCGTCCGTTGCTTTGCCGGCGTGAATTGCGTGAGAGAATGACGAAGGACGTAGGCAGGAGAGAGGTGGCGGGAATAATAATTCCGGGACAATGTGTCCCGGCAGATAGCACAAAGCGTAAATCAGCATAAACATCGGTAAAGCCGCGCCGACAATAATTCAGCATAAATGCATAAACATCGGGGCGTAATCTTTACAATTCTACGGCAATTCTCTGGGCAGCCGCGCGCGCTCCACCACCACCACCACCATCCACCTTTCACCCCCAAACCCCCCAGCCAAGCAACCCTCCTCTCTCTTTTGCACTCCATCGGCATCGGGACTTTCAGCGACGATAAACAACGCTTTATATCATTTTACTCGACATAAGCTTCACCCTGCGGTTTCTGCCGCAACAAGAAACAATATCAATTAGTCTCGATTGTTGGCGAACTCGTACGAGCTTGCTTGCTCGATTACCTTAACGAATCTCATTTCGTCCTAGCTAAATACGTGGCCCCAATGTTCTCATTATTTTCATTCTTTTCAACAACGAACGATGAAATCACGAGAGTTGCTATATCAATAGAAAAATCTTAACAGTGTTCTCCTCCTCTCTCTGTATGACAACTCGTATTATGTTAAGTAAAAAGAGGAGGAAGAAAAAGAAGAAGAAGAAGCAAAAGAAAATGTAGTAAGTAGATATCTTTAGAGAAAGAAAGATATAGTAATAGCTTAAACGACTAGATACATACACATATATACATATCTACATACACCCCCTCATATATATATATATGATTATGTATAGGTATAAGATCCTTTTTGGTAGCGTAAAGAGAAGCGTTGAGAAGGACCGAATCGCGGGACTAGGTACCAAGGGGGTTTGGGAGTAGAGAAAGAGACCGTGAATCGTTGGACGGGCAACAGCAGCGTGGAGGTGGTAGGAGGAAGAAAGAGTAAAAGGAGGAGGAGGAGGAAGAGGAGGTGGAGAAAGCGAGACGCGAGAAGGAGAGCGCGGGACGAGGAGCGCAAATCCTTTTAAATCCACACAATTGCGACAATGGGGCTTTATTTGTTATCTCGGGGGCCACATTGTGAGTCGCCGTGAACGAACGGACAGATTACGTCGGGCCAGTGACAGCACGGCTCCACGGGAAGCAGGAGCTGCTACCACCACCACCACCATACCACCACTACCATCACCACCACCATCACACCACCAACCAGCCATATCGAGAAGCGGCTCCAAGAGAACGACTTTATCGTAGCCCTTCTTCTCTTCTTTATTTTACGACGACCACCACCATCCCACCAACTTCCACCACACTATCACAACCTCCAACACCACTACCATCATCAGACTCCACCATCGATATCTTCCTCTTCCTTCTCCACCAGAAAAGCGGATTCGCCCTTACGCGTTCCACTCCAAATTTCACGTAGAGACATCCACGATGTTTATCCTTTTTTTTTCTTTTACCGCCCCCCACCTCCCCCATATCCTCTTTGTTCCTTTTTTCTAATATTTTTCTATTTTTCCTTCAAGATTTTTACTATTCTCGCGTAATAGTAGAGGTGTATAGAAGTTAAAATGAAATATTAATTATTATTCTATCGTAGAGATAAATTTTGGCATGTCTTTCTATTAGATAGTTATTCCCTTGCAACGTCAAACGTTCCTCTACAATTTTGACGTTGAAATTCGTCCGTGAAATTCCAGCGTAGAATCACTCGTACGGAAATCTAGTGAAATTCGTCGATATATAATACTTACCCGGCGGTTCCTCGAAATTTCGTTTCTTCAGCTCTTCCTCTTCCTCTTCCACTTTCGGTCTTTCTCTCGACAACTTGCGAAAAGTGAAATGTAGATTCGCGGAACGGATCGGAGCACGAGATAAGGCCGATCAATAGGAAACGATTCGCGTTTTCCATTGAAGAGTACGCAGCGGACTTTTATAATTCCTCTTTTCATTTTATCAGACCCATAACCGCCAGC
This sequence comes from Polistes canadensis, assembly GCF_001313835.1. Taxonomy (NCBI): domain Eukaryota; kingdom Metazoa; phylum Arthropoda; class Insecta; order Hymenoptera; family Vespidae; genus Polistes; species Polistes canadensis. The sequence goes on along the minus strand of NW_014569557.1, from coordinate 1,235,037 downwards.
CAGCGAGAAAAGCGAATTCGACGCTTACACTTCCCCCTTCGAAATTCTCGCTAGCTTATCCCTACCGTGCTTTCGCGGCGTTTCGCTAGGCGGATCCATGGGAAATAAACGAACACTTGCGATTGAAGGCGAATCGACAAAGTACTTATATTCTCTTCGAATAAAAGGAAAGAGAGAGAGTAGAAGAAAATTATTATTATTATTTCCCATTATATATATTTATTTTGCGAGTTTTTTCTCACACATACCAGAATAGAAGTAGAAATTCTTCTTTTATATTTCTATATAATCTAGAGATCTATAGAATCTAGCTATATTATTAACGTTTTACTAACTTTGTCCTTCAAGGATGAAACAAAAGATTTAACGGTTGTTTTCGAACAAATGATTTCAATTTGGAAAATACGTTATTTATATTTTTGAAATTCAATACGTAAAGAAAATATGTTTTATGTAATTTAAGTTGATGTAAAATAGATATCATTAGAGTAATTTAAGTTTCGTGTTACATGAACTGAAATCAATTAATCGACAGTTCGTATCTCCAATAGCTAAATAAACTTTCATAACAGTGATTAAATATTCATGGTCGTTAATAAAGAGCTAAGAGCATTCTTTCTCTCTTTCTTTTTTTTTCTTCTCTTTCTTTCTCTCTTCGTTTCTCCTCTGTAAATAACACCCCTATTATTCTCCTGGTTCAACCCTCTAGCTTAACGTAGCACGCCCTTAGCTTTAGCAACAATGTACCGTATTATGAACTACGAGCCTGTTCATCCCCTTTCCTAGTTTTTCAACCCCATGGCATTTGTAGATACGCCTCAATGCGATCATCTCGCTGAAGTGTTCACAATGTCTAAAGAGCAATTAGACTCGGTGGAAAAAAAGCTGTCGTTGATTCGACAACGATACCTAATCTTTTAATTGTCCTCGTTTGATCGAGCGAAAATCGATCAAATATTATTAACACTGGACAATAGAATAGATTTGATTTTCTAAAGTGGGGCTTGCAGTGAATTCTTTAGATATTTTTCATCGATCGATTTGAAATTCTACGGTGTTTTGTTATTCAAACGTGTATACAATTGTGTGCGTGTGCGTGTTAGTGTATATTCGAGCAAACAAATAATATTTCATTGAAAGATATTATAAAACGCGTTAACGTGCTTTTGTGAAATTCTACCGTAAAGAAACGTTGGAATATTTGATTTTGTATTGCAAATAAAAGTGACTTTTTTGTTTGTTTTTCTTGATAAACTTACCTTAATCTCTTAGCCTCGTCTATGAAGGGTCGTTTTTCACTTTCGCTGAGTAGTTTCCATTCTGCTCCAAGTCGTTTTGAAATTTCCGAATTGTGCATTTTCGGATTTTCCTGTGCCATTTTACGTCGCTGTCCACGGGACCATACCATGAACGCGTTCATCGGCCTTTTAATGTGCTCGTTGTGTATCGTTTTCGACGACATTCCGACGGTGTTTCCTCTTCCGTTCTGAATTCCCGCGTAACTCGAATCGCGGACTCTGCGCGTTAACAACTTTAACAACTTCGTATCAACGCGATACACATTCTAGCGATTATCTTTCTTCTCATTGAAATAAAAATAAACTTTAAAACACACGTACACCTTCTCTCTAACTTCCTTTTTCTCTTTTCTTAGTTTTAATTATTTCTTATTTTTTCTTCTCTTTTATATACATAAATCAAATATTAAAAGTTCTTCGAAAAATGTTTAAACGCATCCATATCGATCTTCCTGTATATTTTCCACTGAAACGTTCGAATCAATAATACGAACGTTGTTTTAAGAAAAAATGTATAAAAAATAATGATAATCTCGTTCAACGCGATAAAAACTTACAGTTAGTTTCAATTTCTAATTGATTCTCACTTCACGAATGTCGAAGATCATCCTTTCCCGAAGAGGGTTCCCCGGAGATAGATTGATTTCCAGTACAATTAGAGGGACAAAGAAAAATGAAAAAGATGGGAAGTATAGGGATAAATTATAAAGTAGAGACGTTCGAGAGACAATCGCGGATCGTAGCGAGAGCGTGGCAAGGACTGTGGCAGAATCGGTGAGAGAGTAGGTTGCCGGTGGTGAGAGGAGTCCGGGGCGAATCCGCGGGATCCGCTGAACGTCGAGTGGCCCGACTCCCGTAGGACGTGGGAAAAGTTCGTTCTGACGGCCAACCAGGCGAGTCCTTTTGCTCCCACCATCGCGCACGGCTAATGGACACCCACGATTGGCTCCTGCGTTGACATGGCGAATCGAGGATACCGGCGCATGCAACAGGTGGACCAGGAACCTATTCTCTTGCTCCCTTTATCGTTCTATCTATCTTTCTCTTTCTTTCCTCTTCCATCTGTGTGTTTCAGTCTATCTTTTTCTCCTTTTATCTTACCAACCCGTACAGACAAAGTCACCACGTATATTCTTTTAGACATGATCCTGGCGTTTTTCTTTCTCTCTTTCTCTATTCATTCTTTCTAACACTTTTAGCAACCTGCTCGATGGATATACATATCATTGTTCGCGAGCGTTTATGTGTGACCACCGCATTTCTCCTACAGGTTGATTATCATACAATCACAATTCATTATTCTCGATCTTTATTTCACTTTCTATTGATTTATTTTTTTTTTTTTTTTACACTATCCAATATAACTCGTCTGTTATTTATTTGAAAATTATTCCTTAGCTGTTATATTAGATAAAGTTCCTTGGTTATCTTTAGATATTTATAAGGCTACTTTTTTTTTTCTTATTTAGTCATAAGTACGATTCGAGTTAAGAAACGGTTCGTGTAATAAATGTTATCAGAGCCTGGCGCTGTCTCTTGCCGTAAAGATTGAGATTGCTCAAGGAAAAGAAGAGGAGAGGAAGGAAAAGAGATGGCAAGAGAGGTGGGGACTCTCTGCCGTTGAGGCTGAAGACATTTCGAGTGATAAGGCGATAAAGAGAGTATAGGTATAAAAAGGGGAGACAAGACAGGGACCGCTCACTTGCAAGAGGTAACATTCACACCCGCTCTCCCCCTCCTCTCCTGGCCCTCCCACGAACCCACCAACCTCCATTCCCTTCGTTTCTCTGAGAGAAACCATCTACTATAAAGCACTGTCCGTAGTCAGCAGCAAATTTCCGGAAAGTGCGAATACATTCATCCCCCAAGGCAAATAATAACCTTTGCTTGGCTTTCCCAGTTAACTTGCTAATAATATCTTTCTTATTCTGATAGAACAATTTTGTGCAAATATTTCTTTTCTTTTTGTTTTTTTCGTCTAACGAATGGAATTATAACTTTTGGGCTGATTGGAAAAATATTTTAATGAAAGATTTTCAATGAGGATTTAAATGAGGAAATATATAGCTGGGAGAATAAAGTTCATTGAATAGTAATTGTAACCCATCGTCGAATGGATACCCTATAATGCCAATAATAATCACCGAAACACAACACAGTGAACTTGGTTTATTTTTTAAGAGATCCTTTATCGTTCCCTCGTTAAGCGTTTCCCGCTTGATCGAATCGGGGGGCGTGTGTGTATGAATTTTATCGTTCGACACGTGAAATAAGAAAAAAAAAAAGGGGCAGGGGGTTAGTCCCGGGGTTGATCTCTCACCGATACGCTTCTATGCCTCACAATGTATAACCAAGTGTATACGAGCGGTTTCAATTAGTTTCTGCGTGTCGTTCTCTCCCGTGGGTCCTATGAAAAAGGAAAAAAAGGAAATAGAAAAATAATATAAAGAAAATCTCTTTTCTTTTTTTTTTTTTCTCTCGAGTAGGGTGACGTTATCTAGGATGGATCTAAACTCGCGTGGACAGATAAGATCTTTTTACGGGTGAGATAATACGTCGACAAAAAAAGGAGGGGGGATATAATATGTGCGTGCGTGTACGTGTTAAAAAGAACAAGAACAAGAGAGAAAGAGATAGAGATAGAAAGAAAAAAAAGAAAAAAGGAGAATAAGTGTCAGAGGGTGGGTGAGAGTAAGTGATTTTCCAAAATCGTTTGGACTCTTTTGGAATCCAATTGATGCGTGAGGCAGAAGAACAAGTAGAATATAGGTATATATATATATTATATGTGTATAATTTCTCTCTTTCTATTTCTCGTTCTCTCTCAGGATTATCGGCTATCTTCCTCTCTTTGGCAATAGGGTGGCCACACGACCGCTGATTATACCATTCATCGTGCAGCATGCTTCGAAAGAGGGTTGTCGGCGAATCTGCAAACGCCGTACCGTGATCGTTCTCCTTCTCCTTCTCTCTCTCTCTCTCTCTCTCATGCTAGTCCCTGTTACGCCCTTGAATGCTCGCTCATCAATGAAACAATCCGGCTTCCTTGTCTCATCATTCGGCTTCTTGCTTTCGAAATATCGTCTTGCAAACGTGTGTGTCCTCTTCAAAATCAAAAGAAATTATTACAGCGCTCGTATCATCTTTTCCTTCTGTTTTTCTCATTTTCTCTTTTCCTTTTTTTTTTTGTTTTTCGCCATTTGGAAACAACAAGGAACCAATTTAAAATATAACAATGTGAAACGAACTGTAGCTTATCTTCGAATAAGACAATTCGACTTTTGTATCCTTTCTTTTCTTTTTTTCATTCGATAATTTTTTTATTGAGTGAAAAAATTGAAAAAAAAAATAGAGAGAGAGAGAGCGAGAGAAAAGGAACGTTGGGGAGGGGAGGGGGGTTTGGGATACTAGGCCAGGGGTTGTGCTGCAGTTCATGCACACAATGAAGAAAACAATGGCGTTTGACAATGGACGAGGCATCATCGTTGCGATTGCTGAAGCGACGCAACAACAACGGCAGCTTCGACTACGCGATTGGAGGATGGTGCTTGAGAGTAGAAAGAGAAAGAGGAACGGAAAGAGAGAAAGGATGACTAGTTGGTAGAGAAGGCAGCCCGTCGAAAAGCTCACTGATTACTCCATTGTCGGCTCGGTTGTTTCAGTTAATCGCGACGCTCTGCGTCGTTTTGTTGTCCTTTTATCGCACAGTTCTGCCGAGCATTCTTCGTTCGCACCCAGAGCGCTTGTCTAGCCAGCCTCATCATCGCAACTATCTACGTAACATATAATATATCCTATATACATTCATATTTTCATTCGAAAATTAAAAAATAAACGCAAACTTATTCCATCAACCGTTCTAATTCATCTTCATTTCTTTCCCCTCGTTTTTTATTTCATATATTGTTTTCTATTTCTTTTTCAAAATCGTTCAAATTTTGTTACTTTTTTTGTCAAATTTATAAATAATTATAGATAGGTAGGTAGGTAACTAGATACTTTATCAATATTATTTATAGATAGAAGTAAAAAGTAATATATAAAAGCGTGTATTCATGCATCATCTATATTTATATTATTCTAACGCGCAGAGATAGATAGATAGAGAGAGAGAGAGAGATAGAGAGGGGGGACCGGTATGAAACGCAGCAAACAGTCAAATACATATATATATATATACACGTATATACAAGTCCATACTTACTTTTTAGATGTTTACATTTTATTCAAAGATACCTACATACGTGGCTTAAATGATAATAATGGAATGAATGGAAAGATGTTAGAGGGGTTTGATGATACCTATAATAAGAATATTATTCATTTTATGATATCTGAGAAAGAGGAGGAATCGAATTCCACTTTGTTTGATCGCACACAGGACACGATATTTCGGTATTCAGCGTACGCGGTCGCTCGGCGTGCATGCCGTAGCCGTATCAAAATAGAACAGGCTACAATAAGTTATTCGGCTGAACAAAATCGAGGTAAGGGTAGTATTTTATAGAGTCCCGTTCGAGTTACATACGATGAATACGTTGCGCGTAGGAGGGCACCACCGGTGGTGGACGCGTGTGACTGGAATATATCATAAATGTATCTATAAGGGGCTGCCAAGGGTGGGTTTGTGAAAAGAGAGAGAGAGAGAGAGGAGGGTGGAGGTTGCAAGGATCAACCACTCTCGTACGAGCGACACGCACGTACACATTGAATCGCGTTATTTCATCGCACGATTCTTACTCAAAACCCATTATTCTTTTCTATACATTCTATTTTTTGTTGTTTCTTTTATTTTTTTAATTAATTATTTATTATTTTTTTTCTTTCTTTCTCTTTTTCAAATGATAATCTGCATGCGGGGTTTGTTATTGTTACTAATCTGAAATGTGGAATAAAATTAATTGAGATAGTAATCATTGTGTTATTTTATATAAATCAAATTTTTCGTTGAATGATATAAAAATTTCTAACGAAAAATTTGACAAGAGACACCTATAATATATTTATCATAAATTTTGTAAATAGAAAATCAAAAATCTTATATGCTAGAGGATGGATTAAGAAGTTTTGAATCTCAAGAGAAAACGAGCTTGATCGAAAATAAAAATTGTTTCTATGTCAAGTTTCTATGTCAACCCGTGGACGCATAAGTTTTGAATATAAAAAGTCGGCAAAGAGAGGAGGGCGTAGTGAAACGATTCGTTGGATGCTTTTATTATTAGTAGGATCGAGATATCAACATACATATATATACACTTCCCATCGAGAATGAATAAAAGAATCAAAGTTTAAAGCGGAGGATGTTAAAGAAGAAGAAGAAGAAGAAGAAGAAGCATCACATGAGAGCTTATTAGTTCGACGGTTTTGTTCGAGTTGATAGATAACCTCGGAGAATGTGTACCTGCGAACGTGTACCTTCTCTTCCTTCTTATTCTCAAAGATTATCAATCATAATCGGAAAATAATTATCCAAGTTGAGGGTCCGTGCTAGCGCATCCATGATGATGGCATATACAAGCATTTTGATGCGACGAACGAACGAATGAACGAACGAACGAACGAACGTGTTGTATGGATGGTACGTCACGTGAATCGATGCTAATTGTGAGGAATGGTCCCTTCGTTGGTGAACCGGTGCCGATCGCTGATTCGACAGGCGATATGTATTCGACTCGAACAAGAACACGCGTTTATATATATATATATATATATATATATATATCGGTATGACTTTCCTCGAGAGATCATCCAATGATCTTCCTTCTTATCCTACCCACTATTGTGTCATTTGAATAACCAAACATCAAACAATACAAACCTTGATGTCGTATATCTGATCATTAACTCTTGAAATTTCTATTTACATATAAGTAATTGATTTTTCTCACATACGTATTTCTTTTTATATTGAATACAAATTTATTTGCCAATCGATTGTATTGACGTATTATTTAAAGTTTTAAATACGTCGAATCGAAAATATTAAAATATCTCCGATTAAAAGATATGACTTACAATTAGACCACTTTCATAATTATCGATTTATATTTCGTCTCGTGTAAATTAATACAAAATATATTAAATATATATATAAAATGAGATGGATAAAAATATTACATCGAAATATGATAATAAAGTTTGGTCTCTTAAAAAAAAAAAAAAGAAAGAAATAAACAAAATTGTCATGAATGATCATTGAGAAGTAGATAAAATAAATCGTTTATTTCGTCATTTTTGTTCGTATTCTATCTGAAATAAAAAAAACAGTCTATAAGAGTAAGAAAAACGATAGAGAAAAGTAATGTGTAGGTGTGAAAATAAAGAGGAGAGGAACGATTAAACGTCCGTCAGGGTAAGGTATCTCTCTTTCGTTGAAAAAGGGTCTCCTCTCTTTTCTTCAATGTTTCCTACAAACACGCATATATATATATATACTAGACTTCTCACACATACATACGAATAGGAAGGGTGGTTTACGCGATCCTGCACGCGACTGGCAAAAGATATCCTTCGTACGGCAATAGCGGACAATGCACGACTGTCGACATTATGGGGGAACATTGTCGTCGACTCGATATGAGTCCTCTTGCCTCGGGTGTACAAACGGCAATATCGGACTCTTGCCCTTCGACCTTTTCTCTTCGGGCTGTCCCTTACGAGAAACGATCTTCCGTTTGTTTCGCGAAAAACCCGTTTGAAAACTTCCTCGATTGGACCTTTTACTCTTTGATTATTGTTTTAACTTATACAATCGATATACATTTCTTTTTTTCTTTTTTTTTTCTTTATTTCAATTCTTTTAATATCAAGAAAAATTGTCGAGATAATCAAAGTCCGATTTTGTATCGTTTTTTGCTTTTTTTTTTAATTCTCTGAGAAATAAAACCAACGAGAAATGTTGTTTTAATACAAAAATATATCTGATACAGCGTTAAAACTCTTTATTCTATTTATATTTAAAGCATTCTTATAGAAAAATATAAATTGTTTCACAAGACCGACTAAACATCTTTGCAAAATATCCATCGATTTTGTATCCAACGTAACGGGTAGTGCAAACCGTACACGCGTATCAAATGAGTTAAAAAAAAAGAAAGAAAAGTCGAAAAAAGAAAAAGGAAGAACAAAAAACCCCCACTCCCCCCCCCAAAAAAGAAAGGAAAAAAAATAAAGAATAAAAAGTTGCGGTAAAAATCGAAGCGCTCGTTTACGCCGATTGTTCGGCCGAAAGAATAATTTTATCGCTTTCACTTTTGTCGACAGGCCCACGCACGATCATTGTCTCTTCGAAAATCTTTCGAAGCTCCGTGAATAAGCCCTTTATCAACGCGGCTCCATATACGTATGTATAAATGGATATCTGTGACTGGTTTGCCGTGACAACGAGCCTTTTTCCAATTATCGATTTGATCGGCCCTTCCCGTTTGACCCGCAAGAGTGTACCGAGATACACAATACCACCCTCTCTTTCTTTTTTTCTCTCTTTATATGGTATATTTATATTTCTATCATTTTTTATTTTCTTTTTTTTTTTTTTTTTTTTTTTTTGAAGAAAAAAAATAAATTTAATCTCTTACGCACGCAAAAATGTGATCGATAAACGAGATCTATCTGGAAACGAGATAATTTATTCGGTAAGAAAAATTAATCCAACGCTTTAATTACGAAAATAAAATAAATAATATTAGTATTAAATACTTGGTCCGTTTTATGTTGACAAAATTTCGGGCTTGAACCAAATTTTTCTGTCGTCCCGATTTACTTTTATTTAGAAAAAAAAACAAATAAGTATTTTTTCGTCGACAAGATTAAAAACTTTATAAACTCGTTCTCGTACTACGTTTATAAGTGGAATTTAATTCTCTATTCATTGTGTTGGTATACCTGTTTCGTATTAGCGAGTATGGAATTTTCAATTAGGATCATACTAATCGTTATAACTGACTAGCAGCTAACGTATCTAGTAAATAGTAATAGATATATGAATACCGTGTGTGAGTACTTTAGAGTCACGGTTGGATCGTTAAGCTCTCGAAAGAAGCCGTGCAGTGCTGGTTGCTGCATTTGATACATTCTCTTATATATATATGTATACATACGTATCTATACATACAGATATACCATACACATAGATATACCATATAAACATAGATACATGTATCCATACGTACACAACGATAAACTTACCACCTTCTTTCATTCTTTTTCTATTTTTTTCACATTCTATCTTTCTTTTCTTTGTACTGTCGACTTTCTTTATCCTTTTCACTCTCGTTCTCACATCTAATCGATTTGCGGAAGCGTCGATAAGCGAAGCGTTATCGTTCCTTCAGTCTGCTGTGGGAAAGATAAACGAGCGTACAGCTTGTCTTTTCCTTCTTCTTGTCAAAAGAAACTGTTAAACTTAAAGAAGCGGAGTCAAAGCTAATGCAAACAAAAAATATTACTATCTTCTTCTTCCTATAAGACCAAAGTCAAATTTTTTTATTTCCGTTTACTTAGCGTTACAGGAAGCTCTCCTAACTTGAAAATTCATTTATTTGATCAATAATATGAATCATCTTTCCCAATCATATTTCTTTTTTATTCTTATAATCGATATATCAACTATATATATTATTTTATTTATAAAATCATTGTTTATATATTTAAAAAAAATATAAAATCTTGTCTACGAGTTTCATTTAATTATTTAGTAATTAAATGTATAAGAACGTTGACGAGAGTATTAAACGAATGCCTACGACAGTTCTATTTCCGTTATCCACGGAAGACCTCGAGTTACGATAATGGCGTGCGAGCTTTAATGCAAGAAGTAAGTAGGTATCTTATTATTATAATCTACGATCTATATGGTATTAGTAAACGCGCGTAGAAAGATCATAAGATTTTCATAATTATTCTTAAATAACTCATTTAAAAACTGAAGATTAATCTTTTCACCATACGCGTAGACACAAATATTGAAATAAAATTAATGAGTCTCATTGTGGATTGATTCGTTTAGATATTTTTATGATTTGTCTTTCAAAGTCTAATAATAATAATACTTTTGAAATTGAATATAGTAGGCGGGTGAGGTATAAAATGGTCGAATACGTTCCTAATCCGATTTGAGAGAAACTGAAGGAGAGTATGAAAGGGAGAGGACTGTAGGAAGAAAAGTAAGAGAGAGTTACTGAGAAAGAGAGAAAGAGAAAGCCTGACATAAGGAGAAAGATAAAGTCTCTGTATATCGAAGTCGAGAAACTGGCAAAGCATAAATGTCTCGTACGCCATGGCTACATCTCAACACGGAAATGAAGCAAATCGACAGATAGGCTGTGTAGGCACATTAGAGTCACTATCTAACACCGAGACATTTAGGAATTACCAGAGAGTCGTTTACATCTTGCTTCTATGTGTTTTCCTTTTCCCGCGATTCATCCTCACCTTTTTTCTTTTTTTTTCTTCTTCTTTTTTTCAACATAAGAATGATGCGTTTGTAAAGAAATATCACGTAGAGGAAGGGGGGCGGGGGAGGGATACGTTTGTCATTTTATACGAATTTAGTTGTTGTTAACTCACGCGAAAGAGTTCTCAGCTTTTATTTTTTCTCTTTTATGTTAAAAATAAAAATACTTTAGATGATTTGATATTTTAGACTTTTAAATAATATTACGATGTATTTGAAGAAAAAATGATTTGAACGGGAGAGGAAAGGATAATAAAAAACGTAATCGATTTGTAGGAATGAAACGAGATGAACCCTTATCGCGGTAGGTTGCGATGTCGTCGTGGTACAATGATAATCGAAAGGGAGGTGGAAAAAAAAGGGACACGCGAAATCCCGTGGAGAAGTACGAGAAGAGGCACTCGATGACAACGGACAAGAAAACGAAGAGACCGAAAGAAGCTCTTCCCTTTTGTGCTTTTGTGGCTAATGCGATCCAATTCGGATCCTGGCTGGCTTCATACGCCGCTATCAGAATCCTTAAATCCTGTTTGCGTTCATTGTCCAGCTACTGACTGGCTTTTCGTCCTTTCAAAACATTGCCGACCCTTTTCTAGAAAAACGAAGAGGGTTCATTTCTATATCCGACCAATCGAGTGGATCCGAGAGAGTAACTTTCTTCTATCAGAGAGAAAACAAAAAGTTCCTTTCTTTTTGTGACGATAATTCGAAAAATATTTACCATCGTACGATAACTTATCGACCAATTTGTTTTATCCAAAAGAAGGAATCTATCTTATCGATGACCGTACGACATTATCAACGGAGAATTGAAGAGTACAATGTTGCATCGATAACGGATAATAGAAATTTTATCTTTTGCCACAGCTCTTTTACTGTATTTATTATAAATTTGAACTTTCGTTTTAACTTATTGTTTATTATCACTCATTGTTGAAATAATTTTACGTTTGCAATAATCATCGTATTATTATTTTACAATTTAATACCAAGAGAGTTCTGTGTTATCGATTGAGTTTCTTAAAAATTGAGCAAAATATGATAGAATGCAGTTTACATAGTACGTCAATTACGTTATATCTGAATATAATAATTAATTTGACGTTTAAATAACGTTGAAATATTTTTCTTTTAATTGCCCGAGTGAATATATTTTCTATTAGTTTCGATCGATCATTAAACAATTAATTAATTAGTGCCATTTAATCGTATTTTGTACGTACGCAATTTGTTGATTGATCGATGCTAAATTCGAAGTAATTAAAGTAATTAAAGTAAGAAAACGTATCGCGAAACGATAACGTAGACCGACTATGAATACAACGAAAATCGAATGATCTCTCTCTCTGTCTGTCTCTCTCTCTCTCTCTCTCTCTCTCTCTCATAATCAGTCTGAAAAATTTGGATGCAATACTATCGTGTCACTGTGTCGTCGTGCTTAATTGGCTCGTTATATTAATTGAATTTTATTATCTTATGATGGGACAATGGTGCACCGTTGAACGAACCAGATTAAATGAACGGCGGGTACGCATTTTCCGCGCTTGATTACCAAAAAATGTTTTACAGATGTTCCTCGAGTTACGCTTGAAAAAACCCGCGTTGATTCAAGCGGCATAAATTCGTACAAAATGCTTGGAAAATATACTTTTTTCTCGCATACGAGTTATCCATTCTCTACCTCTCTCTGCACGATTTAAACAATATAAAAAACAAATCGTAAAAATAAATTTTTATATATTTCAACTTCACCTTTTAACACACACGAAGGTACCACGAACGAATTCAATTATTTCTTATAAAATTAATACATTTCATTTGATTTGATTTGATTTGATTCTCTTTTCTTTATTTTGTTTTTTTTTATCTATTTTATTTGGCAATAATCGAGGAATAAATCGTAAATCAAATGTAAGAAAGTTGTATATTGTTAAGACAAATGGCCTTGGAATCGCAAGAATCGGAAAGAAAATCTACGAGAACGCATCTCGTGCGGGGTAGCTTTGCAATCTCGACGTAAAACGGGTCACCTTTTGGCTACATTTTGCGCTGAAATTGATTTATGCCAGTGACAGCTAACGCGTCCATTGTGTCCCCCCCTCGTCTGTTATTGTCCATTCAAACAAATTGACCACCGTCGGTCCGGTCTAGCATTGTCGGTCCATTGAACAATCGACGGAAAGAAAAGGGAGAAAAATGACTATGCGAGGGCATCCGGATCGGTCCGCGAGCAGATGCAAGGAACATTTTTTTTCACATTTTTTTTCCTCGAATAATCATTAGGAAAGATTTTATTTTTAAATTTTTAAGAAAGTATCATCAACGTTATTGATCAATTTTATTAACATAACGACAAATTTACATGGAATACTACAAACTTATTTTTCTTCTAAATTTAGTTTTACATATTATTATATATAAAATTGGTTATGTATAAACGTATGTTTTATTTAAATATTATTTATATATATAAAAACATTGAGGAATTGAAAAGGATCGTAAATTTGTAAGGCTCGATCGAAGCTGGTCTCGCGTAATATACGGGCCACCTACGTGACTCGCGTCATTCTGTGGAAGGACATATGGAAGCTTTTTCTGTGCTTTCGTCGAATCCCAAAGTGACCATACGCTTTACAAAATACCTTTGTCAGACGAACAATGGCCGAGTGGAAACATTTTATCGTGGACTTTAATGGTCCCCATGTTCGATACTCCAACGCGTATTCGACTTTCGAAGCACGTGCAAATCATTTTCATCTTTATCAAGAGTTAGAAGAGGGAGATAGGTATAATGATAAAGAGAAAGAGAAAGAGAAAGAGAAAGAATGAAAGGTCGAAGGGTATACGAAGCTGTTTATAGAAAACGATCAGTTCATAAAACGTGACGATCTTCTTATCGAAGAGAACAAGTTTGCCCTTTTTGATTTTTTTTTTGTTTTTTTTTTTTTCAAGCAAATCTTTTTATACGTTCTGTCATCGACGTTTCGTAAAAATTTATTTGGATAAATTACGATTCGTATTTCATATCTATCTTTGATATTTTGTTAAAACCACTCGGTCGTATAAGAATGGTAAAAAACATTTTCTATATTAAAAATCTACGACTTGTCCAACGTTCGTTTATTCGTTCGTTCGTTCGTTCGTTCGTTCATTCGTTCACAGTGCGTTCGTTTACCACGGGTGAAAGAGTAACGTAATTACATTGAACTAATTAGCCGTTTATGTTGTTTAATTATTTCTAATTTGATACGTAATTGCTCGCAAATGACGATAGGTGTGTAATAATTCTCCGACGAGAATCCTCGCACAATGAGTTGACGACGCGTTTTTCTCTACGAATATTTTTTCTTTCTTTTTTTTTTATATATATATTTTTGTATATTTCTCTTTTTTGTTTTTTTTAGAGTTTTTGTTTTTTACCTACCTCGCGTACAACGATCCCTTCGAAGCAATTACGCGTTCTCCGTTACTCCGTTCGGACAAAATCGTCCGTTACGACGTTAATTATCGTTACGCTAAGGTAAATTTAATCGGTACTAGTTCCACCGAAAAAGAGAGATCTTTCTCTTCATAAACAATTTTTTTTTTCTTTCTCTCGTGTCTCTTTTCAATTTAGGAAAAGAAAAAATTCAAGAAAAAAGTATCTCGAGAAGAATCGAAATGATTTTCGAGTATTACGGGTTAAAATGTATGTAATTGGAAATACATGGTTACGGTATGTGAGAATAATCGTTTGATCGACAATAAATGACATCCATTTGATTTGCTTTTTCTTCACCATCTAGAACAAATTTCAAATCGAGTGAGTTAACCTTCGAAACATTTATATAGATCGTGACGAACAATCCGGACGTGTACCAAACGAAAAGAAATAAGAATGTTAATGTCTAATTTCTATCTATTATTAACCATTTAAGGATTTTAAGATTTCTAAGCAATAAATAAATTACAACAGAAAAAAAGAGAATGATAGAAGGAAATAAAAGAGAAAAATTCTTTAATAATAATAATAATAATAATAATAAAGGAATAATATAAACGAATGATATCAGCGTTTCAGTACAATCCCACGTTTCGTTTTCACAACTACTACTCTGGACTACCGCCTATAATCACGATCCAGGTCAAGTCGTTGATACCAAAAGACAAAGCAAAAAGAAAGAACAGTAAAAAAAAGGACAAAATAAAAAGAAAAGTAAGAAAAAGAAAAAATAAGAAAAGAAAAAGAGAGAGAGGGTGAAGATAGATGGGCAGAGAGGGTATCTTTATCCAGTAGAAGGAAAGGGACTCTTCTCCTCCTCACCGTCGTCGTCGTCGTCGTCGTCGTCGTCGTCGTCGTCGTCGTCGTCGTCGTCGTTTGTCTTTTTTCTCTTCTCTTTGCACGGGGGCTCACCTTTAGCTTTCTTTCTCTTTCTCTCTTTATCTTACTACCTCTGTTACCACCATCGGCTGGTGCTGGTGCTGGTGCTGGTGCTTCTTCGGCTGTAGCGTCTCTTCCAGCGGCACTTCCTCCCTTTCTCAGCCACGAAGCCGCCGTCTTTTTCTTCCCGGGGGCTGGTGCCTTTATAAGACGACAAAAGAACATCGTGGCACAGTCAAGATGGCGGAGGGATAACCGAGAGAGGCACCAGTAGCAGTAGCAGTAGCAGCAGTAGTAGTAGTAGTAGTAGAATCATGAGCGGAGCGCGAACAACAGAGTGAGAGAAAGAAAGAGAACGAAAAGTAGAGAAAAAGTGACAGAGAAAGAGAGAGAATGGTGGATGCGACAGAAGCAACGGCGGAGCCTTTCCTCTCCCGGCCAGCCACCCCCTTTCAGCCCCACCTCTACCTCTGAACCCCCTCTCGACCCCCTCTCAACCCCCTCTCAGCCCCCAACTCTCTCCACCTCCTTCTCCAGGCCACCCATCCACCCACACCATTGTTGCCACGAGCAGGAGAGACAAAATGAACCCGATTGTTAGTCCGGGAGGCATCATAATGAACGCCCATTCACGGGGAGACACCAAATGAGCTCCCGCGTCTTGTCCCGCGGCTTTGTCCACGATACTTTTAATTCTCTGCTCTCTCTTTGTCTTCGTCCGGAGACTCCTGGGCTCGACCTGCTGCTATTTTCTCCCTTTCTCTCTCTCTTTTCTCTATTTTCTCTCTCTCTCTCTCTTTCTCTATCTATCTGTCTCTCTCTGTTTTTGCTCTTTCTCTCTGACTCTTTTTTCCATCATTTCACCCTTCTTCTTCTTCTTCTTCTACTTCTTCTTCTACTATTTCTTCTTGTTCTCTCGGCTGCTTATATATTTCGTGTTTCAGACCGCGCCTTTTATCCCCCTTCCCTTCCCTTCCCTTCCTTACTCTCTCTCTCTCTTTTTTTCTCTTTCAAATCGACTTTGTGCGACCCGTTGCCCACCCTCGCCTACCGAGAGCCGGTGCGTCTTTTCGTGTCGAAGCATTGCTGCTTCAATGAGGAAAAAGAGAAAAAAAGGAAGGAGTCTCCGCGACCGAGAGAGTTCATATCGTGCGAATACATTGTACGCACCTATGCGAGAGAGAGAGAGAGAGAGAAAAAAGCGAGTCCTTCGATGCTTTTTATTCTCACCTTGTCCATCATCCTTTGTATTTTCACCGCGAGCGTTCCAACTATCGGTATCTCTTTCTCTATTTCTCATTCTTTATTTCTTTTTCTTTATTCATTCTTTCTTTCTTTCATTACACAATATTATAACCCTTTTCCTCCTCCTCCTCTTATGCAAGCTTTTTCCCTATTTTCTCCATCCCTCCCTCCCTCCTAGCCACCCACATCTTCCTTTTTTCCCTCTCTCTTTTTGTTTCTTTTTTCCTCGTTCTCTGTCTTTCTTTGAAAATCATTCTTTCTTCTTTATAATCGAGCACAGGCATGCTCCTCCTTCTATACCAACGAGCTAACAACGAGAAATGATCATACGCTTTTCGAAACGCGGTCTTGATCTTTTATCAAGTAAACGATAAATAAGACGTTAAGATATTGTTTAAGAGGTTCTTTTTCTTTTCCTTTCTTTAAACGCATTCGATTCCATCATTCGTTTCTTATTTCCATTGTTTGGAAGAAAAATGATCCGGAGAATTTCATTTTTTCATTTGATTTCTATATAACAAAGTTTACTGTTCAATGAATTAATATTATACCGTTCTATCTCTGTATACATAACATATTTCATTATTTAAGCATAACGTGATCCAATTCTTAGAAACAAAGATGTTTTACATATTAAATATATTTGTTTATATTTAAAAAAAAAAAAAAAAAAAAAGGAAAAGATAAATCATTCATCAAAGGGTCATCTATTCGTGGAATCATAAATGATTAGTATGAATGCGACTAAAGTATTTTAAATACTACTTACATATTTCAAATGCTACTGTTCAACGAGTCAGTATTATACTGTTCTCTACCTGTATACAAGGTATACTTTGTTAAGTTCGTGTCTAAGCTACTTTGTCTTTTGTTAGAACAGAGAGAGAGAGAAGCAGCCACAGACACAGATAAAGAGAGAAAGAGAGGATGCATGAAGAGCTTCTTGGCGTAAGAAGAAACTCGCGCGGGCGTGGAGAAAGGAAAATGAAAATATTATTGCTCGATCCACGCGTCATGCATAAATGCATCGATCTCGCACGCGGCTCTTCTCTCGGTCTGGCTGTCACTTCGCACAGGCAGCTGTGCAAACAACGATATCCATAATATTAAAGTCACAAGCAATGGCTTATTAGCCGTGCCCGTATGCCCTCACTTCTACATTCTTCCATCTCCGGAAATATCTATGTATGATATCTGTTTCTTCTTCTTTTTTTATATAATATGTAGCGTATATAGACTTTAGACATTTTTTTTACATTAGATACCGAAGTAGACGTGTCATTGTCGATTGTCAATACACGTTACTTGGAATTAAATATTTCCGATTAAATCGTATCTCATTTATTATACTACTAATATTTAATTATATTATTTAACATTTTATAACGCTAATTTTTTTTGGGAAATAAAAGATATTAAAAATATAGGAATGTAAAATATATTATCTACTATAGTGTGCAAAATATTAACGGTACAAGGGATGTAAAGCACGATTGGAATTAAATAGAAAAACTAAGTATTGATATATGCAGGTACGTGTTTTTAAAGTCACACGACAATACACAGAGGGTTCATTATTTTTTTTATTTTAAATATATTAAATATTTTATTTTTATCCGTACGAAATGAAATATATTTTTTGAACTCGACAAAATCGTCCGTCCTTAAAGGAGATTAAATTTCATTCTCCCTAGCGTGAAATAAAAAGGAGGGTTATTGCTTTGATACAGGATGAATAATAATTTGTTAACCATTGTGGAAAGAACAAAACGTTTTTTTCTCTCTCTCTCTCTCTCTCTCTCTTTCTCTCTCTCCTCCTCTTTCCAAACTTTGATTCTACGAGAAAGCGGAGAGAAAGTTCAGGTATGAAGAAACGAAAAATACTTTCGGAGGGTGAAACTAACGAAAAGACAGTTGATAAATCCATGCGAGTATCGATCACTTTCGATTCGATTTCATGCGATTAGGTACGGTACGCGTACGCGTACGTTTTCATTGGAGGTAAAAGCAAGAGGGGTGTTGTGTGTCCCTTTTTCTATGTTGTATTTTTTTTGCCTACTTTTTCTCCTTCTATCGAACTATCGAAACTTTTGGATTCATGAGACTTTTTTTTTTATCCTCTTCGGGTTCGATGTCTCTCACCTCAACCGAGGCTCATAGAAAATGGAGGGGTTGAAAGAGAATCTGTGCTGTTAGGGGAAACATTTTTTTGTTTGCTTTTGAAGTTCAGCGAGAGGTATAAGGTAACTCGAGGACTGAAAGAAGCTGGACTATCTCCAACGTGTCGCCCTTATTTTTAATCTCTTTCTTTTGCTTTCCTTTTCATTCAAATCCTCTTGTAGAATATCAAAGTATTAGAATTTATTTTATTAGAAAAATCGTATTGAGTCTTATGAGAATTTCGATCTATATATACGACGTATATATATTTAAATCTTTGATCATTCCGTAAGTCTTTTGCTTTTTTCTATTAAGTTTTACACGCACATCGATAAGTAATTAATAAAATACAAAATATGATGTATATGTAAAAGTACGAAGATAAAGAAAGAAAATTGTAGGGACTACTTGATAATATCAAAATATAAATTACCACTCGGAAGTAGTAAATCAACCAACTAACAGCTATACCAGCTTGTAGTTCAAATGTTGTCCAAGCCTGTCATTGAGAATTCACACAAATTTCGATCAAAAAAGGTGTTGAACACCTTTAACGATAAGACCCGCTTAAAACAGTTGTATTATATAAGTTAACGTAAAATCATTATTCGATTCTTATGAGAATTTAACGTACCTAGGAAAGAAAGGAAAATGTTTGAGAGAAAGAATAGAATGTTAGCTGATGAAAATGTGTAGTCATGTTGCTATATTGGCTGGTAGTTCCTTGCAAGCGAGCCGGTCTGACTTCGATCGGTGCTTCTGCTTGCTGGTGTTGCTGTTGGTGTTGTTGTTGCTGTTGCTGCTGTTACTGCTGCTGCTGCTGTTACTGCTGCTGTTGCTGCTGCTGCTGCTGCTGCTGCCTTCTATAGCGTGATTAATTCTATTTACCTGCAGCCGGTGCAGCGTGGATACACCCGTGGTATAATTTATCAGTTTGTCGGGCCTCATTGTCGGCCGTACGGCTCGTTGCTAATAGTCGGCCATTCAGGAATCGAGGGAAGCCATCTATTCTTATTACGAACTTCGTTGTGTCCGAGGGTCCAAGACACACCGCTACAACAACGACCTTATACTCTTTTTATCTTTTTATTTTGCTTCCTTCTCTCTCTCTTTCTTCCTTTCCTCTTATTTCTCTCTTTATCTTTTTTTCTTACTTACACACCTTTCACATTATTCTCCTTATTCCAATGGGGTGTGTCGTCCACGGTTTCTTCTAGGCTGAGTCTATATTGCGATGAGAATTTCGTTAATAAATTCATGAAATCTTCTAATAAAAACATTTCTTTTTTTATTAACACGTTCGTTGACGACTACTGCATACGAAAATGTTATAAATATTTTCATCACTTTATATATATATATATATATCTATATGCAATACATTATCTTTCGTTTTTTAATTTTACAATACCATTGCTAATGCCAAATTATTATTATTTTGTTTGTTTATTTGTTTCCGTATATATAGCAGTATGTTTTTAATATTTAAATTTAACAAAATTTTAAATTAATTATAAGTCTTATGTGGAGATTAATAACATAAGCGCGATTACGAAATTACAGCGAACGTGTTGTTCAATTTTAATATCACGAAGAATGTTATAAATGTATTAACTTTTATGCTGATGTCACGACAAAATTATACATAGAACTTTTTATTTTATTAATCGAATAAAAAAGGGGAAGAAGGAAGATACGTCGAGACACGCATAGGTATCGATAATTCTACTTTTTTTTCAGTAAGGAAACTTATAATCGATTAGGTAACGCGCGTTATGATCATGGGAAGATTTGGTGGCTGAAACAGATGGGGAATTTCGGACGATGTCACCCCTTGTCTCCGGTAGTCATTAGCCCTGTCTATTGTGTATGCTCGACTGGAAGCGAGAGAAGCTGCCGAGTCGATGGGTATCGATACTAATCGATACGCATGGCCGATCGATCTGCCTCTCTCTCTCTCTCTCTCTCTTTCTCTCTTTCTATCACTCTCGATTTACGGTGCATTCATCGGACATCCGTTCGGTTCGCAGAGGAAAGGGTCTTTCCTGGACGATCTTTTCATGCCTTTTAGGTATCGTTCGATCCTACGATTTAAACTCCCTTAATCGACTTCGAGATACTCGCCAAGTTTCTTTATCTTCTTTTATTTAATTTATTGTTTTTTATTTTTTATATATTTTTCTTTAAACATAATATATTATATTGTTATATTATTATATATATTAGGTTGTCCCATAAGTTCCTTCCTATATATATGTATATATATTATGTATTATTATATTTATTAATTATTATTATATGTATATTATATTTTGTTAATTATATATTTTGCCTATTATTCCGCGTTAAAATGTCTAGCAGCTTTTTTTTCTAAACGATCGAGATAACAATAAAAAAAACGATTGTCGCTTCGCAATTTAAAACGAAACGAAAGGATGATGTATACGCGGATACGAGAAACAATGATGAAACGAGTGAAAGGCAAGGCGTAGTAACTTTTTGATTTTTATTTTTCATTTACCTCGTTGTCGATACCTCGGAGATTACCTTGGGACAATTATATAAAAGAAAAGTAAAAGCAGGAAAAAAAATAAATGATCGTGTGAGATTCTCGTTGCGAACGTCTCATTTTCTTTTTTTCATTGGCATTTGTTTCGTAATTGAAAATTGTAGCACGGTTGGTTTACGGATGCGTGCCATTTATGATGGCCCACCATTGTCGTTCATTCGTATCGATAAAGAAATAGTCTGATATCTCTCGCTCGTTGAGATAATTCACAGAGTACACCTTAACGATAGACCCCATTTGTCATTTTTGTTTTTATTTTTTTTTTTTTTTATTCATATTCGAAGTTGTTGCCTTGCATTCGTTTCGTTTCGTTTTGTTCGTTCGAACGTTCAAGATTCAATGGGATTAATAAACAACGGGACATCAATTTTTATGACACGGTATTGTTCAAACATCGGACAAAGGTTTCATTCTCATATAGACACGCGTATAAATTATAATTTTAGCGTTGTATTACTTACTTACTTACTTACTTACATACTTACATACTTACTTTTATATTCATATATACGCGTGTTACATCGTGCGACGGTATCTAATAACCTATGATACTCGTTCGCTATTGATACAAAAAAATGGTAACATCGTTGCTAGCATTAGCTCGTTGTCATTATCTTCACGTTCAATCTAAGTAATAATCTTTTCGTTCGAGAAGAGAAAGTTTTGATGTAAAAACAAAAAAGAAAACAAGAAAAGTATCAACTCCCATAATTAAGGAGTAATGTGCACTTGCACAGTATATATAATCTTGCCACTTTGTAGATTATTATACGCCCGCAAGATCTTTCTTTTTTTTCTTCATTATCGAAGTAAAACTCCTCGTGTCCTCCCTCGTGTACGAGGATGAGAAAAAAAGGAACTCTTGTAGGAAAAGAAATGTGTAGAAGAAATAAACTTTTGCTAGCAGCTTTTGGTGCATCTACTACTTGTGCAAAAAAAAAAAGAAATCACACACACACACTTTGCTCCCATTCTCTCTCTCTCTCTCTCTCTCTCTTTTTCTAGGGTTTACGGATTTTACTCTTGTAGTACGCTTTTCGTATTGGAATCCCTTAGGTTGTGGGCATTATCATCGTACACAAGGGTATCCAGTTTTTGCCCGAGTACCATTACTACTATCTTTTTCTTTTTTCTCTTCTTCTTCTTCTTCTTCTTCGTTCTCGTTGTCGTATTCGAAGCAAAATCCCCGATGAATTAAATGCACGGATTTATACGTGTGTATACATTGTACGTACAGCTAGAAGAGAATCATAGGAAGAAGGGAGAGAATAAAATGACAAACGAGAATCGACACGATTCGCGAAAACATCCAACCCCTTTCGATAGGGAATCGGAAATCTCATAGGAAAATATTTATTTCGGAGTCTTCAACGAGACAAACTAACGAGTGAAAGAGTTTAAGAAAGAGCGATGAGAAAATAAGTCAAAATTTCAATCTTTTTCCATCTTTTGTCCTTTTCTTTGACTGGTGGTACACGAAAATTGTCAAATGTCGTTATCTTTGACCTCGTCTTTTGTTTCGTCTTTTGTTTCGTTTTTTAATCCACCTGTTCATAATTTTGTGAAACGAACGAATGAATTTCATGAAATACAACACAATCCATTTGTTTTCATTTTTTTGTTTTCAATGCATACCAACAAATTAACAGTCGAAATGTTGAAATAAAAAAGAAAATAATACGACGTATACTATGCATAGAAAATTATTTTCTACTATAGAAAGAAAAAAGAGGAAATATAAATAGCTTAGAGAGTGAAGGAGACAGAAAGAAAGATAAGCGAAGGAGAGATCTTCTTTCTCCCTCTCTCTTTTTCTTTTTTTTTGTAGCCTTTTCAAAGACCAAGATTGATTTTTCATTCCCCCGTTGGTAAGAGGTGGGAGAAGTTGGAGGTGATTAGATCGATTCAAAACTACTTGAATCGATTGAGCAACTTCTTTGATCTCGGCACCTGCTTAGACCAACCCGCCGAATTCTTCGTTAAGAAAACCGAGCTGAGAGAGATTCGTGCTGCCTCTTTCTCGATACACATTCCCTCTCGTCATCCTCACTTCATCCTTTCCTCTATCTCTATCGATCGTTTTGCACTATCATGCCGCCTTATCCCCCGATCCTTTTCGTATTCGCTCGAACGAGTAGCTATGCCCACTTAAAGTGTATTCCTCTGTCGTTTTGGATGTTGTAGTAAGTGTACACCAACTCAATGATGATGTTAATGTTGTTGATGATGATAATGATGATGCCGGAGACTCGGCACGATCCCATTGCATCCAATTACCAACGCGGGAGAAAGAATGTCGTCCAAATTTTCACCGTTTTATCGTTATATTACAAATTTTAATTCGTTCCGATAAAAACGTCATACTCGATATTAAGTTACTAAAACGCGTCGAATGCGCGTCATTTTTGTGATTAGAAATGAAAAATTCAAAATAATAAAAACACGCCAGACCTCTTTTTTTTCATATTACATTTTTGTCAATTTTTCTGTCGACTCGAGGAATCGTTAGAACCGCATCGTACTACTACTTATAATGGATATTCTTTCTCTGTCTCTCTCTTTCTTTGCGAGTGTAATTTATCACCGCTCATAACAAGGAGCCGCAAGTTTGTACATATTTCACTCCCCCTACCCTATCAGTTTCCACCCTCCTCTTCACCTCCTCTTCCTTCTTCTTCTTATTCTTCTTCTTCTTTCTCTCTTTCTGTCTCTCTTTCTCTCTCTTTCGTTCTGTTTTCTTCGCCTTGGAGGACAGAACTCACCCCAAATGAAAGAGAAAAAGAGAGAGCGGGCAAGGGATGGGAGGGGTGAGACCGAAAGCAGAAGGGTAGGAAACGTAGGAGGGGTACAGAGTAGAGACGTTATTATTTATATACGCCATTATATATCAGACCGAGTCGCGGGAATATTGTTCAAGACATCTCGCGCATACATTACCCCTAGGAAAGAGAGAGAGAGAGAGTAAATGGGGAGTAACAGGGTAGGAGAGGGGTGGGGGTCTTTTATTACCGCGACCACTTATTTGTTAACATAATATACACATTATGGCTGGCTCCACGCAGCACGCGCCATCCTACCATTCGATGTATATTCTCTTTTTCGTGTATAACTTTGTGTGTGTGTGTGTGATTGTATGTGTATAAGGAAATACAGATGTGCGTGTGTCTGACTACCGGGACACGGGGGTGGCTTTTAGACACGGTGGACGACTTTTCACGATTTTATCCCCTCGTTTCGTTCTCCCAACATGAATCCGTCTAAACAGATATTTAAGAATTGTTTCCTTTTTATTACTTTTTATCTGTGTCATAATTATTAGTATCTTATTTATGAAAGATTTATGATCGAATAATTTTAGAATGAATTTGTGAATAATTTATTGGATTTAATGACCATGCATTGAAATAATATTTTGTCTTACAATTAATGATAAGCGAAACTTTGAGGAAACGTTGACCGAAAGCAATTTGAATGTTGAACACGCGAATGGACCCTTTTGAAAAGTACCAACCGATACGTACACTTATATATTATATATATATATATAATATGTACTTAGGTATATCCGTGGAATGTATAGGCGCGCACTTGAGATTCTTGGGTTGAAAGGCAAAGCCGTGCTGGTAAGCCGCTTTGTAGCCTTAACCGTGGCCGCTTAAGAGGGTGGAAGTATATTATGGGCAATATTACGGATGAATGCTGGCCAACGCGAGAAACAGCCACTTTGGGCGATAATCTTGTTACCCTGCTTCCCCTTTCTTTCTCTCTTTATTTCTTTCCTCTTTTCATTCTCTCCGTCTCGTTCAACTTGATTTTACTCCCATATTATATTTCACACACGAAAACAAAGAAACTAACAATAGATCCCAATTTTGATCTCCCATGAATATAAAATAAAGAGCGAAAGAGAGAGAGAGAGAGAGAGAGAGAGAGAGAGAGAGAAAACAAAATGGAAGTTAAAAGAAATCATGAATCATTTTTTGAAAGTTACAAAGGGGATGTCTTTTCGAATCGATTAACGTGCCAATACGATACGGCAATAACGTTTACATGAGATTCTCGTTAAATCTCATCGAACCCTTTTTGGCGAAGAGGAGGAACGCGTGTAACGACGATCGAATTTGGAAGCCAAATTCGGTCCTGACCTGTATACATAAATCGTACCCACCGGTTACGTAATAAGTGGTCCGTGTAGACGAAGATAAAGGATGTAAGATGAAAGAAAGAGAAAGAGAGAGTGAGAGTGAGAGTGAGAGACAATATCTGGGGTGCTCACATATAATATAACAGGACAAATAAATTTAGATCGTAAAGATGTCCGTAGTCTTGTAGAAAACGGGGTGAAAATGGGCCGGAACCGTTTGGCGGCTTTTTTTTCTCCTTCCGTCGGTGCTTCTCTTTTTCTACATGGTGCGACACGTCCTACGGCAAGTATTGTTTGTCACGATTTACGATATTTCCTTAGCTCATGCCCTCCCCGTTTTGGAACGTTCAGCTTCCCGACAACGAGAGACGTCTCCATTCGCACGTGATACGGTTTCATGATGCATGGGATAAACAGAAAGGATACTAACAAAAAAAAAAATCAAGAAAAAGACTGAGATACGTGGAGACCGTTTGTGGATCATTATTTCTTATAATAGATGATACTAAAATATTATGGGGGATAAAATGTTAATCTTCTCGAATCTTTATCTATATATTCTATGAGACGTTTTTCTTTTTCTTTTATTTATTTTCTTTTCGAAAAGTACGCTCGAATCCTTGTTTAAATAAACCCTTGATTATTCTCTTGTGAATTATTGTATAATCATTTTCAATTCATTTTGAAGAGTCCCGTTGAAATTAATACAGCTTTAAATGGGTTTGAAATTATTCTTTAGATTCATACGAATTTTTCATGGAATATTGCAGAAAGGAGAGAGAAAGAAAGAGAGAGAGAGAGAGAGAGAGAGAGAGAGAGAGAGAGAGAGAGAGAGAGAAAGAATTTCAGAGCACTTACCCCTTAGGCAAGCGAAACGGTAAAAGGGTGCGCATCGAAATTGAGCCAATATTTATGTAACTAAATCGTATCGCCGTCTCGATGACGAAACTCTGTCCTCTTTTTAAATGTAAACAAATAAGAAACGTTACTTGTAAAATGGGGGATTGAAAAATCTATGAGCTTAATGTAAAGTAAAAATACGCGTTAGAGTGAGAAATACATACGTGCGAACGGAATCAGCTGTAACGCGTATAATTCTTCGTTAAATATTACGTCAAATGAATTTTCCATGAATATGAAAGCTTCTTAAATCCCATTCGAGTTAAGTAAAAGCCGCGATACGTTAAGTTTATGTAGATTTCGTGATCTGGCTTACTTGTTGCTCCGATCCGTAGAAGTGGAACTAGGGAGTTACTGTATCTACCCCCATCCCTCCCCCGCCCGCCCCTTTCTACCCCAAACCCCCCGCAGTGTAAGGTAGTAAAATATTCAGTGCTTTCGGAATAATTTACGTGACTCCTGGAATAACTTTGGATTCGTTTACAGCGGCTTAACAGGTGTAACGAAAACCGGTGTAACGGGCTCTTACGTCTAAGCGCAAACTTGCCGACATTTTGTCGCTAGAGTAGCACCAGTAGTTACTCGTTCGATGGGTTTAACCGTTGCCACTGCTTATGTTAAAACGATCTAATCTCAAGTACGATTCGTTAATCTTAACCCTACGTGATTGGAATAAATGTAAAATTATTTACGATTCAATTAGTATTTAAATGTCTAACACACACACACACACACACATTTATTCATTGATAATAATTTATAATAAATAAATGAAGAGAGATTATATATAATACGATGATATAAAAGAATGATGTACCTTCTAAACGTAGAAAATATAAAAAAAAAAAGAAACAGGATTATATCGAATTTTAGCTGTATATATCTAAGAAAGTTGCGATGGAATCATGGTGGGTGTGGATAAGAGGACATTTAAAGACAAGGAGGAAAGTAGTGAAGTGTTTGAAATAGAGGGAGAAAGAAAAAGAAAGAGAGAAGAGAGGGAGAGATAGAAGAAAAAGTAAAAGAAAAAAAAAGAAAATGAGAGGAAAAAAAAGGTAGAGACGATCAGTCAACGGTGGAGGAGAAAGAGGAAGGGTCGAAGGGGTGGGGAATCTCGGATGAGCTTGGAAAAAAGTGACTGGAGAGAAGCGAACGGTCGAGTGGAGGAAAGGAAAGAAAGGAAGAAAGGAAGAAAGAAAGAAAGAAGGCTTGGTGAGATGAAGGGAGTGGAAAAGAATCTCGACGAGGGTAGGACCAAGAAGCAACGTAGGAGGGCCGAGAAACGAGACATAAATGGAAGGAGGGAGGGAGTTAAGAAAGAAAAAAAGAAAATGAAAAGTGAGTAAGAGGTGGTAGGGCTGAACGTTGAGAGAAGCCGGAGTACGGATGAGACATTAGGTTCAAGTTTTAACGACATTTTTCTTGCTTTCCAAGTTTTCTATCGAGAGATAGGGAGAGAGAGAGAGAGAGAGAGAGGGAGAGAGAAAGAAGAAGAAGAAGAAAAAAAAAGATGCAGCAAATATCGTGCGAATGTGCATCCCGGTTGTGAATGTGCATTTGCACTTTCTTCTCGGTGTTCGTAAAGTAAGTATGCACAGAGTTACGGCCGGAGGTGCTGAGAAACTCCCAGTTTTTCCTCCCTTCTTTTTCTTTTTCTTCTTCTTTCACTGTATCACCTGAAAAGTGAGAGAGAGAGAGAAAGAGAGAGAGAGAAAAATGAAAGAAAGAAAGAAAAAAAAAAGTGTTACGAGATTACAGTAAGCACCGTGAACTTTTTCCCTCTTTGATCTCCGTCAAAGATTCGCGTCTTTTCGTTAGAAAAAGAGAGCGAAAGTTTGCCTGCTCGGATTTCACGAAAAATTTGTAAAAAAGAAAAGGAGAAAAGAGGAGAAAAAAAGAGAGAAAGAKAGAKAGATAGATAGAGAGAGAGAGAGAGAGAGAGAGAGAGAGAGAGAGAGAGAGAGAAATTATTGTTGCTCGGCCCGTTACAGAAAGCAAATTGTTTCTCATACTTTCTTCGTTTGATTCTTTATTTTCTATATCTCTGTTTTTTTTCTTTCGCTTAGAATTCGTCGAAAGGACGAAAACGACGTCGAAACGGCGACGAGGACGAGGACGAGGACGAGGACGACGACGATGACAACGAAGACGACGACGACGAGAACGAGGAGCAGCAAGCATATTGATGGAAGAGAAAAAAGGGCGTCGCTATGAAAAGGACAAACGGGATAAAGGGAGGAGGACGTCGAGAATTTAATTTCGCCTTATTAATTTTCTAGGCGTAAAAAGGTTCTCCTAAAGATTTTTCACTTTTCTCTTCTAGTTTCTTTTTCTTCTTCCCACTTTTTTCTTCTTATACTCTTCGATTTAATGATTTTAAATCTTTCTATTTTTCTTCTTTCATTCCTTTCCTTTTTGTTTGTTTTTTTTTAAGATAAACGCGGAGATCCTTGTCGTTAATTTTTGCGAGACTGATCGAGACGCTACGTTAAATTTAGAACAATATTAATTTTTTATTTCAATTTTTGTACGTATTTATATTATTCCTTTTGCTCATTTTTTTCTTCTTCTTTATATGACAAAACAAACGTCAAAAGAATTGTTCCATAATTTACACGCGTAAGATCAATAAGTATATTCATCTTTCTTCACTTTATCTTTTTCTCAACTGATCTCATTGTGTTTCGTTAATCGGTCTGTTATACTAACGTACTTACGTACGTGGGTAAGTATACTTATTTACATACAAAAAATATATATATTTTTATTTCACCACAACGCGAACGACGTAAACGACGACAAAGACGACGACGACGCCGACAACGACGACGAGACTTGCACCTGTGATATTATCGTATTGGACATTCGCAAAGTGCAACGAACTTTCGAGTATTATATTCTTAGGTATGCAACAACGTTGGCTTCTCGTCTCGACGGAAGACGTTAGGATGAGGTAGGGGAGAACTAAAAATAAAAAAAACATTAGGAAAAAAGAACTAAACTTGTGCGTTAGAAAATAGAAAATAGAAATAAAATAGAAATAGATAAATAGAATGAAAGAAGGAGACAAACGGACGGACAAATAGACAGAGATAGAAATAGAGAGAGAGAGGGAGAGAGAGAGAGAGAGAGAGAGAAAGAGAGAGAGAGAGAGAGATAAACGTCGAGAAGGATGAGAAGGAAAAAAACAGCCACTGGAAAAAGTTTTCCACGAATAAAGAGAACGAGTCGCGGGCGGCACTTGTGTCAATTGCCGGCGCTGTTAGCTTAACGTTTCTATTGTTCGTGAAAAGGAGCATGGGTCGAGTGCTATTTGCTTTCAGATCAGGACGGGCGCACTTCTAATTTCACTGAATAGACTGTATATGTCCCTTCCAACCTCCTCCTACTTCCCCCGTAAACCCCTCTGCACCTCTTTCTCCTCTTTTACCCTCCTCTACCTCCCACTCTTTTACCTTCCACCCCTACGCCGAGCCCAAAACCCACCACTCTTCTTCTCGTCGCGAATACACGCGTGAAAAGAGTGAGAGAGAGAGAGAGAGAGAGAGAGAGAGAGAGAGAGAGAAAACGAGCTCACTTTGTGTCATCGGTTGTGTTCTGTAGCAACGTTGAACGTGCTGCAAAACCACCTAATTGTGTCATTCTAGTGGCATTGTGTTCGTTGTAAAAAGGCTGCATCATCCATTGTTTTATCTCGAGTAGGTACACCGTGCTATAATCCGATTCGTTTCTCTCGTTTAAGTTACGTGAAAGCGTGAAACTTGTATTCTTTCTTTCTGTTCTTTTTATTTTGTTTTTACATATCCTTTTTGTTTGTGTAATATGTATTTTCTTTTGTTTCTTAAACAAATTATTGAAGATATTTATAATTTATTATTGGATAATATTACACGAAAAATTGATTTACTTTTCTTAATGTTCTATGATCATAATATAATAATGTTTGGGTCGTAGAAGTTGTTTTAATTTTTACGTTGCAATTATCATAGATATGAGGTAGTATTTAGTAAGTAAGTACTTACAATCTCGATCTACGGAAGGAACATAACGGGGATGGGATTCTTGAAAAGGGTTCTCTTCAATGTACCGCTGAAGATGCGTGGAATACGCGACGAAGGGTGTCGCTGACACGTATGGAAGAGGAACGACTAAATTCCATCGTAAAGTTTCCGCGAGTTTACGTTAGTAAAGTGCTTCTCCTTCTCTCTCTCTCTCTCTCTCCCTCTCTCTCTCTATTTCTCTGCATTTCGCACTCCCTATTTTCCTTTCCTCAACTATCTCTACATATCGAATTATATGTCATCGTTATAGGAACGAAAAAACACATATCATTTTAAAAATATATTACAAATTTATTTACATCCTAAACCGATAAAATATATAATTGTTACTTGAACAAATTGAGCTATCTAGGAACCTTCAGCTTATATATTTTTCTCGAAATATTTCAAATTTTACATCCAAATTTCCAACGATTGTTCCAACATTTTTTCCTAGGAGAGGAGGGAAGTAGAAACCAAATAAAAGTTATATTTTTTAGTAATTTAATCGAAATAAATAATCAATTTGATGCTGGCTGAAATAAATTAAAAGAAAAACACGCAATTAATTGATATATTAATCAAACAATATTAATAATTACAATTGTAAAATAAAGTCAGAGAGAAAGGAATTGGAAATCAATCATTTGACCGTTCGTTGGTACCTACATTTAATATTATAAATACCAATAATAAAGAAAATATTTATTGAAAAATTAAAAGAAAAAAGAAACAAATTAAATAAAATTTTAACAATTTTCCACATCCGATAAAAATTAATATTAATAATAAAAAAAAAAACAAGAATTCTACGTACTAATGAGTTATGTCGAAGATACGACGAAGAAAATATTTCCGTAGATACAATATACATACATACATACATACATGTATACATAAGTACAAATCTATGCATATGTGTAAGTAAGTGTATGTATAATTGCGAATACGAATGGTATCGTTCGCAGCCCTCGACGCGACGCATTAACTCGTCTCTCACAATGCATTCTCTCAGTGTCACTCGTTCGTATCCTCACTTCTAATTCGGAATAGAGAAACTCTGCTCTCTCTCTCTCTCTCTCTTTCTCTTTATCTTTATCTCCCTTTTCTATGCTCGCCAAACCCTCTGCGTTAAATAGAAAACGTTCTTACGTCATTGCTGAGAGAACGTGGCCGTGCGCGCGCGCGCGCTCGCACAAGAGCGCTCATGTGTTATGCGTATAGTACGACAAAAGGGCCAAAAGGACGCGACTATGAGATATGTATGAGTATATATATCTATCTATCTATCTATCTGTATATATATCTATCTAACTCTGTCTCTTTCATTCTTTCTTTTTTCCTCTTTTTCTTTCTTTCTTTCTTTCTCTGCTTCTCTAAGAGTCTTATTTGTCGTTCGTGCCTGAACAAATACTGCTCTTGCCACATGCCATGTATACTATACACCATGCACGCTTGGCTACGTACAAAAAGCAAACATTTATTATCAATCGAATTAAAGAGCCTCTTCTCTTACTTTCTCTCTTGTTCTTTTTTCTTCTCTCTCTCTCTATCTCTATCTCTGTCTTTCTCTTTATATCTATGCTATTTTTGAATAATTATGCAATCATCTCATATTTTATATGATTTCAAATACGAACGTATTCATATACTATGTTAGAGTTGTGTAATATACAAACTGTGTATATTTGAAATTTCGTTATTTTGAATAGATATTTATGAGTATTTAATATTTATTATCATTCAATACCATTTGGTGGTTGAATTCCAAATATATAAGTGCTACCGTTTTATTTTAATACGATTTTGTATTTATTTCTTTTTAATATCTATTTAACATTTTTTTCTGGAACGAATTGATTAAAGTGAAAAGCAAATGATATAACTTTTGTTATTTGATTTCAACAACGCTATTCGACGAGTTAGAACGAAATTGGAATAACAATGAACGTAGGTGAAAAAGGTTTGAACGATTTGTTCACACATAAATATTGTAATATAAAAAATAACTGAACTTATGTTAGAGATATATATAGTGTTCTTGGAGATGGTTAAAGAACTCTCGTTTCATTGTAATGAATTACTAACGAATTAATAAAATGTGATAAAAATAATGATGATTAATTGATTACTTAGAGTTAATAATTGTAATGTTATTTGATTTCCACTCTCGAAGGACGTAATTATTCACTTAGATGGTTAGGAACTCGTTGACAAGACGAACCATATTGCTCATCCACCCTTTTCCCTTCCCCTTTCGTCGTCATCCATTAGAGAGTACTCGGTGGTGTGTTCACCCTCGCGCCACTCACCGCAAGAAGGTTAACAGCGATCCGAAGTTTCACGGATGGCAGAGCACTGCCAGTACGGATTACTATGATTCGAGTTATGATCCAAAGCTATGATTCGTGTTATCGTCGCGAGTCCTCCTTCGTCTTAGCGTCTCCAACGTTTCTACGCTAATGGGACTGAAAGTCACTCGCCGACACGTGTCAGAGACAAGTATGGTTTTTCGTTTGTTGGTTGTTGTTATCGAAATTTTACCGAACTGCGAACGAGCATCGAACGATTACCGAAATATCAAGAGGAGGACCCCGCTTTTCAAAGCTTCCTCTATATATTTTTTCTTTTTTTTTTCCTTTCCTCTAATAATTAGGATTTTATTATTAATTTCTTGATTATTTGCGTAACGATTCTGTGAACATAAATTAGGAATATGTAATATTTATAAATTGAAATATTATCGCGTTTAAATGTTATATTATAATTATAAATATAGTTAAATAAATTTATTAATATTTTATGTTTTTATATAAATTAGGAATAAATGTAGAATATATTAATAGATTTTCTAAAATAAAAAAGAATATTATAATTCTAAAAAACAAAATAAAAATAAATTTATTGTAAATAATTTATAAATAAATTGTTCTCCCTTGGAATTGGTTTCTTTTTTATTTTTAAAGTATCGGATATTCGTATTGGATATCGGTTATGCGTATAAAATCGGAATATGAAAAAATAAGATAAAGCTTTATGTGTAATAGAATTTAATATAAAAGATAGAAAGATAGAGAGATCTAGCGATAGATTGTTTGTAGTTTTCAAACGATTACGATCCACACCCACGCGAGCGAGAAAGAACCCTGACAAGAAACACGGTTGTGTCTAGTGTGCTCCATAATATCGCACGTGCGCGCTAATCAGAATACGAATAAGCGTTATAAGCTGTAGTAGGGAGGTTAGGCACGTGCATTCGACTCGAGAGATGCATTACGTACAATGGACGACGAAGAATGCGGAGCTGGGAGCCACCGCGTCTTTCTAGATCGTCCGAGATATGCACATCTAAAGGATCTAGAACGACTTCTATTTTTGTCTCGGGATAAGCTCTCAACCTGGAATGTCTTTCTAAGCTATTCGATCCAAAATTATTATTATTATTATTATTATTATAAAAGATTTATCAATTTTATTTTCTCCTTTTTTTGTCTAATTCAATTGAGTTTGATGGATCCAAACAATTATTGCATTATTTTACTCGTTTCTATTATTAATTTTATGAATCTTAAATTAGATTGTATTGTTGAGATAGATGTTTATTATTTTGGAAATTTTATTTCAATGATTTTTCAATCAAATTTCGTTAACTCGTGATCAAGATGATCAAAAAATTTGCTATATCAGTTTAATAATTATTATTTAAAATAGAAACAACAAAAAATGTAAAATAAATTATATGGAATAATTTGTGAAGTTAATATATAAATGAAATCGATGAATGACGATTTTATTGGAAATTAGCTCATCATTGAATTCTCTTTAGAAGCTATAGAAACAGTTCTAAGGATGTTCGCTCGCAAATTAGCATCTGTCTCTTCCTCTATCTCTCCTTCTCTCTTTCTCTCTGTCTGTCTCTTATAGTCTACTCCGTCGTGCCTCTATTTCGCGTGCACGGTATATCATATGCCGGACAATAGGCAGATAATGCCATTACGTCCCCGTTAACAGCCATAATATCGAGCGACAACGATGCCAGCATCGTCGACAACGGCGAATGATAAATGTCGCCGTTGAGGTGGAATGGCACACACTCGTGCATAGCAGCATGAAAGAGAGACCAAGAGAGAGAGAGAGAGAGAGTGAGTGAGAGAGAGAGAGAGAGAGAGAGAGAGAGTGAGTGAGTGAGAAAACGGCAGAGAGGGTGGAGAACGGAGTGTAGCGTCTCGCATGCGAGCAACAGAGACAACCATAGTCAAGAACGGAAAACGACGAAGAGATAGTATATATGCGTGTGTCTCTATGCTTGTGTGTGTGTGTTTACGTGTGTACGAGAAAGAGAAAGAAAGATATGGAGAAACTCGGTATGAGAGAGAAAAAGTAGGTAAATACGAAGCAGTGGAGCGAACTAAATGCCACTAAACGGGGGAAACTGGGATAAAACATACGTTTCCGCTTTTCTCCCGTAATACATCATATAAGAGAACGAAAAGCAGTGGCCATTTTCTACGGGGACACGCATTGTGAGTTTCTTTCTGGTTTACCCCCTCCCCCCGTCCCACCATGTAACGTTATATTCCATTTCCATCTCCTGTATCTTATTCTCTTTCTCTTTGGATAACGAATGGTTTGTATTCGTCTCATTTCACGAGACCACGCGTATCCCAAATGTTGCGTGACAGTTTTTAAAAAAGGGAAATATAAAAGAATTCGTCTATCTCGAAATTATTTTCAAGTCAACCCCGTGTAGATTTCTTTTTCCATCGTTAAATTGTCTACTTCTTTTTTCTTCTTTCT
This sequence comes from Polistes canadensis, assembly GCF_001313835.1. Taxonomy (NCBI): domain Eukaryota; kingdom Metazoa; phylum Arthropoda; class Insecta; order Hymenoptera; family Vespidae; genus Polistes; species Polistes canadensis. The sequence goes on along the minus strand of NW_014569557.1, from coordinate 1,200,070 downwards.
TTTCTTTTTTTTTCTCTTTTCTTTTTTCTTTTTTTTCAATGAAATTCGAAGACGGGACCGAAGGGGAGCCGTCATTGTTGGCCGATACTTATGCTAAAACGTAGATATTTATGCGATAACAAATCGAACGCGAGAGAACACATCGATGCCCTAGCATCGTGTCGTCCCTTCTTCTTCCCAGCCCGCTCAATTTTTTATTTATCGCTTTCTCTCTCTCTCTCTCAATATTTCTATCTTTCCTCCCTCACAGTTTTCCGTTGATAAACCAGTCAATAATTGGTACACAGTTGATTCGCGGCTAACGAATCCGTCGGCGTTTATTGTCGAACCATTTTCATCCTTCTCCCTACGTTCTATACTACAAACTCGAAAGAATATCAATATTCCGAATACGTGTTTTTACGTTTCCCGTGATAGGTACCAGTTTGAAAATCGTATATTCCCTTTTTTTCCTTTTCGTTATTCGTCGAAGAAAGAAGAGAAAACTTGGGCGTCGTGTTCCTTTCCGTTCGATCGACTAAACAAACGTGATAAATTATGCGGAAACGTTTCGGCCGCTGTGTTTCGTAGTCCTCCTCCTCCTCATCCTCCTCCTCCTTCTCTTATTCTTCTTCTTCTTTATTTTCTCTCTTTCTCTCTTTCATCTCTATGAACTTGTATATACGTACGCGTGTGTAGGTTTTAAGGTGTATGTATGAGAACGTTGACGACGACGACGACGACGACAACGAACAGATAGCGAAGGATGGCGATCGACAAAAACTGACGGTGGAACGAGCGGCCATTGTTGATCGCGAAGCGGAGACAGTAAACAGCCATTGTCCCGAGTACAATGTGTTACTCCGTCGGTTCGATTCCTTTCCCTATCGAAATTCGTGTACCTGCTTTTCTCTTACTTCCTACCTAAAAACTACACAGAGAGAGAGAGATAGAGAGAGAGAGAAAGAGGAGTACGACTACTATCCACCCCTAGCTAGCTTGCTATTCCAGTTAGCCCAGCCAGCCGCCCTTCGTTCAATTCTCTTGCACTGTCTTTCCTTACTCATCTAAATGACTTTTTATTTTTCTTTCATTCTTTTTCTTGTTTGTTCCAATTTTTTTGTTTCTTTTTTTTTTTACTTCACGAAACTAGAACATTAATCATTTGAGACAAATAAATGTTTCTCTTTTACCTAGATACTAGGTAAAAATAATAAATATTATCGTGAACGTTGTAACAATTGACATGGAAATAAAATTTATCTACACATCCTTATACTTGTGTCTTCTTTTTACAATAACTCTACGTTATAAACAACAGTCGTTAGTTACAGTTCGACTTATAGAATGAGACTAATCGAAAGAAAAATAAGTCATCCGGTTGATGGCAAAACGTTGACATTACGGAGGACGACGTATGCATAGGAAAACTTGAGAAAAAACGACAAATATTTCTAACTAATAAGTAATTCGAGAGACAGTTGGTTGTATGTTTTCTTCGAAAAATAAAAAGAAAAAAAATGTTCAAACACGAACGTTTTAAAAACGGAGCTTCGAGAGGGACTAAAATTTTTCCCTGTTTTCCTGTAACTCATATTTTTACATATAAAATCACATAAGATACACGTAAAAAAAGAGTTAATAGAATATTAAGTAAATATTTAAGTAGTAGTTTCTCGCGCGTTCGACCTGTAATTAATATCTTCGGTTTATAAAATGGCCGTTCTTCTCTTTTCTGGCAGCGTGTCGTGTTCTCTCGTCGTTGGACTCGTCTCGAACGAGATGACGAAAAAAATGGGGGTAAGAGAACAATGAGGAAGGGCGCTAGAGAAAAAGAGAGAGAGAGAGAGAGAGAGAGAGGGAGAGAGAAATAGAAAGAGAGAAAGCGTAGCGCTGGCTGCGAGCCACTAATTATAAATCCATTGTATCGCTCGTTTTTTACCGGGCGTCTCCCGCCTACTTCGGTGGTGAAAATTCGTGTGCGCACGCGCGCGCCACGGAAGAGAAGCCGAGAATGAGAAGGAAAGAGTAGGAGAAAACGAGAGGAAGAGACAGAGAGGGAGAGAGAGGGAGAAATAGAGGGAAGTCCCATTCTCTTCAGCGCCCGGTAGCCGTCGTAATGCCGCCATTGTTCCAACATTGTCGCGACATTGTCGCGCGATAACGTGCGAAAACAAAACCCATCCGCAAAGGTTCTGCCTCCGCGTAACAAGCCGTCTTTGTCTTCGTTCAGCTTCCTTTCTTCTTCTTCTTCTTCTCCTTCTTCTTCTCCTTCTTCTACTTCTACTTCTACTTCTACTTCTTCTAGTCGTTCGTTGTTGCTATTGTTTTTGCGTCGTTGTCGTCCATCTTAACCCTTTTCTTTTGTTTCTTTTATTTATCCTTTAGTTGGATCCCTTCGCAATTCGTGCTGATGTATAAAGGAACAACAAAAGAGAGGGGGAGAGAGAGAGAGAGTGATCCATCGGATTGTCGATATTTTCGGTTACTCGGGATTAGAGATGAGAGAGAGAGAGAGAGAGAGAGAGAGAGAGAGAGAGAGAAAAGCGAGGAACATCGGTAAACGTCGGTCGTTGGCATTAACGTCGAGTTGGAGGAATTGGAGGAGGAGTAGAGAGGTAGTCCAACGTTGCTATCGGACCGATAACGAGTTAGCGTTCGTAGTGTTGTATGCTTGGCTTCAATGTGCCACGACAATGTAGCCAACGTTCAGGCATTCAGTGCTAGACAATGCGGCGAACATAATGTCATAATGGAGCGGGGTGCTTGGCAGGACCTACCAAGAACGGAATAGAGAGAGAGTGAGAGGGAGAGTAGGAGGGAGGAATGAAAAGAGAATGGACGGGACCTTCAGCAAGACAGAGAAGGGAATATGCGCACGCACGCGCACTAAAGCAATAGGGTTAAATCGTTTCAGTGGAAATAATCTGAATAAAATAAAAGAAAGAGAGAGAGAGAGAGAGAGAGAGAGAGAGAGAGAGAGAGAGAGAGAGAGAAGGAAAGATAATGTGTTTTGGTACGAAGGAAAAATGAAAATTTTCTATCCGTAAACTTCATTCGCTAAAAATCCATTTGCTAAAAATCCATTTGCTAAAAATCCATTTGCTAAAAATCCATTCGCTAGAGATCTATACGAATATTAGATCTTTTGTATCAGAGAAAATAATAATCAGAAAATATGAAAACAATTATGAGGATATAGAAATAAGTTAATGATGGAAGTTACGGATGGTATGGTTAAATGGACATTATTTTACATTGCAAACTAGATCAATGAAAGAATTGTAAAAAACATTGTAGTTATTACCCTCGTAGAGAAAGTAGGTAAATTAAGTTTCATTAACGCATTGATGATTAAAAACACTCACCCCCTACGGGTTCGAGTATAATCGGGAACGAAGGAAAGCGGATGGATTGTGGAAGGGGGTTTGATGAGAACAATGGCCGTCTCTATCCTTCGACACGAGGGTGAAACTTGAACTTTAGGAGGAGATTCATCGGTTCGGATTGATTGTCCTGGCTTCAGTATCTCGTCTCGTTGCGAATCCCCGATAAACAGTCAGTCAACGCAGCCCTTCTTGTCGTATCGTTCTTATCCTTTATTTTTCTTTCGTTTACGCGTTTCTATCATAATGCAATTGTATCGAATAAGAGAAAAACGAAAGATCGTTAACGGACGTCAATCGGCATACAATCGTATTGTTCTTTCCTTTTATAAAGATTCCAATTCATTCATTCTCTTTCTCTCTTTATCCTTTTGACGCAAGGCAACGAATAAGCCTACTACTTTACAACCAACACAAAGAGTTAAAAGCGCGTATAAAAAATAACGAAAATTAGTAATCGATGAAGAAGAAAAAGAAGAAGGAACAAAAAATCGAACTCATTTCGAACTAATTCTTATTATTATTTGATCATTGTTCCCTTCTATCTTGTTCTATTTTCGACCGATAAGAGGGTGGTACTGACTGGCTGATTTGCTGATTGGCAGGCAGGCAGGCAGGCAGGCGAACAAGTTGGCATGCAAAAAGGTATTAATGATCAGTTCTCGATCGACGATAAGAGATTGTCGTCGTGGATGAAAGAAAAGAAAAAGGAGAGAGGGAGAGAGAGAGAGAGAGAGGGCATCGAGGAAAAGAAGTTCGAACGACGACGTTCCATAATCGCGAACGATGCCGAAGGGCTCCCGGTATATAGTCGAGTGTTGTGGGTATAAATGGGGGATGATTAAAATAACGAGACTTGCGAGGAGGGTGTCCTCCAGAGATCCCCTTGGCAGTCGTAGTCGCAGGAGAGCAACGAAGGGCTGCTGGTGGGACGAAGGTGGGACGGATCGAGCTGCTGCTACTACTGTTGGTGGAGAGGCGTAGGCGTACGACGAGGAACAGGAGGAAGGAGGGTGGTGGATATTGTGCTGAAACAATGTGGCGCCCGACGCCCCTGTTGGTGGTGGTACCTCGTACCGACGGGTACGACATCAATCGACGTCCCTATACCGATTCTCTAAAAGCTTGCCTTCCAACATACACCGCTTTGCCCAGGAAGAGAATTAGGGCTTGTCGGATAAGGCGACTATCTTTGATGGATATGTTCTAGGAAGTACAAGGGTTATAGAAGCCGGTTAAAATCTTGATCTTTTCTCCTTGTTACATAGTTCTCGGAAAAGGTTGATGAAATTCAACGAACGCTTCGAAGTCTTGCTTTTCCTTTTACTCTGATGTAAGAATATCTAGGTACTCGAGAATCTGGGTCAAACGCTAACATTTGCCTGCCTGTTAACACGTATAAATACCTATTGATATTATAGACAATAAAAACAAATGTGGGTATTTGTTCATGCACATCTTTATGATTTCCTTCGCTTCTCAACATCCCAATGTCCATGAGATCAAATTCTTCAGGCAGAGAAGTAGGTATTATACATATATCTATCTACATTCGTGCGGTGTACCATTTGTGAAACGTCTCATTACGCGGAAGAAAACGAATGGATCTCGTTACGATTACACGAGGGCAAAATCATCCTCCTCGACATTTTCCTTCTTTCGTCTTCCCTCATCGCTCGCAGTGTAGTCGCGTTGACGCTCTTTGCCCGACAACAGAATGCTCTCCGACCTAACCAACCAACGTTACTCTTTTTTCTTCTTTCTTCTTCTTCTTCGTCGAAAGCTCGATAGGGAAGAGTGGTGTTGGTGGTGATGGTGGTGGTAGTGTGGTGCAACGGGAGTCGACCGGGCTGGTTGAAGGAAAAGGGAAGAGAGAGAAAGAGAGAGTTTGGTAGGAGGGGGTGAGAAGGGGTGGGGTTGGGGGAGGGTGTAGCGCGGGGAAATAATTTAAAAGCTGAATTGAATTTTTCGTCCTCGGAGTCTTTCGTTCGGGCATTGGGAGGCGGACAATGGCTCAATAGCGATGTATCAAGGAAAGTCGACTCGCGGGAGAGGCTAGCATTGTATCGGCCTTTCCTCCTCCTGCCTACCCCCGCTTTACCTTCTCTAGACACATATACACACACACACAGGAATATATGTACGTTCGACGAGAGCCACGATCGTGCGCGCGTGATGCCGCTTGAAAAATCTTCTCTTCTCAACTACTGGCTGGTCCATCGAGTTCTCTCTCCCCCTCTTCCTTTTTTGACATATATGTGTATTCGTGTATATACCTATGTAATTATATACCCAGTTCTATCTATATATATATAATATCTACACGTACATATATACATATACACACCTGTGAAATGTGTCATTCGTGTTTCGAAATGAAAAAATATTATTTTATCTTAATTGCTTACTAGGAACAACAAATAAAATATAATTCATTAATATGAATTCATAATAAGAAACACTGCAAACACGAATTTCACGGAAATGGTTGGATGTTGACGCGTTATTACTCAGTGCGTTCCTCCCTCCGTTTGATTTAGATCTCGCGTGTTGGTAAGTCGATCGGGAGCGTATGGTCTGGTACGTATACATGTAGCTATGTTTGTAGGTGCTTATGTGTAATCGTACACGTAGGTGTGCGACGTCAGGATCGACGTGGGAGGACATTACCATATCGCCTAGGTCGCCTATTGTCGGCAGTCGACGTAGGATTTGCATTGGATTCGCATTCGGCCACACGAAAGTAGATCGCCGTACTTTGTTCTACGAAGACGAATGGCCAAAGGTCTTTCTGTCTCTCTTTATTTCTCCCTATTTACTTGTATCCGACAAGCGGAAAAGAGATGGAGAGATACTAGGGAAAGAGAGCTTGCCTTTGAAAAAAGACTTTCTTCGATCCCACGGCTTGAAATCCCGTGTTCCGGTTATCTGGAAGAGAAACGATCTGTGATAGATTCGCAAGATCGCATTTTTTTTCTTCGGTTGCACGTGAACCCACATTATTTGAACAATCGATATAATTTTTGTTCCAAGTAATGGGATTCGTATTTTCTTCTTGTTTTTTCTTTTTATAAATATCATAAAATCATTTGGTTTATAGATTTCGTAGTTTGGTTTGTCGTATATATATGAAATGAGATCGTTTCAAACGAGTTTATTATATTTATTGATAATGTTCGATTGGAAATATGTTAGACACCCCGTGTATATCCGGCGTTCTTTCGCGCCAGCGCAAGCAGGCGAGAGATCCGGCCACAGAGAGGTACAAAGGGTGGAGACAAAGGGAAGCGCCGCCCTCAAGATACTAGAACAATGGAGACCCAACAATGGGAAGCTACTGGAAATTTAAAAGCCATTAGATCTAAACTCGATTGTATCAATCGATCGATTCGACATAAATATATAATTACCTATGTGTTATTGCGTTAAAAAAAAAAAGAAAAAAGAAGAAGAAATTCACGAGAAGATAAGAAAAGAGGAAAAATTATGATTACATATAAAAAAAGATGTGCAACTCCATTGTCTTTCGTTTTGCAGTAATATTTTAATCGCGAAGAGAAAAATTCTTTTGAATTGTTAGTTCAGAGGCCGCGTATTGGAAGTGGCTCGTCGTTGCCTTCAGTAGGGTAAACAAAAACAAGATACGAAAAAAAAAACAGGAAAGAAAAAGAAATTAGTTTTAATGGAGATCGAGCGTTTATACGCGAATCTCCGAGGGTGGACGCAAATAGGGATGGAGGATACGTGTGGCAAAGTTGCTCGTCGGACCGGAACTCGTGAGCATACCGTGCTACTTCTGTCTCTCGTTTGTGGTCCGAGTAGGTTCTGATAAAAAGTAGAAATAAAATAAAGGGGAAATAGAAAGAACAAAGAGAAAGAGCGACAGAGAGAGAGAGAGAGAGAGAGAAAGAGAGAGAGAGAGAGAGAAAGAGAGAGGAAAAAAATACTGTGTGCGAGTAGCAATAGTGAAAGTCTATCTTTTTCTCTGTTTCTCTCTCCTTTTATCGTATGCAATTCTTTTTTGTAAACGTTCATTCGCGAGATAGATGGATAGATAGATGGTTGGTTGAAAGGTTGGTTGGTTGGCAGGGATCAAAGTGCTGGAAGGAGCAAGTGGGTCAAACGCGTACATTTATTTTTCGCGTATAATACAAACTTTATATATGAGAAAAGATATAATTATTTTCGATTTAAGTCGAACACGTGAAAAATTTCTGACAACGAATTTTAACATTGTTAACAAAGGATTCAACGAGAATATATATATATCTACAATATATCATTTTACTGATGTGCGTCTCTATTGAGATGAGAGAATTCATGGACTATTCCGTTGTAGAGAGTCTTATTTTATGCTAACGACAATAATAATAATAATAATAATAATAAAAGATAGAAAAGAAGGAGAAAATAGGAAGAAACGGAGTGGTAAAGACGATCGCGCTGGCGGTCGGTGACGTCGTACAAAGCCCGTCCTTACATACTTACATCCATCTATATAATATATACATACATACATATACACATATACAGAAACATAAATACATGCATACATGAGTCGCGTTGCGCGAATGCGTTCGTACAAATGCAAAAGCGGGCGGCGAACACACGTGAAATCGATTTCAAGCAAATAATCGGATACTCGGTGTTCAGGGGCGGGTTTCGCTCGACTACGACGAGGAAGACGAGGACGAGGACGACGAGGACGACGAGGACGTCGAGGACGACGAGGACAACTACTACGACTACTACGACTACGACTACTACTACGACGACGACAAGTTTGGTGGTGATGAAGGCGGCGAGTGTGGGGCGGTAAGGGGTTTGGAGAAAGGGTGAGAGGGAGGTAGAGAAAGATGGAGAAGGAGAAGGCGGAGGAGGAGGAGGAGCGTAGTCGCATAATTCAGAATCGACAAAGCGGCAGATTATGGAAATAGAGTCTCTGAGTCGGAGCCAGTTCGCTCTCTTGCTCTCTCGTTCTCTCATTCCTTCATCTATCTGTTTGTCTCTTTCTCTCTCTCTCTCTCTCTCTCTGTCTTTCTCTTTCCCTCCGCAGTAGAGTGCGCGAAGCCGCGTGGTGTTACCATGACAACCATTGTGGTACTTTCTCTTCCACCTCCACATTCGCTCCTCTTCCTCCTCCTCCTCCTCCTCCTCCTCTTCTTCCTCTTCTTCTATCCACCACCACCAGCAGCAGTACCAGCAGTAGTACCGGTTTCACTCTCCGAACCCCTCCGAACCCCGACGCAAGCAGCTTCAACAGCGCCTCCTGTGCTGCCGACAAACCAGCCAGTTCCTTTCTCTCTGTCTGTCTCTCTCTCTCTCTCTCTCTCTCTCTCTATCGTGCTTTCTCCCTCCTCTCCCCATTACCTCCTCCACCTAGATTTTCGTCTCGAACGGCGTCGTTCTCCCTCTGCCGTAGCATGCACCACTTCTACCCCTCTTCCTATCGGCCTCCCCCTCGACCCTCCTGTTTCTGTACTCTCCAACAACCCTCCTCCCTCGTGTACTACCTCATCTCTCTAACGACTTGTTGTTAATGTTGTATCAACTCAACCTTGCAAACAGGCTCGCACGCGAACTCTATACCGTCGTCGTCGTCGTCATCGTCTCCTCACCTAACGCCACGAGATGCCACTGTGTATTTACTATCGATACGGTATATATAATACTACTATGTATATACAGTTTGCTATGTGTCGAGCATCGATACGCTCTTACCTATAATTCTATCTAAATCTCTCCTCGTTTCTGGGATCGGCGATAGGAATGTGCTGCATGCATATAGAAATGTCCTCCGTATTGGTACGACGTTTCGTAAGACTTTCTTGTTTTATTTATATACACGATCTGGAGAGAGACCACCCACGCTATCGTTTCAAGTTATTTAAACGATGACGAGTTTCCTCTCTCTCTCTCTCTCTCTCTCTCTCTCTCTCTCTCTCTCTCTCTCTCTCTCTCTCTCTCTCTCTTTTTTTTTTTTTTTTTCATTTCTTTCTTTAAACGTGTTGATATTACGATCGATATTGTTATATTATTAAACATGATAGGTAATTTAACCATTGGTCTGTTTAAAAAGACCTATAATAAATCTGTCTATCTAAAGATAATAAGATAAACGGGAATTCTTCGTGTTATCTTGAACGAGTTTACATTGAAACGCGACGATTAAATTCTTATATACAAAATGACAAAGCTCCTTCGTTAAACAAACTTAATAGTCATCGTTGATATCGTTTTTATCCAAAAAAAAAAAATGAAAGACAAAAAAGAGAATAGAGTTCGTTTCCGATGAGTCACCTTATTTTTTTTTTTTCTTTTAGGAGGGTAGGGTAAATCCAGAACGTCGATCGCTTAGACGATTCGTCACAATGTCGCGGTGATAATAAACGGCAAATCTGCATGATTTTGCTTTCCGTCGGATTAGTTCCAGAAAATCAGCGTCGGAAGGAAGTAAGGAAGGAAGGAAGGAAGGCCGTTCGGCACGTCGAGAATAATTAATGAATCTTACGCGCTTGTTTCAAAGCTACGATTAAAGGACAAGAGCTTTCCGAATTGTGGTTTTGCACGGATCATCATCATAATAATCATCCTCATCCTCATCCTCATCCTCATCCTCATCCTCATCCTCATCCTCATCCTCATCATCATGGTCATCGTCATCTTCTTTTTCTTCTTATTTTCATTCTTGTTCTTATTCATCTTGCGTATAATAGGTAGAACTCTCTTTGCTTAGGGAGAAAAGAAAGAAAACTGAAGATAAATAGAAATAATAAAAGAAGAAAACGTCGTTCACCGAGATCGACTACGCGACGACCCATGCCATCGATTATCAATGTCCGCACGTGCAGATACGATCTGTCCCGTATTGTTTCTTCCACGTGCTGATGGGATTTCGTATAATAATTCCATCTCATTGAATGCCTTAACAAAAACGATATATATATACGTATCATACGAAACACAAGGGATACAAATAAATTAACATCTAAATTCATTAGGAGAAAAGAAAAAATGTGACAATAATTATCATTACTACTATTATTTAACTTTTTAACGAATATACGAAACAAGTATAAAGACATTTTTTTGTTGAATAATGCTCGTGTGGTGAACTGTTATCACGTTTCGTATGCTCGGTAGATGCTTACAACCGTGGAAATTTCGTAAAGAAACGAAAGGAATGGAAAGTATTCTACATTTTTGCCTGTGAGCAGTAGCAGCAGCAGCAGGCAAGCTAGGATGTGATTCGTGCGTACAACACCTATTGTTTCTATATACGTATACACTAACGTTTACAATAATATCGTCGTCACCCTGCATTATATAATGACACGGAACGGATTAATCCTACCGGTGGCGGCAACTCAGGCAGGATAATAGATATGCTCCTTCTTTGTTTCGTACTCTCATAATGGCCGCGCCTCGCAAGAAAACGCGGAATACGAAGCATTATGCAGTCCGCCGAGACGAACGAGAATAAACCGGGGCTGAATGCTTCTCTGAGCTTGTTTCCCTTTCTCTCGTCTTTTCGAGGTACCAGCCGACTCCGCTTTTCAGGGCTCTTTCCTCGAATGTAAAAAAAAAAAAGAAAGAGAAAGAGAGAGAGAGAGCAGAAGAAAAAAAAAGAAAAGAAAGCAAAAAGAGAGGAGGAAAAGAGAAAAAGAGAGGCCGTGAGAGAGAGAGAGAGAGAGAGAGAGAGAGAGAGAGAGAGATGTGGAGAAAAAGAAAAAGAAAAAGAAAGAGAGAGAGAGAGAGAGAGAAGCGATCGGAGCACAAATACATGTGCATAGTTGTGATGCCCGTGGAAAGCCCTTTGAAAATCGTTCGGTTTATAAATATTCGATCCCAGGAGAAGCAAAGAGTAACGCGCGTCGGTAATCCTTCGAGCGGAAGTTACGATGTACGCGAATCATGTATTGCTGCATACTCCTAACGATCGAATGATCGCAAATTTAAAATATGTCGTAGGGTTGCTGCTCTATCTCTCTTTCTCTCTCTTTCTTTATTTATTTCTTTCTTTCTTTATTTATCTCTTTCTATTTTCCTTCTTTATTTCTATGCAATCATTTGCATCCGTGCACTTCTTTGTTTTATATATAACATTAATAAGAATAAATTCTTTTTTAAGAAGTAACAATATATGAAACGTAGCGTTCTGGGTGTTATAATTGAACGGATATATGTATTTTCTTTTTTTCCGTTTGTTTTTTCTTTTGTTGAGAAAATTTGCGTAGGATTCGAAGGCACGTTGGATTTCTTTTCTTTTTCTTTCTTTCTTCTTTTTTTTTTTTCTTTTTATATTTTCGTTAAATAGAGAAAGAAGAAGGCAGTGCCGAACGTGAAATATAAATCGTGCGAATGCCACGTTCCAAAAAGCACGGATCGAAGTGGTTTCGTCGCGGAGGGTTTCTTTCTCTTTCTTTCTCTCATCTTCTCCTTCCTATACGTTCAAAGGAAGGTCTTCTTAACGACCGTATCAATTCGCATTTTCTCCCATTCACGCTCGGCCTAATCCCTGGCTTGGTAACATATATGTATGTATAGATGTGTGTATATGCGAATAAAGGGTGTCGCGTTTTTAATCAATGAATTCAAATATATTTACGAGAAATAGCAAACATATTCAATTATAGGTTTTACAATAATAAAGATAAAATAATGATGATAATGAAATGGGCGTCTAGAAAAATTACGCGTGTTACTTTGAATACAATTTCAGAGGACAAATATAATAACAATATCCCTTTATTTTACTTTGAACAAACATAAAGTATAATTAAAAACATATAAAAATCTAATTGAATATAATTATTAAATGTAACACACGCACCAAATTGCACGTTGTTATTGTAACATACTCTTTTTTTTCACTTTAAGTAAAATATAAAATATAATTGAAAATATATATCAAAATGTAATTGAATAATTATCAAATGCAATATATACCCCTGTAAAACCTTTTTTATACATCCAATATTGCGTTAGATATTTTCTTATTTAGATGCAACGTATGGATCTTATTTCAGATATCCATTATATACTATTGAAATATCGACAAATATTAATTAAAATATGTTTTTTTTTTAAAAGAGGACACCCTGTATACGCATATAAGTCCTGTATCGAGTCCTCCTGCGAGACTTATGCCAAGCCGAAGGCTGCTATGCCTACGGAGGGTATAAATCGTCCTCCTCGTCGTCTTACTTCGCACGGTCGTAGACACACGCGCACGATGGGAAACGGTCTTTTGTAAAAGCTCCTACGAGACAACTTATATGCGCGTGCTTTATCTATGGGACACAATTTCAATGGTTATAAAAGATCAAAGAATTTAGAATCTAAGTCGGGCAAGCATCTCCTCGGATGAGTGAACTTATTCGAACGCGATCGATTAAAATGCCAAGTAAATTCTATTATTCGATTATTCTATTCGAAATGCATTTAAATGATTACGTCATATCAATCCTGCGTGTGTGATGATGATTATTATAATAATAATAATTATTATTAGATCACACAAAATTAAACGATTAAATAATATTTAACTGTTCATCAGATTATTATTTCTATTAATGCGATAGTAAATTTGATAATAATACTATTCGAAATGCATTTAAGTGAACACGTAGTATCGATCCTGATGATTATTATAATATTAATAATTATGAATTATTAATTAAATAATATTTAACTGTGTTTCTCGTCAAATTATTATTTCTAATAGACGATAGTAAATTAGATGATCCGATTGAAATGACATCAATCATATAAATCAAATCGATTGTTGTAATAACAATTACAAAATAAATCGATTCAATATGTTTTTAGTTATTTCGATCTGTTTCTTGATATTTAGTATAATCTATTTTGTATTAGATCGAAAAGCTCTTATTCTCGGTTTATACCAGTAGGGCTTTACGCCAAGTTTGATCTCGAAGTACAAGGAAATTCGTTGGGTAACTCGCGGAAATGATCCGGAAGATTCGAAATGTTGGCTCGCCAAAGTTCCTTTTCTATTTCTTTCTCTCTATTTGGAAAGGAGTAAGCTCGTCGTTTCGTACGGTCGTTATACCGAAGAAGCATCGAAGTTTCCGTTCTTGACTCTCGCGTTAGATCGTTTTCTCAAAGATAAAATGGCCGAAAGGAGACGTCCCGGCGTGGATAACGTTCTTTGTCGATCGAGACTCCTACTTATCCTTGTATGTTTTTCAATAGATAAAACGTATACATGAAAATGTATACTATATGAGTGGTATCAAGATTTGAAAACTAAAATGTCGGATGTGTAGATCTTGCCCCGTTGTCAGAAGAAATGCGATTATGGAACTCGCATAAAAGATAAAAGCTTTTCTTCAAACTTTACTTCAAGTTTTGAAAAAAAAAAAGAAAAAGCAAAAAGAAAAAAACCAACTACAAAGGAAAACTTTACGATAGATTGTATGAAGAAAAGAGTACGAAAGAAGAGTGCATTAATGTTGTATCTTGAAGTGCGTTTGTCTATTTCAATGCATCTTCACGCTCGTTTGAAAAAAAAAAAAAAAGAAAAAGCTAATGTAAGCGTCTTTTGAATGGAAATAGCGAAGTAAGAGAAACGATGATTGCTACGGAGTTAGGATAATAAGTAATTACTCCACTCCCAGATGTTCTTTTATGAATTCTGACAAGAGGAACTCGATGAAGGGAAAGGGAAAGGGGAAAGGGAAAGGTTAATAAGAGAGTTCTCGTACGTGACAGTTTTCGCCGGGGTAAGAGCTATTTAAATCCAGAAAATATGTAAATCCGTCGTTTATAAAGCCATACATCAAGCTTGTTGCTACTCATGACGAAAGAGGAAGGAAGGAAGGAAGGAAGGAAGGAAGGAAGGAAGGAAGGAAGGAAGGAAGGATATTCATCTGGAAGAAAGGAAACCTTGACTCACTTACCCTCTTCAAACTTGTACTTACTAAAACTCCCATAATCGTCCTTGAATGTTCCTTACTTTTCGATTATTTCATTCTATCATATAAAAAGCATTAAATGAACAAACTATCAAAATGAAAATCAATTAGATACCTGTTAAATGTTTGTGTCGCGTATATATGAAACATTATATAGAAAAATTATATTTTAAAAATGACGCATATACGCGACGGAAACATTTAACAAGTTAAATACATTGCAGACGGATAACGTAAAAATCTCCGGTTTCATATATTTTTTTCAAATTGTATGATTAGATATAATTACGTATAGAAATAATGTTAACAAATTCGCGACCGGGATATTTCGAACGAAACGTTTAACTGGATACCGCGTGTATTAACGCGAAATATAAAACATATTACTAAATTAAGAAAATAAAATTACGATTAAATAAATTTAACAAGAAAACACATAACAAAATATAAATGGAACAAATTAAATTATAATAAAAATGTAATATTTTTAATGACGTAGGGATCACGTCATTGGTATTTAGCAAAAAGAATTTAATTTGGCTAAGGATATTTTATTAAAATCAACACTTGAATGTGTTAAGAGTAAAACGTTTGTATCCAGGATGTGTCAATCGTTGTTTAAAAAGGTCCCACCGTATATAAATTTTTAATAACACGAAACGCGACATCTCGACACACGGTATTTATGTTGCACGTATCTCTAGTGTATTCGACGTTGTGAGATATTTCGGTCTCGAGTACAATACGTTGTACTCGACGTATTCTTGTCTCGTGTATTCTCCCTATCTATCTCTCTCTCTCTCTCTCTCTTTTTAAGAATGCCTCACACGTATAGGAATAGAAAGGTCGTAGTGTTTTTCGCGGACTTCCATGCGGACGAGTTCGTATGCCGAGTACAAAACACCTTATACGTAGTGCGCGTAGGCTCGAGAGAATGCAAAAGAAAAGAGAGAAAGAAAGAAAAAAAGAAAGAGAGAGAGAGAGAGAGAGGAAGGGGTCGAGGGTGGAGGGGTTGGTGGAAGAGAAGAAAAAAACGGGAGAGAAAAAGCGGCATCGAATCTGCATGCCAAAACCATTTCACCCTCGCGATGGATAGATGGATGGATGGATGGATGGATGGATCGACTATAGAATATAGTCGATCTCTTCGTGTGTGTATGTTTTTTTTCCTTCCTCTTTTCATTCTTCCACGGTTCGTGGTCAAAGAGGAAACGTCGAAGAATCGAATTTTCTGACTGACCGCCGCCGCGTCAGTTGATTGCGATTTTACGGGTTAAAATATGAAGAAATAAATTACGCGTAAAATATCTTTAAGATTAGAACCGGTATATAAAAAATGTCGAGTAAAGTTTAGTTGAAGTTTTTAGAAAGCTATAGATATATATATATATAGCTTCAATTGGAGGTGTATCGTCGGAGAAGCAAGCACCGTCGCCGAGAGTTGAGAAACGAAGAGTAGTGAGCTTATTAAATTTGAAAGTAACGTTCCTACCTCTTTCTCTCTTCTTTGGTTGCTTCTTTACCCCCCCCCTCCTCCCTCTCCCCTTTTTTCGAGGAATCCCCTCTCCTCGTGCACCTGCCTTATCTCGTAGCTACTTCGCTTCCAATTTATTACCGCTCTGTAAATAATTACCGACAAGAGCGGCGACGGGATTTCCCTTCCACCCTCTCCCACCTTTCCCCATTCCCATCTCTCCCTTCTCACCCTCTGACTCCATTCCAACCCCCAACTCTCTCTTTCACTCTCTCACTCTCTCACTCGTTGCTCCTTTTACTTCTTTTCTCTATCCTTCTCTCTTTTCTTCCATACTATTCGAATAACTGTGCGCGTCTTATTGAGTACAAAATGTATTCAAGAGCAGCGAGTGAATCGTCTAAAGGAGAGAGAGAGAGAGTGTGAGAGAGAGGGAGAGAGAGAGAGAGAGAGGAGGGGAAGAGGGTGGGACTTTTAGTTGGGGTGGGTTAGAACCCGGAGGAGTAAAGAAGAAAAGTAGGAATAAAAAGACGCAAAAGGTCATTCAGGTGCGAGGCTAATAAAAAGCTACGGGGATAGAGCGGATGTCAAGTGGCCTCAGCTTATGCTACTATTTCTCTCTCACACACACACACATATTTTTTATCGGTATATAGAGACGACGATGGTCTTTTCGTTGATACCTCTTGCGTATCACTTAACGTTTGCCCCGTAAGAAAATTTGTTAACGCGAGCAATTTGAACAGATCGATTTGAAAAGTCTGAAAATCTTAAGGAATAAGTAATTAATGAATGAAAGGGAAGAAAAATGCGAGAGTTCTTATGATAGAAATTTTCGAATTTTTTTGTCCTTTCCTATTTAGGTAAAATATAGGACGAATCAGAAATTAGGAATTATATCGCGAAAGCGTGATGATCATGGTACTACACGATGATTTGTAAAGTAGGGAAAAAGGGTATGTGGAAATGAAAGAAAGAAAGAAAGAAAGAAAGAAAGAAGGAAAGAAAGAAAGAGAGAAAGAGGAAATGAAAGCGGCGAATCGAGCGACTCGGAAGAGAGTAGAGAAGAAATTCTCATCGTTCCGGAAAAGTGCGCATTGTGTGTATATACGAATGTACGTAGGACGACGACGACGACGACAACGACGACGACGACGACGACGACGACGACTTAGAAAAGACGAAATTCAGAATTTTCACCGACGGTTTCCGCCACAAAGGGAGCCGCGAACTGGAGCGAGGCAACTTGCCGAAGTCTACACAGTGCTAAAAGGGATATATGTATTTTGTCGTGTATAACATACTCCTCGCATAGGATAATATGCATGAACGTTTCATGGATGCGTTCTTCGAATCCGGATAAAAGTGAATGTAGTGGTGGTGATACACGTATGACGTTATATTAGAAAATCGTTCGATCGATAAAAGATACAAACGCATTTACAAATTTTCTTTCAACTTTAATATTATTTTGTATTATATGTGTGTGTACGATGTTTCATTGGTCAAAATTATTTTACCGCGTACACAAATTTATAAAATGTTTCGAATTAATGAAGGAAATTCATTATGTCTTTGATAAAATTACTAAAATAAATCTGCTGCATCAAAAACGACTCGAACTCTCGAAATAGCCATCTCTGCTTTTAGTATTGTCTTGGATACTCTTGACATATTAAATAACAATATTTGCAATTTTATGAAAATAATTTGTTTTAAGAAATTATTTAAACTAAAATTACATTTATCTTATATATGATATACTTAATATTTCTTTTTAAATTCGGATAAGGTATCAAATTATGCATAAAAAATGTGTTATATCAATTAGCATTTAGAATGAATAATTATACATATCACAAATTGCATACGATAATAAAATAATATTAATAAAATTTTATGAAAAAAGTAGATAATGAAATTAGAATGACTACATTCTACGCCAATGTCGATTCGATTTCAACGGTCCGGTTCACCTGGTCACGAAGTTAGCCTCGAGTGTTCGCCAATTTACTGAAATAACACTAATTTATAGCGCTACCCGTGGTCCAAGAGGCGGGATACCTCTTCCGAGAAAGCACGAAACTTATCTGCAGGACACTGGACCTGAAGTACGAGAGAGAAAGAGAGAGAAATGGAAGGTAAATGCGAAGTAAAAGGGCAAAGGGAGAGTCCGGGTACCTTTCTTTGGTATAATATATGTATTAAAATACGGGACGCACTGGAACGTCTCCTTTCCACGCACGTAAATTCAATTCTCGTGATGATACGAATAGCGAGAGCTATTCGTTACGCATAAATTATTCTTATCGCATTTCGCGCGTATAATTTCTCACTAGTATGGAATATACGTTGACCACAGGTGCTATCGTAAGAGCTCGTTAGCGAGTCGTTTCAATGTACTTACGTAGCTATAAATGTATAAATGTGTTTGTACATGTTTTGCATGTGTGTATGTGTATCCATTCATGTATGCATGTATACATTAGGGTAAGTAAGCAAGCAAGAAAGTAAGTAAGTAAGTAAGTAAGAATAACCAGCTTATAATCCGTTACACTTTTTTAGTTAGACGTTGGTTCAAAGAATTCGCGCAGGTGTGATAAGAATTTATGAAGTTACGTACATATATATATATAAATATAATACAAATACACATATATGTCTGATTAAGTAAGCTCGAAATGTGTTACTGGAAGATAAATATGAGTAATATTATCGTGAAACTTTTAGACAAGAATTATTTTCTAATTTCTACTATACAATACGTATTTTGACCGACGCACTTTGACCACCCTCGCTTACGTAAATCGTGTTTGTATATTTGAGAGGGAGGGAGAGAGAGAGAGAGAGAGAGAAAGAAAAAAAAGGGTAAGAGTACGGGAGGGTGAACGCGCTTTAATTTAGTGTCCGAGTGCATGCGGTCTCGGTATAAATATTTTTATTTATCCCGTGTAACACGTTCGAGCGGCGGCAATGGTGTCCACGGAAATAAGCTGGTAATTTACGTCCGCGTGCGCGCGCGCGCACGCACGAAAGAGGAATAAAGAGAGTGAAACCGAACATACGAACGAACTGTAGAGTAGTATATCCATGGTGGGAATTTTTGGTCGATTTATGACTTTCCACAAGCGAGACCACGAAAGTGGGGAGTTTAAAGGACATATTGTATGTTCCGACTTTTTCTCTCTTTTTATACGTATATATCTGTATAGGTGCATTAAACGCACCTTCCGATTCCTCGAGCTTTCGCGCGTCTCGATAAAAATTAGGATTAGCTTCCTTCACCCCTTTCCACCATTATTTTTTTTATCTATCACCCTCGCATTCGTAGTTCCTGACCTTTCGCCACGTTCGATCGTTTTTAATATTATATATTCTTTCTTTTTTCATTTATATAGTCGATTTTTAAAATAATTTAAATATAAACTATCTAACATTGGAACGTAAAAGTTTTTTGTAAATTATACTATGAAAACAATGGGTTCATTCTATATTGTAGAGAAATAGTAATGTATTGGAATGAATCTTGTGTGTTATATGAAAGAGTAAATTAAATATATATTGTCTCTATTTAATATTATTAAATTTAAAGTCTAAAGTATAAATGCTTTTGTTTATTTATTAGACAAGAAGACTGTAAGAAATAATTAATTTAATTTTATTAGTATAGATTTATAATTTAATTTAATGATTATTCATTATTTTACTGGAAAGGATAATTAAATTTTTAAACTTTGAAATAAACATTAATAATTGAATATTTAATGATTATTTAATGATATCTACTACCGACGTTCCCTTTCTATACGATTATATTTTTCATAACTTTTTCAAAAATGTTTTATGTTAACAATTATTTAAATATTCTAATGCACTGTACTTATATTACAGGAAAATTTTACCCTCGAAGTAATCACTGCGCAGGAGTGTAAAAAAATTATATAAAAATGATAAAAATATTTAAATCAGAACGTTACAATCTTAAATTTTATTTATTTGATGTATTATTTCCTTTATGCACATACGCAACGTTTGGAAAATCATATAAACAACTTTCAATAAAAGTAATTTTCTAGAGGCCAATGACTCAGTCTAACAGAAGACTTCGAAGAGGACGGTACATAGATGTAATTATTTAACCGTTCCTGCGCAGTGGTGAGTTCTAAGGTAAAATTATTTAACCGAGAACGTTTTTTGAGAAACCTAACTCTTAGGCCTGACCCTAAGAGTTTCACCTATTTACAAGTAATATGTTTATGTGTCGAAGTCCAATAAAAAACTGATTTAAAACAATGTATATTATCGCTGAATTTTATGTTTATAAATTGGTTCAGTAACGAAATTAAGTTTAAAAAAGTCATCTAAAAAAACATAAACGAATAATATATCAAAATTATTTTCTATTTAAAATACGTTAATAGGTAATGTAATATTTCAACCAATATATACATACATATGTGTTACAACTAACTGAAATATAAGAAGTGTGTATTAGAGAATTAAAATAATTGTTAAATAATCGATAGAGAAGTGTCTGTTGTTGTCTAAAAGCTAGGTGTATAGGATCTACGTACCGTCCTCCTCGAAGTCTCCTGTTAGACTGAGTCATTGTCCTCTAGAAAATTACTTTTATTGAAAGTTGTTTATATGACTTTCCGAACGTTGCGCATGTGTATAAAGGGAATAATACACCTAATACATACAATTTAAGATTGTAATGTTCTCATTTCAGTATTTTTATCATTTTTATGTAATTATTTAACCGCCCCTGCGCAGTGATGACTTCGAGGGTTATTTTCTATTATTGTGTCAGTAAAACATTTTTTGATCATTCTTATCAATGACATTGTTGCACATTTCGTGTCGCGCTTTAATTTGTTTGTACCCGTTGGGTTACTGTCTTGTATCTCTTCTGTCGTCCGCAAGTCTTATCCGATCGATATTTCCCCGTTTTTCTCCCACCATTCAAATAACGCACTCCCCTGAAAACCTTTCACTTTTCGTCTCACTTGAACATTTTCGATGTATCCTTTCAAGAAAAGTTTCACTTTAAAAAATAATCTCTACGATTATGCGTTATACGTGTACTAGTTTCAAAGTGTTCGTATACGCTTTCTTCTAATTTTTATCAAATCGCTAAGAAAAAGTAAGAAATTTGTTGGACGACCTGATATAAGGTAAGAATCTCGATCAAAAGAAATTATAAATTGTAACCGATCCGCGTACATGTAAAAAATACTTTTCTACGATTATAAGTGTCATACGAGTGACAGTTTCAATGGGGTTGTATAAGCCTCCCCCTAAATTTGGATTCAATTGTATTCCAGTTAATATTTAATCACACGACTGAGATGGTCTTTGCTGTCGGTTTTGTTTTGAAACGGGAGGGAGAGGTAAGTAGGCGGTAGATTTCTCATTATATAGAGGAGTGCGCATATCGGACGGGATCAGTGAACGAACTTGGCGTTCTCGGGCACACCCCAATCTGCGCCATCCAGATAACGCGACCGCATGCGGATCGTTACTTTATTCGATCCGTGTTCCCCTCCCCCACGATTTAAAAGCGTCCTCGTGCTACCGAACGACGACGATGACAATGAGAGCCTCCGAGAGAGAGAAAGAAAGAGAGAGAAAGAGATAGAGACTTTTCGCATACCTTTTCTCCTCACCCTCTTCATCAGATCGTTTCTACGCTAACGACAAAGACGCAACCCCTTTTGTCTCTTCCCTTTGTCTCGAGGTTTTCAAACGATTATTATCCACTTCAATGATTTCGACATTTTCATTGATATGACCAAACTTTTATGTATATTTATATTTATATCTATATATAGATATATATAGAGAGAGAGAGAGAAAAATATATTCGATGATTAAAATCATCTTTTTATATCTTCTTTTTAAATGCTTCCTATTAACCTGCAATTTCTATTAAATCTTTTAATCTTTATCCTATTCCTTTCCTTCTAATAACCAAAATAACTCGTCTAGATTTATCTTTGGAGAGATTTTTTGATATCTCTATTATATTTACAACTTATTTCGTAAAGGCAAGATAATAATGGCTACGTGATGTATCTCCAGTTCGTTTTTTATTCATGCTATAGCAAAAATATTTTTATTTGTCTTTGTCTTTTAAGAAATATGACACTTCTTCTATATACGTTTACAAAAAATTATAAAATATCTTATTCTCGCGTCCCATTTTATAATCAACGTACTTTACATTAGCTACGAAAAGAATTAAAATAAATAAAAAAGAAAAATGAAGGAAATAGAAAACCCTTGAAAAGTGATTTTGATTTGCGACACGAATCACAGAGGGAGAACACTCGTTCTCGGATTGCACTCCGGGTAGAGAATATAGAAAAGGTTCGATCAGCGGAAAAAGGGTACGGATCTCGAGTTCTTGATCCATCCTTTAAGCGTTCGACGTCGAAGTAGAAATAGAAGAAGAAGTAGAAGAAGAAGAAGAAGAGAAGTAAAAGGAGTAAAAAGAGGAAAAGGAGGAGGAGGAGGAGCAGGTGAAAGAAGAGATGGAGAGGGAGGGAAGGAAGAAGGGTGTGGGTGGTGGGGGTGGCTGGTATAGGACATTCTTTTCTAGTTCGTACGATTCGACGAAGTTCTCCGCGTGCCGTTCATCCCCTCTACCGTAGTCTTCATCGTCGTCGTCGTCGTCGTTCACCCCCACACAACAACAACCCTCGAGTTTCATCCGTAGTTTTGCATTATCCCCATTACTGCTGATTCACACGTCCTCCTTTGTGGCCTTTGTACCGGGCGACAATGGCCGACGGAGGAGCGTTCTCCTCTTTTCCCTCTCCTTCTCTTCACTCCTCATCCTCCTTATTTTTTGCATGCTCGCGAAAGTAGAAATAGCCGGTAAAAGGGAGAGAGAGTGGTCGAATGACAAACGACAACGCAAGGATACCCCATCGACCCGATATTATAATAATATTCCTTCGGTTCAACTTTGCGCTCGGAGTCCTTTCGATCCTCCTCCTCCCACCTTTTGCTTTAACTCTTTTTCTTTTTTATTTTTCTTTTTATTTTTCTTCTTCTTCATCGACCCCTGATGGTGGTCCTTCCAACGATTTCTTTTAACTCCTGTTGTGCCTACCGCAAGCATTTCTTTTCGAAACTTCTCTTATTCTCAAGCATTCCTATTTATACGGAGTGTCAGATTTTTATCGATCCAACAAAGGTGATACGATTTCGAAGATAATCCCCCCTTTACGAAGGACACGTATGGTGCACGAACATACGTTATTTAACAATTAATTACTTAAGGGTACTATAGTACGACGTTAGAGACGTAAATTGTATGTGTACGTGGGTTATACCAAGCGAATAAAAGCTAAGAAAGAGAAGAACGTTCCATTTATTCGTATGACGCGACACTTTCGTTTCCTACGACGCGTTCGTAACAATTTCGTCCCTTTAGGTATAGCCCCTTATACTTTTTTTTTTTTATTTTTTTTCACTTTTTCTTTTTTCTTTTATTCTTCTTCTTCTTCTCCTTTTCCTTCTCCTTCTCCTTCTCCTTCTTCTTTTTATCTTTGTATTTTATTTTCGATCGATCGATGAATCCTTCGGTAGCACGAAAAATTTACCCTCGCTACGAACGAACGACTAATTAAACTCGTCCAATTCTTACCCAGGGACAAGAATGAAAGAAAGAAAGAACGAACGAAGAAAGAAAAAAAATCCGCAAAGAAGTTCTAATCCCCGTCTTTCTTTCTCTCTCTCTCTCTCCCTCCTTCTCTTCCTCCTTTTGTTTTTTTTTCTTTCTCTTTGAACTCGAACCGTCCGTTTTGAAATTCCGTTTTGTCGGTAGAGGGGAAAGGCGAGAAAGAATAAAAGGTGGGCCGAATAACACCAGTGGCCTGTGGTAGACACCCACTGAGAGTTATTAAACGATCTACAATGCTTGTTGCCGCGTCACCCATCTACCGGCGGATCCGTGTGTGCGCTCTCGGCACCTTCAGAAGCCCGTAATCAAATTCATGGGGCGATAATTCGTATTCGAAGTGGATGTAACGACGAAAGAGAAACGCGATCCTCATTCTACCCTTCTCATTCTTATTCTCTCTCTCTCTCTCTTTCTCTCTCTCTCTCTCTCTCTCTCTCTCTGTCTGCCTGTCTACTTGTTCCTCTCTCTTTCTCTTTCTCTTTCATTCAGGCATATATATCTACTACATACATAATACGTACACATATATAGGAACAGTACAAGCTCGCAACACCGATTCCATCCTCTGAGGAGGAGCTTTTGTTCCTCTCGTTGAATACACGAACATGTTACACGTCCCCGATGCAACACGCCTCCGTCCAAGAAACGAACTTTTCCTCCCGTTAGGATTAGGTAAATCGAGGTCACCGATCGATAACTCGTTCTAACGAAACGACTAACTCCGTCTAGTCTTTTTCAATCAGTAAACTTTCTTATTGGCTATCCTGAATGACGAGGAATTCAAATGTGATGATACTTGTTAAGGTAAGGGGTGGGAAGGGGGAACGGGGGGATAAGAGGAAGCTAACGAGAAAATTAAATTAGAAAATAAGAAGAAGAAGATAAAAGGGGGAGGAAAGAGGAGATGGGATGAAAAGAAGGTATGTTCGACACATGTTGTGCATTCTTTTCGGTAGCGCTTTAACATCTGTGTTAAAAATAACCAAAAAAAAAGAAAAGAAAATAAAAAACGAAGAAAGAAAGAGAAAGAGAGATAGTCGGAAAGTTGCGTACGTCTCATCTTCCGTCTCATTCCGTCTTATCATCCTTAAACACGAAGCACGAGTCTCTCGTTCGCGTAATACTCGCGCGTAGTATCGTTTGTAGTTGGCGGCCACCTGGGAGTCGGCCGCGGCTCGATCGAAGATCGAACAATCGTAACGCAAAGTCACGATTGCTTCGAGAAAAGGTGAAGGGAGGAACTGGAAAAACGAAAGAGAGATCCATAGAAAGAGAGAAAGAGAGAAATGGCCGTTGTCATTAACGCACGTTGGCTCCGGCACTTCGCACCAAATAAGCGGAACTCCGACTCGAAGGATATATAATCGAAAGAGCTTCTTCTTCTTTCTTTATCTCTTTCTTATTTTATTTCTTTCTTTATTTCTTTATTTCTTTCTTTCTATCTTAATGGCCCTTGAATTTTGGAGCCAATGAAACTACAAAAATTGTGCTCGCCGTGCGCGCAAGACCACCCGTTAAGGATAGATGGTTGCAACATCTTGGTAAAACCTTTCAATGTTGTTTCCTAATAGATCTTCTTTTTTTCCTTTCTTTTTTCTTTTTCTAACATGTTTCGTAATTACATTGTATTATAGAGTATGTATTGCAACGTAATTATTCAAGGATCACATCTATGTATATATGATTTATTTCATTTCTTGATAATAAATTATATAAGACATGGATTATTATCGAATATCAAATATTTTGTATCAATCAACAATTGCATTTGGAAATGAAATGAAAAGTAGAATTTTATTTTCTCTGCATTTAATCAAATATAAAATACAATTAGTTATTTCCTCGTCCAAAAATAAAAATTATTAATAAATATGTTATAAATATATTATAATATATTATTAAAAACTTTTAAATATTTTTTCGAATTTTTCGATATTTTGTCGAGTTTTTCGAATATTACAAGAATGTATGTCTGCTCAAATGAAAAAGACGCTGAACGTTAAAAATTGAGTTGCTGAAGAAGTCCCAATAAAGGGACGAAACGTCCAAGTTGATCAAAACTAAGTTCTAGTTCTTTTTAATGTCCAATTTCCCTACGATACATATTTATTAATAAAATACAATATATTGATATTTAATATTTGTTAAAAATAGAACAGGGGCGTATGTATGTTAAGCCATTTGCTTTTTTTCATTGCATCAAAGTGTATTGAATTGTTTTTATATTTTCCATGAAATTTTATTTAACGTAAAATACGCATCTTTTTTTTAAATAACCCCCTTTCAATTATAGTTGCATAAAAATATGTATTGCTGTAAGGATTATTAAAGTTACTGAAAAAAATCGTTGTTCCTTTAACCGAAAAAAAGGGTGAAGGATTCGAATAAAAGGATTAAAAGAAAGATGTAAAACTAGGATAAAAAGAGAGAGGGATAATAACCTTTGTCCCTTTTTTCTCCGTTTTTTGCACTCTCTTTTGATAAGCATCGACGACTAGTACTGGATGAATGACAACAAAATAGAGAAAGAAAGAAAACTTCAATCGATTGCGATCAAGGGTAAACCAGAATATGTCACTGATCGGAACGGAATCATCGATGAAGTTTCTTCTTGCAACTAACGAGGGTGAAAGGGTTTTTAAACGATTTTGTAAAGGGTCCCGAAAAAAAGCCAGGTACCTAAGCTACTAAACAACGTACCCGTTCATTTCTCGATAATAAAATCATGGCTAAAATTTTGATCAAATAATAATAATAATAATAATAATAATAATAATAATAATAATAATAATAATAATAATATTTTAAAACGTCAGATCTAAAGCGATACGTGAATATGAAAAATTTCGATTGGTCATTTAACGAGTAACTCGAGTACTAATAATAATAATGAGAAAAATTATTAAAAAAATAAAAAATTAAAAATAAAGGAACGTTTGCTGGTATTACAATGAACCAATTAACACGTCGGAGTAGACGCGTGAGTACTTCGAAGGCAAGTCGATGCTACGACCTCGGTGGAACCTCGTAGTAAACTGTTGAAGGGTTGACGGAGAACGAGTAGGGGTAGGGAGGGCAGGATGGGGAAGGGATAAGCAAGCAAATGGTCGCGAACAAGTTGACACCTTTTGCTAGGTGAAACGCTCGCGCTTATATTTCTCTTTCTCTCTCTTTCATTCTCTTGCTCGTTGTATAAACAATTCTCTACATGGCACAGTGCCGTCAGAATGTTCAAAGAGAAAATGCGCGCGCGCGCGAGTTCTCCCTTAATTCGTGTGCGCACACGTTCTTTACGTGCCGACAATAAACGAGGCTCCGAGCCGCGTTATTAGCTGTTAGCTGGAAGTTCCACTGAAACGCTGTGAAAAGGGTAAGAGAGAGAGAGAGAGAGAGAGGGAGAGAGAGGGAGAAGGTGCGAGTCTCCAAGAACAATAACAATTTCTCCGTTTTTCCTCTTTCCTCGTCATCGTTTCAACTATTATTATTGTATATTCGCAATTCGGTTATAAGGAATCGATCCTAGCACCCATCGATCGGTCTATCACAGAAGCGAGAAAAAAGGGGCTCGGAATCGAGATCCGATTGGATTTGAAAAAATAAGAGAAAATTATTCAATGAAAGAAGTTTTATGAGTCTTATGAGAATGTCGAAATAAAGATCTTTCTCGAGTGGAATCGCGTGAAATTTTCTATTTTGAATTAGTTATACTTCTAATGCCAGAGGTATACATGTTATATATTTAAACTGGTTTAAACGATTAAACTCCACACAGGCGTATTTTTTTTCAATATAATATTTATTTCTGTAAGAGATTCTTTTGATATATTTTTATTTTTATTTTTGTGATACCTACGCGACTTTCACTTCTTTTTTTGAGATTATTGAGAATCTTCTACGCTGCTGATTCTCGAGGCGAACGTTATTAAACTGGAAATGTCGAAATGTAGAACGTTGGTGGAAAGAAAGAAGAAGAGAATGTGGTAAGAGAGAGAGGAAGAGAGAAATCTCGTTCGAGACGAGTTCTATGGTCTTTTGGAATGCTGTTATACTATGCAGCAGGTTCTTTACAACGAAACCAATTCGAGTTTATACAGTTAGATGTGTATATGAATAAAGAAAACAGTGTCAGCGAAATAATATTCGTCATACTTTTTATCAATTTACTTTTTATAATTACATTGTATCGATTTGGACTTTAATATAAAATTAAAATTCGGATTTTAAATAATCGAAATGTGAAATAATAAAGAAATCGGTTCTTTTTAATTTCTTTTTTTCAATATTTAAAATCCAACCATGCGTTAATTATATTCTAATACGTTTATACACGCGAGCACGTGTCACCAGTGAATATTTCAATTCGGAATTAAACGAACGATCGAAATGTGAAATAATTAAAAAATCGTTTTTTCTCTCTCTCTCTCTCTCTCTCTCTCTTCTTCTTCTTCTTTTTTTCAATATTTAAAATACAAGCATTCGTTATTATTTTATTTATTTATTCCCTAATGCACGTTTGTTCGTAAGCACGTGTCAGCGTTAAATGTAAACAGGTGTACGTTCGATTGATCACGTGTTGGCTCGCGTTATTTACAGACGATAATTAAATAAAAAAACAGAACGTGCTGACTCGTGGAAAAGGAAAAGGAAGGAGAATTCTAAGTATTCCATTTCTCGATTGTAATAATTCAGGAAGAGCGAGACATAATGGGGTGGAGTTTGCCTAAAACCCCTCTCTCTATCGTTCTCACCCCATCGAATGTTTGCGCAGCAACCAACAGTGGGTGTTCCAGCGAGTGAGCAAGCATGGATCGACTAGCATAAACAAGAGGAGACGCCGATCATCGTTGTCGTTGATTCCATTCCGAGTAGGTGTACCTGCTACTACTCTAAATAATTACTCCACAAATAAGCAAGACCTCGACCGAGATTAAACGATTAGACGATCATTCTCTTACAATTTTATTTTACTTTCTATTCTTTTTTTCCAATATTTCAATAAAAATTGATTATAAAATTAATGACAAAACATATATACGATTTTGAAAACGGTATTTCATAAAATAATAATTTTTCTATAACTCATTAATTAATTTTTTAATATTCATGTTTTTGAGATTTTTACAAGCCATTTATTTAAAATTTAAAAAATTCATCATTATTTGAATTATTTTAATAGCTCGATCAAGTATTGATTTAAAATTATTATTATATACAACAAATTTTTCTCGTAAATTTACGTTGAAGATTTATTTCTAAGCTAATTAATATATAATATTTCGCTCGCTAAAAAAATTTTTCTCTCACACCAAAAAAAGAAAAAAATAAATAAATAAAATAAAATTAAATCACGTCATTGAAGGGTTAATTACATTTTCCTTCCATCGTTGGTAAGAAGAAGTCACGGGAATAATTGGAACGCGACGATCTTTTCTTGCAAGCTCTCGAAATTACATGCATGCATCGATTTACAGTAGGCGCGATACGATTTCTCCGGATGCAATTTTGCCACTCGAGTTTTGAAAGCACCCAACGTGCGCACGTTTAAAGATTCTTCTTGCCTGTAGAAGAGAACCAAAGAGTTAAGGGAGAGAGAAAAAAAAGGAAAGAAAGAAAGAAAGAACGAAAGAACGAAAGAAAGAAATAAAGAAATAAAGAAAGAAAGGAAGAAATAAAAAAGGAAGAAGTGATCGAACAAGCAAACAAGCATCCAAGCAAACATGCTAGCGAGCAAGCAAGCAAGCATGCAAGTTACCGAGTCAATGTTGTTTCGAGAGACGAGGGCTATAAAACGGGACGACGAATCGTGCCACGTTGGGAAAACAATGATCGACGATTAATTATCCACGCTACTCGTTCTCCCTCTTGTCGCACGTACACGTATACACACATTTACATACATACATACATACATATGTATACCTACTAACGTAATACGTGTGTACCTTCGAGAGATGAGATCTCGCTTCGTACACCACTCGATCAGCTACCAACGCCAATCGAGAAATACATTCACAAGTGAACGCACGTGCGAGCATTATTAATTATTCCAATCGCATTTCTCGATTTATCCCTGTTATCCCTGATCGAGTTTAGTCTTAGAAAGCGTTAACCACGTTCCAACGTAACTTACACAGTTAAGTATTTACTTAGGAAATAATTAGCTTTCCTCGAATGAATAAGGTTAGAATTATTCACTGTTATTTTATATATTTTTTTAATATGATCATTAATTTATACATTATTTTTTCATTATTTTATTTCTTATTTATGTATTACGTCAAAGGATTATGAGACTGTCACTGTATAACAATAAGAAAATCCAATCGAGAACTTGAGGATAATAGCAGGACGATTCATTAAAATTGTTGACCGGAAGAAACAACCAGTAATTAATAAATGGTTACTCGAAAGGTATATATATATATATATATATCTATATATAATAAACTCGAATATTCCAAAACAGATATCGTGTAAATGAAGCTACCACACACGAGCTAGTATTATTAATTAAATATATTATTAATTCTATAATATATATAAAAATCAAGTTAAAAAATAATATAAAATCTATGCAAGAATAAGATCAGTAGAGATAGTAAGAATGAAAATTAGGTGGACCGTAAGTCCATTTCTCTAATCCTGTTCTAGGATATTTTAGATGGTAGTAGGAACCGCGTGCATTCCAAAGTCAGCGGGTACTAATGAAGTCGTGGGATGTTTATCGCGCTACATTGACCATGAGAATGAGACGGACGGATACCTAACTATAATATAGATAGGAAGAGATAGAGATAGAGATAGATATAGATAGATAGATAGATAGAGAGAGAGAGAGAGAGAGAGAGAGAGAGAGAGAGAGAGAGAGAGAGAGANAGAGAGAGAGAGAGAGAGAGAGAGAGAGAGAGAGAGAGAGAGAGAGAGAGAGACAATGGTCGAGGAAAGATGATTTAGATTCCAGCTAAACGATCTGTCTAAGCTCTCGGATATGACGGCTGAGTTCGACTCGAGTTCATCGTTGCTCACTCGGTATAATGGATTTAATGAGAAGCTAGCTGAGGGCCTGAAGAGTCGTCCATGGGAGGGAGAAGAGGATGGGAAGTAGAGGAAGAGGAACGTGGCATCAGTAGGAACGGCCTTCCGACTTTAGGATTTCTCCGAGGCACCAGTTGGGGTTGTTCCGAAGCCTCCGGCACCCTCTTCTCGTCTCTTTTCCGCCCAACGTGCATACTTCTCTCTTTCTCTCTCTCAAATTCTCGCACACACTTGCTCTATGCTCGACAGCATAATGGCCCTTCAGAGATCAGAAACAATGGCATGCCTCTCGAGAGGATAATGACGGTGAAAATTGTCAGTTTGTCGTGCCGAGAGGCGTGCATAAGTCGGTAATCACCGTTCTCGCGAACCCGTAAGAGAAAGAGAGAGAGAGAGAGAGAGAGAAAGAGAGAGAGGGAGGGAAGAGGTAGAGGGAGAAATAGGTGCCTTATTATCGTAAGACTCGAAGACGCTACCGTGTGCCTTCTTTTATCGGTACGAAAAGAGACAGACGGACAGGCCTTCCTCTTCTATTTTTTGTTATTATTTTCTTTTCTTTTATTCTCTTCATCATCTAACTGCTCGTTAGGTCTTTTCCGTAACGAAAGTCCAGCGTCACTGAAGTCTCTTCTCTCTCTCTCTCTCTCTCTCTCTCTCTCTCTCTCTCTCTCTTTCTCTATCTATCTATCTATCTCTATCTCTCTCTTTTTCTAGGTTTTTTTTGTTTCTTTTGTTCGTTAATCTTCACCCGTCCAAATCTTTCTCTTTTTAATGGTCGCACGAGAGTTATATTCGTGCCACGTGAATAATATTAAATTAGTTCCTCGTAAACCGCCAACGCTTGAGATCAAACTCGATTCTTAAGATACAAAATGACGAATAGGAATAAGAATAAGAATAAAAATAAAAATGAATAAAGAAAAATAAGTTAACCAATGCGAAATCATCGCGAACACAGGTATTTTCTTTCGTGAATACGAAAGGTGTGAAGAATCGAACCTTTCGAATATTCCAAATGTCTCTTTAGCAGCTGTCTTATTATTCCCTGTCAAAGTTCTTAAGCTTTTTCTTTTCCACAATATACGTTTGTATACCTCGGAAAATGTCTTCCTTTCTTTCTTTCCTTTTTTTTTTTTTCTCATGCACTATATGGGTATGTCTGCAGACAAAATGCGTTTCAGATTTCGATGGGTATTGTGCGTCAAAGCAAAGAGAGTTTCAGTTATTTTGACGGATAGCATACATCCCCTATTCGATTGTCTTCGAAAATCAACAGAAGAATAGCTGTCTAGGAACGTAGAAAAGAAATGAAAAGAAATAGAAAAAGATTCTTTTCTTTAGCTAATAATACTAATCTTACATTTCCGGATTTATTTTGTTACGTTGCATGAATTTTAAAAAAGAAAAATGTTGCAATGAAAATTGTTAACACGAAGATTCTATTAAACTGTTATAATATAAAAATAATGATATTGTTCGTTTAATATAACAATCGAATATTTAAATAAAACAAATATTATTCCCACTTACTTGTACGTTCTGCCGAATATGCGTTCATTCGATGATAAATCGATTGATAAGATGAAATAAATTAGGACAATCACGAGGAAGATAACGCGCTACACTTTATCTATTATTTTGCAGGATTAAATTTAACGTTTATTTTTACTTTCTTACTTACAGTATAATATTTATAGATTACTTTTGCCGCTCGTAATGGAATACTCCAATAATCAGTAAAGTTTATGATTTATCGTAACGATACAAATATAAAGGTTATACATCGTACAGCGGGAAGGGTACTTAACCCTCTGATCATCAAAGTAATTTTTCATTCTGATCATAACCAACTATAAGCGTTTCAAAACGTTACGGGAACAAAAGCGTACTAAAAATAGTCGTGTACTGTAAGAAAATGTTAAATAATACTAACCTACTTGTTTATTTATTACTGATTATAAACTAAAATAATAATATTTAAATTTGTTATATTACATGATTGATTACTTTAAAAAATACGATGACAATTCATTCATAAAGCAAATATTGATATCACTCACATTTCTGATCGTGTGCTTTATTTTCTATTAAATTCTCACAATCGTTGGTTTTACTACACTGATTTACTGAAATAAGTGATAGAGATGGGGACACGTGGACAAACTAACACTAATACTATCATTTTAACACATTTGCGGACAGTAACAATTTCAGTGAGCTGTAAAAGTAAACAGGCTAATGAATCGGTTGGTCATTACTTTGGAATGCATAATAATTAAAAAAATTTAAGATTATATATAACATTAAATAAATATAATTGATTCTCTAAAACTTGAGTGATATAGTATTCACGTCCGCGAACGTGTTAATCAACGCTTAACATTTCAATTTAATTGGCTGTATCCCCACTATCATTAACACATCATTAACATTCCTAAAAACTTTGACGCTCAGAGGGTTAAAAGGTGATTTCGCCTAACTTTCGACAATTTTTTTTTAATCCACGTATATTATTCTCTCCTATTTCCTATCTCCCTCAAAATTTAAACACTTTCGATGAGACAAGATGGACGAAGATACACGTGGTATCAAAATAATGCAATTAGTTCTAAAACGATCATTTTTTTTATTTTTATAGGATTCGTGAAAAAAGTTGAACCTTTGGACTGACTGGACCCAGGACTCAAACCCAGGATTCTTTCACTTTTCGGGAGATTGCTTTTCCCATTAAGCTATCCAGGGCCCTTTTTGGTCAACTTTATCACGAATACCTAATAATATTTGGCATGGAGTCGTAGATCTCACATTTTATTAATCGGATACTTTATTCAATCTAAAAAACTGACGTTCATAGTTGTAATTATATCACGATTACAATTTTGTCTCACGTCAATCTAATTTGATTGTAGAGAATAACAAAAGAAAAAGGCAATAATACAAAACATAATAAAATAAAATAGTGTATTTATATAAAAAAAGAATAAATTAAAACTGTAAAACATGTTTAATGCAATTTTAACAAAACTCTTTATAATTGTACCAATCAAATAGGTAGGATTTTAATTGAAATGTAAAATAATTGTACGATCCTTTGGAACAAAAAAGAAGAAAATTAAATCATAGTTTAAAAGAAAAAGGCGATAAAGACCCGATCGAAGGGAAGAAGAGTGAAAATTTCCGAGCGTCTTCGTACTGACGTGAGAAAGTTTACTCTTTCTTGCTAAACTATTTACACGAGGGAGTTTATTTACAAATCCTTCATAATATATCATCAAATATAATCGGATCTTCGCGGTTCGCGTACACTTATATACTTGTCAAAATTGTCACCTCCCTTTAATGACCGTTTGAACAACCCGACTTTTTCTTTCTTTTCTTTTTTTATTTTTCTTCATTTATTTATGTATATCTATTTTTTACGAATCTTCGTCTTTCGACGAATATGAATATTCAAAGATATTCAAATATTCACGTTCTCTCATTTTCTCTCTCTCTCTTTCTTTTTCTATTTCTCTCTCTCTCTTTCTCTCTCTCTCTCTCTCTCTCTCTCTCTTTTCTAAATAAATACATAAACGACAGCGATTCGTTGGTTCGTTATTTGTTATTATTTTTACTTTTTTCGGCACTTTCTAACCACGAATCCGTAAATGAAAAGAAAAAAATATATAAATTTCATATGGGCAAATTGTTAAAATATATCATTATTTAATATATAATATTCAATAAACAATATTTTATTCTTTTGTATATTATGAGCCAGGACAACTACGGTAAACCTTATGTTTGAGATCGTATTCATTTTTGGCAGAAAATTCCATGTATAGTAAAATAATATACCATTTATAATGATGAATTTGCAATAGAAAATAATTCGGATATTCATTCCATTATGATTGTCACATTAAAAACGAAAAAAAGATATAAATAATAAATAAAAGACAGAAAAATAACATAAAAAGATCATAAATAAAATAATAATCACCATACATTTGCAATGAAAAAATAGAATAATAACGAAAAATTTTGGACACGTGGTGAAAATCTTATACGATTCACGGTTACTTATGTTATAGTTGGATTTTGTTGTAAATTTTCATAGTGAATCACGTTACCCTGATTCGAGCTATAACTCGTTGTATTCAGGTAGATTGCTCTTCAAAAATGGATCAGAGCTATGCTCTATCGGGTCAGAAGATGACAGTGAGTGGACGCCGGAATGAGTCGTTTCCTGGTGCTGGGGTCGTTTGATAGGTACCGTATTGACCCATCTGTGGTCCTAGAAGACCACTTGCTTGGACTGGACCCGGATAATAAGTCGATAAACTGGCACCAGGACTCGCTGCTGATGACGTGGACGTTGAGCTACCACTGGACGATCCTTGTTCCGTTCTTTCGTGTTGTTTATTAATATCTGGAGAATCCGCAGCTGGTGACCTTGTTGAGCCGCCCCCACCACCCCCACCCCCAACCCCTTAACGGAACAACCAAACCCGTTTGCGATAAAAGAGAAAAAGTGTTCTTTCTATTCTCCTTTACTTTACNCATACAACAACTCGTGGGAATTAAGTTACCGACCGGCACGTCCTTCGGATTTAATTATACTACACCTATACTAACCCCCACCCCCACCCCCACCATTACTACCACTACCACCACCACCACCACCACCACCACCAGTTACGCTACCAGGACTGGATTCTTCGTAAAGTTTGTTCGGTTCGTAACTTGGTCTAGTGTAATCGGATATCGATGGTTTTGGGTCTATGTAAATCTTCGATTGCTCGAAATATGCCTTCGCCGAATCCAGGTAGCTACGGTCGAGGTATTTTGGACTTGAATCGAGATACTTCGGATCGGAGTACATGCTCATCGCCAATGTGCTTGGTGGCATGTAAGCGGCACGATATTTGTCAGCTTCCATTGAATATTTCATCGCGTCCATAGAACTGACAACCTGTAAGCAGATAATTATTCTGTTCTATAATTATTTTGTAAAGAATTATTTTTCATTTTATCAAAAATAACAAAAATACAGACACATACGTACAGCTCTTACTTCTAACTTGTAATTAAATCTTTTTGTTTTCTGCAATAATACATGATACGTAAAATAAAAATGGAATCTGAAAGAAAAAGCAGATAAAAATAAATAAGAAGAAAGATTACTAAAGAATTGGCTTATCCGTGCGTGAGGACAAACTCACTAATGGCTATAAATTTTCTAACGATAGTCGTCGGCGTAGCATCTTTGCGACAAAGATGGTATCCTCTCTCTTTCTTTCTTTCTTTCCTATCTGTCTATTCATCTATCTGTCCCTTTCTCTCATTGAATCGTTCCAACGACCGACTGCCAAATAAAGGAGACGAAAAAAAGAGGAAACGAATGTGCGTATTCCCGATTCTATAATTCGTGGACGAAGGATCGCGAAGGATTCCCTTTGTCGGATCGTTAAGCGGCTTTGTCCGGATGATTTACATGCAGTCTTAGTCTCGGTTTGCGTTCCTCTCACACACAAACTCTACCTCCTCCCCCCCCCCACCTCCCTCCTCCCGTCCCTAACAACACTTCCTTTTTCGCTCTTTTCTACGCCCAATGGATTACACCTCGGTTCCAAAGAAAACCCGAAAGAGACTCCTTTCGCTACCAACTATTTCTAATGTTTCTAAATGTTTCTTCTAAAAAGAAATTTTCTACAAACACAACATCTTTAATATCTATCATAGCATTCTTTTAATCTTACGGATAAGATTGAATAACAAATTTCTTATCTATCGCGTTACCCCTTTTATCATTTGTCTCGAGCGTTTTCATTTCTCCGTGTATACGAGGATAGTGTTTATGAAGAATGAGTTTCTTTTGTGAATGAAAAACAGAGAGAGAGAGAGAGAGAGAGAGAGAAAGAGACGAGTGCGGTAGGGACGTCATTGTGTATTTTTTTAAAGACGACACACCGTGGCCGACGAAGAGCGATGGCGACGAATGCAAGATAATTAAGTCTTCCTTAGTTGCCGTGAAGGAAGAAGAAGAGGAAGAAGAAGAAGAAGAAAGGGAAAAAGAGATAGAAATAAAAAAGGAATTACAGGAAAGAAGAGAAAAGAACAAATAAAGAAACATCCTCCTCCATCTTCTCCTCGAGTTTTGACGCTAAAGAAGAAGAGGATGAAGAAGAAGAAGAGGATGAAGAAGAAGAAGAAGAAGAAGAAGAAAAGGAAGAAACGATGATAGCAGTCGCCTTGGAATTCTTCGAACGTGCTCGACGCGCTTCGCCAATAATAGCCGCTTGTATCGCGGCATAGCGTCGTTCCAGACGCGTCGGCCATTCAGCCGTTGAATGCAGAAATAACTAGCTATCTGTTTGTCTCCCGTAGCCAGCTGCGGAAATTCATACACAGACCACGGTCTCCGGTTTCTGTTTGCGAAGCCACCCTGGGGCCTCTTTGTTAACGCGCGAATGAAGCGTACCTACACTCTCCACCTCATCCTCCTCCTACTCCATCAGCTCCACCATCGCCACCACCACCACCACCATCACTTCCTACTCGACCTCTCTTCTTTCCTAGATATCCACCAATATTTCTCTCTAACAATCCATCTATCCAACCTCTCTATCCAAATTGCGTTAACAACATTTTTACGAAGCCTATGCACGTTTTCTAACGAATTTAAAATTTTTGTCTTCTCTATTTTTATTTTATTTTTATTTTATTTTATTTTATTTTATTTTATTCTATTTTGTTTCTCCTCAGACGATCAAACGAAAAAAAGTTTCTTCCCGGTAATAATCTCTCCCCGTCGCATTGGATTAAACGAGCTATTCCACGACGTGTCTATCTTTCGTCTAATCTTTTTTTTTTTTTTTTAATACTATCTCTCTCATCGCCAATTAGTATCAAGGCAAGATTCTCTCCGCTTATCCTCGAATTCGATACAAGAAACGTGTCTATACTAGATGTTTGTCGTCTCTTTCATTCCGTAATATAAAAATTCAATTTATGTTTTATTATTAAAGCGATTAGTGCTAACAGATTTATTAGATTAACGTTTCTATGGTTCCATATGCTTTCGATTTAAAACGTTGAACAATTTTGTAAGATTATTATTAATGGAACTGAAAAAAGAAATGATCTCTATCGTTTATCTCGCTTTTAGATAAAATATTGGACTTGTCAATAATAGACTCTTTGACAAAAAACCTTTTCTACGATATGAAAACGAATCGTTAGTCGTAAAAATGCTATAGCAATATTTTCCTTCACGAAATAGGGGAGAAGAGAAGCTAGTGGGTGGTCTTCTTCTTTTCGTGGGTATCGCGATAATAGGTGTTTGTGCGAATGTCGTGCACCCTTATAGAGGGATCACGACAAATCGACTTGCCGATGTCACTTCCGCTGAATCGTTTCCATTCACTAATTGTCCTTACTTTTGTATCCTATCAAACTACGAAGAATCGGAAGATACCGTCCTTTCGAATCTTTCCTATTGTCCAAACATGTCTCTCAATTTCTACGTTTTTTTTGTTTTATATATATCAAAACATTTTTTTTTTTTTTTTTATTCATTACAGAACATACAATCAATTCTCGACGAGAATTATAAGCACTTTAGGCTGACGTGATGTAATAACATGAAATGTACATGAATAATATATAGAATGGTGAGTGTAGATATAATACATTAGTCTCAAATAATATTACGATGTTTTAAATCATTCAAATCTTGTTTTAAGGTCAGAAGGGTADAACCTTTTTWGTCTTCGTACTAGTTCATTTGTTTCTAGTAAATTTTTTGCTAAAGAGTTGGGATGTTTGGCTAAACGGGAGTTGTAGCGTTCATTGAAGCTAACAATTTCTTCTTTTATTGTAGATATTC
>NW_014569557.1:1126101-1158663 GCF_001313835.1 Polistes canadensis | reverse complement strand
TTTATTCGTTATACGTACAATGTAAACAATAAAGTTATAAACACGCGGATCAACACTCTGAACGTCCGTACACTTCGAATGCTAAGACGCAACTCATATCAAAACATAGTAATAAACATTTAGAAATACGATAGTAATTTAGTATAAGTTTTTGGTTTATATGCAGTTTCAGATAGAACGTACAAAAATTGATTTAAAAATTCGAAGCAGGTGATTTTGACCTTAATGAGAAGCCACGTTCAGGACGGCCGTCATTGATCGATGACGACATTATCAAGGCTATGATAGAGCAAAATCCATTTTTTACAACTTCAGATATTGCAGAGAAGCTAAGTTCAACTCAACAAACCATTTCCGACCATATTCGCCTATACAATATCGCATTGTAATAAATGTGGCTATAATATTCACAATGAAAGAATGATTTCTAATGCCACTACAGAGCGCGTCGATTCGAATGGTTTGATTTTTCAAATATATAATTGAGCCGTTTATTTTGAAAGTGTCATAAGTCACTTTTTCAAAAAAACCGAGTTAATGGCAACACTAATTACAACTGAACGGTATCTTTTCATTTTCAATAGAAAAAAAAAAAAAGAAAAAAAAGTGACTTATGCCACTTTCAAAATAAACGGCTCAATTATAATTGTACCACACACAACACACACAAAAAAAACAACACACACAAAAAAAACAACACACAGGTACTAAAATCTGAATCCCCGCCCTCGTGGATAATTATCGTACTCGATATTTAGTCATTTTCAACAACACAAATTCGACGAAAACGCTTATCTCGATCGTCCTCCTTGTATATATATGTTGCTGACGATCTGCGTCGCATGCAATTATGTCGCAGCACTCCGTTCAGCGGAAGTATCGCAGCGGAGAACCCGTCCGTAGCGAAAGGGTTAATAATCCTTCCCCGAATCTATCTTCTCCCTATAAATTTTGTTCTTCTCTTCTTCTTTTTATTAAGACTTCGACATTTTATATTTTAGGTTCATAGTTCTTTTCTGGGCGTTTATTGTTTCTGCGACGAAGATGTCCAGCTTTCATGCCACCGTTTTAAAGATCTTCCAGGTGGTCTCGTTGTCCCTATTTTTCCTGTTTTTGCCACTTTCGGCAGCTTACTGTCGTCCATTTTGGACTTGTCGTCTTGGGTTTTACATTCTTTTCTAATCTCTTTGTTTCTTCTTCTGTTTTTTAGTAAGTTCCCTATTATAGCTCGTAGCGTCTTCATTTCTGTAGTTCTCAGAATACGTTTTGTTAACGTAGACTCTGTCTTTTTCCTGCCGAGCTCTCTCTGCTGGGCGCTTCAAGGCCTCTTGTTTAGTTTCCTAGCCAACCGTTCAACGTCGCTACTATCGCCTAACCTCTTTTTGATAGATCTTAAATTAATTATTTTTCTCTTGTTATTGCACGATCGTAGAAGCGTAATATGAAGCAAGCCTTCATCCTAGACGTGCTTCTAATTGTAAGATTCATAAAAAAAATTAAGCCGCCAGACTGAGCTTGAAACACGGATTTTTCGCTTTTTAGGCGAGTGTTCTTTTATTCATTGATCTATCCAATGACCACCGTCCAATTCTTTCATTTAATCTGTTTTTGTTACGTCGATATGTATTGAACAATGCTCTGCTCTAATATTATTCAAAACCTAGAGATAAGAATGGACAGGTAAATAACATACCTGTCCAGGTGGACCAAGTCCAGTAATAGCATTTTGTTGAGCAGCCGCTGCGGCTGCAGCAGCCATACTTGCTGCAGAAAGCGTACCGTATGCTGCTGCTGGACTATAGTACGGTGTCATTCCAGCTTGTCCCATACTACCTGCCATACCTAAAACAATAGAGTTTTATTTTTATTATCGAATATATATATATTAATTATTATATAAGTTATACAAAATCAATGAGAATGATCGTTCAAATGATCTTTCATTCGCATACTGCTCTAAAATATTTGCAAATTATTCGAATAAAGAACAATATATTTTTCTAATCTTTCATAGTCACGATAATCATGATGAATCGAAGGAAAAATAAATAATATGATCGAAGAAAAACACGTTGAAAGAATTCTTATTTCTTTTCAAATACACAAAACCTCAAAGTGTCGAGTAAATTTCATCGATCTTGATCGATTCGGCTTATCTTTTTCGAGTCTCGTTTACCCCGGGGGATTAGAACGAACAGATGTTCGATGAATCGAGGATGTAATACGCTTCGACGATCCCTTTTTACTTTGCACAGATTTGTTTGACATTCTCTTGGTATTCTACTATTGTTTTCATTCTTTACACCTTCTATCCTTCTCGGTCAGTACCTTTTTTATTGCTCGATTACGTAATTTTCAAAGCATTGGATACTTTGTAATCTATCCGTTTGTTAAATATCTTTTTTAACAAGTTAGAAATTAATACAAAAGTTTAACAACATCATTTTCGTAAAATACAATTTACGTATCTCGACAAATTTTGCTTAGAAAGAATATGATAGAAATAAGAAAAAGTAATAAAATATCGATACTCATTTTCAGCATGTTAAACAAAAATAGTTTTGGATTCGAGTATTTTACTATTTTAAATAAAAAAAAGATAAAAAAGATCAGAAGTTGAGCAAAGAGCTTTAAACTTCTCACAGTTTAGAGCAGCCCGTCCAGAAGATTCGGATTCGAGTCCTGGCCCGGTCAACCCGACTGCTTAATTTTTGCACGAATCTTTTAAACATATTTCGGATTCATTAAATTACAATATTGTTGATTGAGGAATAATGAAATGAATGAAATAAATGGAAGAATAATTAATTAGAAAGAAGAAGTTGGTATAAAAGGAGAACCGATGGGGATAATATAAATCTGCCAAGGAGGGAATTATAATTTACGCGACAAAGCACCACTCATCATGCTTTCCTTAATGATATCAAGAAGGGCCGAAGTTGGTGTTGGTAGTGGTGATGGTGATGGTAATGTTGATGGTGGTACAAGTGAGTAAGTCGAAGAAGGGTCCCGTAAAAGAGAAAGAGAAAGAAGTAAGCGTAGAAAGGGTAAGGGGAATAAATCGTCGAATAATTCCCTTCGGCGCGTAAGGGCCCTATTTGTGCGCGACTCGTTCCGGAGTCGTGCCACGATTCATTGGTGGTAGCCACGCGAACGCATAAACATGTCCCAACGAATGCGTTATTTATCGAATTGTCTCAAGTTCCGTGCGAGTGTCCGGTGTACGAAGTTGTACAGAAACCTGGGAACGTAAGAACTTCCTACTTTCACGTCGAACTTAACTTTCTTAGAAAGATTTACGAGTTTCTGTTCTTTTTTAATGAAACATTCAAATATACGAAATGGTATTAAATCAATTTGTTGTAAAAATTACTATCAAGTGTAAACTTACGATAGTTCACAAAATATGAAATTGTTTTTTTAATTTTATACCTTACTGATAAATAATAATTATATTAACAGTTAATTAAAATAATTAAATAAATTTGAAAGGACCACCACTGTCGCTCGATATTAAATAGAAGAGAAAAAAAAAACACATTAAATAATAAAATTTTTAAGAGCATTATCATCGGAACGAGGAACATATTTCATTTACATTTATTGTACTATCATCATTAGGTTGCGTTTTATAGTGAACTCTGTAGTACGGTACGAGCAGATCTTCTTGTCCCTTTGAAGTAAATTTTAGATTTAGATGCTAATGTATATACAAAGTTAGGTAGTATCGTCTTCCGTATAGACTTGCTCGATACAGGGAACAACAAATATGGCTTAAGACGCGATAAAATGCTAAACTACGGCAATTATCGTTGATTCGAAGCTACGCTTTGCTTTCGTTAGAATGGGAAATAAGTAGTACGTGAAGTAGAAAGTCTATGCTCGTGTGCGTGCGTGCGTGCGTACTTATGTGTGTGTATTTCTTTGGTAAGGTGAGAGAGGGTTAAGTCCCCGGGAGCAGAAAGAACATCTCAGAAATTTCAACTTAAGCCGATAATTTATCCCAACCACCCACGCTCATCTCTTCACACGCGTGGCACCGTTTGCACTGCGTATTCCCTCCTACTTCAAATGAAGAAGAAAGAAGATGAGGAAGAGAAGAGGGAGGAGGGAAGGTAGGAAAGAAGACGAGAGTGAATTTCTCGCGAAACAGAACGAGAAAGAAAGAATGAGAGAGAAAGAGAGAATGAAAATAAAGTGGAAGGAAAGAGAGAAACGAAGGTGGAAGGCTACGACCAATAAATCGTGGATTACCGATCACCCTTTTGCCTGTGGAAGTTCGCGTGGGCGGTTTGGGGATAAATTCCAGCCTTAAAAGTTCCCCCTATCGCCCATTGCCGGAATTAATAATTTTCTTCGGCTGTTCCGCGAATAATATGCAGCCGTACAACGTGCCGCAGGAAGGGTGAAATCGTGAATGAACGAAAACGATCGACTACGAGAGGATTATTCTCATATAACCTAGCTCCTCCGTGTGGTTCCCTGGTTAACATTTCCTTTCTTTTATTTCAATTTTCTCAATAAAGCTTTTATACTTTTTTTTTTTTCGAATAAAATCGAATTCGTTGGAAAATGAATTACTAACTATATTATCTTGCTTTTTATTTCTTTTCAATGCGACCGTTTTCATCTCACGTAATTTTTAATTATTGCTATTTGCGTTGGCAAATCTAAAGAAAAGAAAAAAATAATGAGGAAAATCTTCCTATCCTTTTTTTTCTTTTTTATTCAAAATGATTGCCATCAACGAGCTGCAAATATTGCCAGAGTTTAATTCCATTAAAACATGCTTCCCTTTTCATGCCTCGCATCTGTTTCGTAAAAGAACGGAGACAATGTCGCAATCGTGTTTCGAAGTAATTGCAAGCATTACGAAGCGGTAAAGTGCAGTCTTTGAGTTATTATCGAAACAAGTGGAATTATTGCATACGTCGATTCGATTGATCGTCGTCGAGTAAGATCGAATGAGGACGGTGTTTAGAAATGTTCTTTTTTTAAATAAATAATTGCATTGATCGACGTCTATTGGAACGTTCGAAATACGCTCTTATTTTTAGTATTATATATTTTGTTCTTTTAAAATAATTTCTTAATCAGATTATAGGTACACATTTTGATCTCTGTCTGAAGGATTTAATTTTGAAAGAAAAAAAACAGAGATGAAAAATAATTTGATTCCTATCCTAAAAACATTTCCATTTCGAGAACCAAAAAATAAGAATAAAAGAAATAAGAGAGACAGAGATAGAAGAGAGCTAAAAAATGTGTTCATTCCTATTACGAAGATTCAATATTCTACGGAAAAGGGAAAAAAGGTGTAACGTTAATAAATAAATAAAACAATAAATAAAAATAAGAATGGAGATGAACAATATTCGTTCTCTTGACGCAAATGCTTCGTCATAGATATGTGTTTACGCAAGTGTAGAATACGAGCTCGTCCGCGTTCGTTTACGATATTTGTCACGACGTCTGGACAGACGGCGTTCGTTGACGGTTGCAGCATCGCGTAGTCGCGATGCAAGAAAGAGAAAAAGAAAGAAAGAGAGAGAGAGAAAAATAAAGAGAGAAAGAGAAACGGAAGTGCGCATCTTTGATGCCAGAAGAAGACCAGGACAATGAAGGAGCCATTACCGGATCGTTCGCGGAAGCGAAGGAAAAAATAAAAGAAAATAAAAAGAAGTCGAGGGAAAAAGAAGAGAAGTGTGTGTGTGTGAGAGGGAGAGAGATAAAGAGAGAAAAAAGAAAAATAAAAGAGGGAAGCGACTTTTCGAAACCGCCATTATGAGATTTCCGAGCATGTTTATCCCGAGGGCATCGAGACCACTCTGTGTGTGCTTTCTAAATAACAATACGCGATCGAAATACTATCTAACCCTCTGAAGGGAGAAAGAGATAGATAGATAGATAGATAGATAGAGAGAGAGAGAGAGAGAGAGAGAGAGAGAGAGAGAGAGAAAGAGAGAAAGAGACAAAGAAGGAAAAGATTCGATAAAGTAAGAATATCAAAGACTATCCAACAACTATTCTTTTATTCCCCTCGATTGAGTTGCGTTGTTGGACTTTCGAATTTTATTGATAAATTCATTTTCTTCAATAGGTTTATTCAAATTTTTTGTAGAAATTATTCGAACAGAGTATACAATTTTTCTATTCGTATTAACGAAATTTTTAAGTCATCGGTAATTCACAAAACGCAAATCCTTTACACAAATCTTAACGACTTCGTATCGAGTCGTCAAAATTTAAGGTAAACTGAAAAATTTCTGGACGCGCGACGATTGATTTTCAACTAACGTTCAAAATTAGGTATGAATTATTATGTGTTTAGTATGTTCATGAATTTATGATAGTGAAATAGAAAATAATACCTAAGATCAGGGAAATATTTTTTGCTGAAGTAAAGGGTTTCGCTAAGTGG
The DNA here is from genome assembly GCF_001313835.1 of Polistes canadensis. Taxonomy (NCBI): domain Eukaryota; kingdom Metazoa; phylum Arthropoda; class Insecta; order Hymenoptera; family Vespidae; genus Polistes; species Polistes canadensis. The sequence continues at coordinate 1,152,242 of NW_014569557.1, read as the reverse complement.
AAAAGTTTGACAAATTTTCGTTTAGATTTTTAAAGATAGAAAGTATTGGGTTGGCAACTAAATGTTTGCGGATTTTGTCGATCGATGGTTTTTATATTTTCTTTTGTTTCGTTAATGTGATTAACGTTACGTGTAACATTAACCTTTCTTTGCATGATTTTTTCTTTTCTTTTAAAATAAATCAGGGTGATGTAATTAATGCTCTAGATTAAAGGAAAAATATTTAAAAAAATTCTAGTGCTATTTTTTGACAACTGCGTTTTTATTCTTTACTTTTGTGTTTATCTCAATTTAAAAATGGAAGAGCAAGACATATTTTATTGTATTATTTCGGAAAAGGCAAGAATGCCGCGCAAGCACAAAAAAAGTTATGTGCTGTATGTGCGAATGAAGAAAAAGTTGATAAAATAGACACCTTGTGTATTATATATCGTATCATATCGTCTTACCAGCGCGCAAAGCGTCCATCGGCACGCTTGGGTAAGGAATGCTGTAGGGATAACCTTCTTTGCGTAACGTTTTCGGTTTTCTTCTAGGCCTATACTTGTAATCAGGATATTCTTTCATGTGTTGTGCTCGTAACCTTTTCGCTTGGTCGATGAACGGTCGTTTTTCGTCTTCCGTAAGTAATTTCCATTCCGCACCTGAAATCAAAAGAAAACGAACATATTAATAAATTTTAAACAATTTGACTACACGCTCGTAGTCAACTCTAACGTGATTTTTCTTAGATTTCTAAATAACGAAAAAGTGCAAGAGAAACAAATCTTTACAATTAATTGATATTAACCGAATATATGGAAATACCTTCAAGTAGCTGAACAGTTAAACTGGCTTTATTAGTGCGAAGTGTAAAATAATAATTCTATTAATATCCGATAAAAAAAGAATCTGTGAAATTGATAATGATAAATTTGTTGAAAAGTCCTATTTAATAAATGGAAGAAAGAGAAACAATACGTTGGATGGATTATGGTTGTAATGAAAACAGTACAAAACTGTTCGAAAATTGTGATGAAAAGGTAAAGGAAAAATAGAAAGAGAGAAAGAGAGAGAGAGAGAGAGAGAGAGAGAGAGAGAGAGAGAGAGAGAGAGTGAGGGGGGGTGGGTGAGAGAAAGAGAATGATGACGATGACAACAACACGCACTTTGTAAACCTCCCACTGTTATAGTTACACGAATAACGCTTTGGATCAATGAATACAAAGGCCATTGGTGGATGTACTACATTTGTTCGTGGTTGAAGCGTCGCTTGCATCGCGATTCTGTCGTTGTCCTAGTCGAGACTGGTGGACACGAGCGTTATGATTGAATTGATCGACGTGCGGATGTTGTGCATTGTTTAATGGCGCGTCGATTATTATCGACTACGTTTCGTCCCACCATTTTTACCTCCGCCCTCACCACTTCCACCCACCTTTTCTCCCTCACCATTTACCCAACCACCAGCCAGCCCTTCCACGCAGATCCTATTTTCTATATTTCCCTCTATTTTCCATTCGATGGTAGACTCCTGAACATGCGAATCAAAGTTTCAAACCTACCTACTCGTTTACCCTTCAAAAAATAAGGTGAAAATAAAAAAACTATAAAAAATTTAATAATTTTAATAATATTCTTGTATATGTATAAAGGAATATGCAAGGAATGGGATAATTTCGTACAAAAATAAACAACGGTCATTTGATTTAAATCATAAGTTAAAATATAGTGTTCGATGAGATTAATTCTGATTAAGCGGAAAAGTTTAAGTCACGGTCTATTTTGCGAGATAGAGAGAAATAATTCGCAAAATATATAAAAAAAAAGAGAGAGAGAGAGAGAAACGTGCGAAGAGAATCGCTAACACGAAAGCAAAGCTTGCTGTGCTCGCGTAGCGAAACGCTTTTACGACCCCTCGAGCGTCGTGTCGCGAAGCTTTCTCTCTCGCCACCAACGAGAATTGTTTCACTGGGAATTAATTACCACTTGTTGTTGGTGCACCGCCGGCATCGAGAACAAAGAGAGAACGAAACCCTGGGTGTATCCTGCGAACGCTTTCTATCTAACCCATACATAAACGTATATATAGTTGTATATCTGTCAGTTTTGAAGTTAGTATTGATATTATGTATACGATCGTTGAGATTTGTTGACAAGAACAATGTCGGTTGCATTCATACTTTTGACAAAAATTTAACAAAACTCTCTCTCTCTATATATATATATTTATTTATTTATTTATTCATTCATTCATACATTTATTCATCTGATTACACGTTTAATACAGACAAAAGACTATTCAAAGAAAGAATGTAAGTAATACTCGCGTTATATTATATTTGAAATTAAATCTTTATATCGTTTCCTAAAATTATTTCTGCCTTAAATTTTCATTTCATACGGACCACTGGAAAAACATTGCAAAGACATTTATTTGATTAACGATACGTCGATCATTATTATTGATAATTTGTCATCATCTAAAAAAAAAAAGAAAAATAGATTGTTCATTTCCAACGAAAAAACTAATATTCGACTTTTAATAACACGACAAATCAAGCACTGTTTTGGAAAGAAATAGGACAGAAATAATGCTACAATATGATAAATTAATTATTCATCTTTAAAGAAGTCTTCTCTTTTGTAAGAACTAAGATGAAATATATAAAAAAAGAAATCATGAGAGCTGAGAGAAAAGTTTCTAGTATCCCTTGACAAGTGTGCCCGAAGAAAAAGCATTTCGGAATTGTACGATTGTAACTAATATCCCATAGCCTACGGTATCTTCTATATCTCAAAGATATAATATCAACAGCAGTAACAACGACGACGACGACGACAACGACAACATGGCAATTGAGAACTTCGAGGTATCGAGAAAAGAAGGAAAAGGGAAAGGAAAAGAAAATGAAAGAGAGAGGTGGAGAGGATACAAGTTTTCGATACGAAAGATAGAGATGCACGCGTGCAATTTCTTCGTGCGAGGAAGAGTGGAAGAAACGAGAGCAAAAAAGAGAGAGAGAGAAAGAGAGAGAGAGAATGGATCGACGTTGTTCGCGAGACCTTTTTACTCTGTCTCTATCTATCTTTTTCTTTCCCTCATAGTCGTAGTTTGCAAGCAGTAGACTATGACAATGGGAAGAGAGTTGCTTGCTTTCTACATATATCGAGGCACATAGAGACTAAACAATACGAATACGTGGTGACTTACAATGAATCGGAAAGAATGGTACAGAGCAAGAAAAAATAGAAGGACAGTAAAAGAGAAATAGAGATAATAAAAACAGAATTCTTGATTTTCATCGTTCATGACGAATAATGAACGTTGACATTAACACTACGATCAATCGTCATGCGTTTCTTCTTCATCATCATCATCATCTTCATGTTCTTCTTGTTCGTGAAATTAGTCCAACAAAAAAAAAGGAATGATTGAAAAATCGTTTGAAGAGAATTTTGAAAGCTCGTAGAATCGTCGAAATGTCAAGTGTACTTAGTCTATTTATAGTATTATGCTTTATCCAATCGATACGCGTTTTCTCGTTAGAAAGGCAGGTGGTAGAGTGAGGAAGAAGGTGGGTAGAGTTAGAGGGTAGTCAAGAGTGACGGGTAGGTGGAGGGTAAGCGAGGGGGTGGCTCGGTGTATTTGTTTAGAACAAAGGCTTCCCAGCAGCAGCAGCAGTAGCAGCAACAGCAGCAGCAGTAACAGCAGCAGTGCAAGTAGTAATAGCACTGACGGTGTTAGTACTAGTACCGGCTATATTTTCTCTTTCTCTTATTTCTTCTCTTCGTCGTTTTCAAAACGACGACTACGACAACGACGACGATGACGACGACGACGAGCTTAAAGCACAATGGCGCTTGCTTTTCAGTCCTTTCGCCGACGGACAATGGCGTTTATTTAACATCGTTTAAAAGTACAAAGCCTGTTAATTAATGGACGGGGGCGGAAAGACTTCTAGAGAAAGGGAAAGAAGGGAATGGAGACCTTCCAGAGGATAACGCGGCCATGCCGACAGACCGACTACTACCACTAATAGGTACCTAACTTCTCTTTTACCCCTCTCTCTCTCTCTCTTTCTTTCTTTCTTTCTTTCTTTCTTTCTTTTTCTTTATCTCTTTCTCTCTCTCTCTCTCCCTCTCTCTCTTTCTTTCTGTTTTCATTGTCAAAGCGGGGAAAAAGCTGCTGGTTTCGAGAGGAAAGTAATTCGCCGATGAGAGAGAAGAATCCTAGGTACATTCCTTTTCACGAAATTCGCGACTCAACGACGAGATGAAGTTTCCTTTTTTTTTCCCCCCCTTCTTTTTTTCTTTCTTTCTTTCTTTTCCTTCTTCTTTTTTGTTTTTTTTCTCTTTTCGTTTGTTATCATTATTGTTGTTGTTTTGACAACAACAACAACAACAACAATAACACAAGCAAATAAATAGAAAATAGAAAAAGAAATAAGAAATAAGAATGACATACGATGAGTACGCGATCGTAAACGTTAATTTTGAGGATCTTGAAGGCGGTAAAATATACATATATATCTTTCCACGAATCAACCCCCCCAAACCTCCGATTCCCCCACTCACATTCGTAGTTATATATTTTCAAATAATATACGCTTACTTATTTTGTTTTCTCTACTATGTTGAAAAATAAATAAAGGTATTCTATTGAATCCGTAGAAAAAGATTTGGAAAGCATCAACCGTTGTGTATCGCGAGTAACAACGCGAGAGCTAGAAAGGAGCACGAATCGATCGAACGGAACAGTTCTCTCGTTCGAAGTCGACGTGCTGTCGTCCGTGCCAATGAAACGTGGAAATTGGAAAACGTTTCCTATGCTTCCCGTCGTTCCTCGTATGTGTAAGACCCCTTTTTTTCTTTTTTCTTTCTCTTTCTCGTTACTTGCCCGATCTGAACATTTTGAATTTTCTTTCTTTAGATTTTTCTAAACGATAGGAAAAAAAAACAAAAATATCCTAGACGCGTCGTCAACGAGCCTTCATCATTAATATCCGAGTATTTATTAACACCTTTGATATTTGCACTCGCGGCAACGCTCAATTAAGACGTTACGACGACAATGCAAAACTCGAATAAGGAAAATTGAAAATAATGGCGAAACGAGATGCTAAATGAGAGACACACAATAAGAATAAATTGTATGCCTTCGTGCTTCCTTGCGTTTCCCTTTTTCAAAGCTGCTCCTCCATCTTCCCCTCCTCCTCCTCCTCCTCCTCCTCCTCCTCCTCCTTCTCATCCTCCTTTTACTCCACCTCTTCCTCCCCCTTCTCCTCCTCTTTCCACTTCTTTCTCATTCTCCATACTTTGTTAGCGGCGTTTCCCCTTTCTTACGACGCACTACAATGAAGCCGTTATTTCCGTAACGGAAGCTGCATCGTACCAATTAACGAGAACAGCCTCGAGGGCAACCAACGCCCAAGATATGATTTATATTTTTAATGAAATACAATTGGAATTAGAGAACATTGTTAATGTCTACTACTACTACTACTACTACGTTCCAAACCGAGAAATTTTGTTCTATTTTACTTTATTTCTTTCAACGACCGTATCTATATATATATATATGTATATACTTATTTTTTCTATATATATATTGTCCTACCACATGATTAATAGTCGATTAAATCGATGATCGTTTAACGATCTTCGTAGTTTTACGTAGGATAACGTCATCGATCACCGTTATCCGTCAAGGTTTTCTTTAATTACGAACACCGTCGTATGTGTTCAACGTTAATAAAGAATTGAATAATCAAAACTAATAAGTATATTCAAGAAAATAATTTATAATTATTAACTTGAACATAAATTTGTACTAACAATTATATTTCCTTTCTTCAGATTATTGGATAAGAACGAAGTATATCATTTTAATGTCTTACGTTGATGTAGATGTCCAGGAAAAAAAGAAAAATGGCGACCGAGATGACTTTTGAAAGATCGTTTCAGAAACAAAATTGAGAGTGAGAGAGATGAGAGAAAATGAGATGAGAAGCGTTGAAGAGCGCGCTTCGGAACGATCATTTTTTTCTCTCTCCCCCTTTTCCCTTTTTTTCCCTTTTTTGTTTTTTTAATCACGCGAGCGAAAGAGGAAAGGCGCTTAGCCGTACGTTTTCTACGCGTTTTGTATACGACTCCTTTGTCGCGACGGCTCGCATTGTTCATTCGCGATTCTATAGGATTCGTACGGTGTCGGGATCCTCCGCGAATTGTTTTCTTCGCAAATTTCAAGAGAAAGAGAGAGGGAGAGAGAGAGAGAGAGAGAGAGAGAGAGAGAGAATACTAATCAAAACGCATTCGAATTACGTATCAACTGATTTTTCTTTAAAGTATCTTGAACAACTTATTTTCAACGAGCTATTAGGTTGTCCCATAATTTCTGTCACATTTCTTATTTGATATTTTACGATAACAGCAAAACTAATTTCAGCAGAACATTTTGTTGAATTATTCGTTCATTATTAAATATTGGCCACCAATGCGAATCATTAAAAGTCTATTGAAATCTATAATTGGTATAGACTAAGTAAGTGACAAATAATTATCCCATACTTGTACAACAGTAATTTTATTTCAATTATCTAGAACACAATGTGCATATAAATACAAATGCAGAAAAAAGTAAGTAAATAATAATAAAAAAAGAGAAAAAAAAGGTTCAGTCAAATGGATAAGAGAACCCTCTTCTCGTTAAGCAAAGGGTTAGAGTGAGGAAGAAACGATGATGATTATGATTACGACGATAGCTACCTAACAACGCAAAGATTTCTCTGCGGAATAAACGCAGTAACGCGTCTAAACGAACGAATGGGAACGATAAGAGAGAGGGAGAGAGGGAGAGAAAGAGAGAGAGAGAGAGAGAGAGAGAGAGAGAGAACCAAGGGACCTGAGTTTAATACGCGGAAAATGTACGTGGTCCCTTGGGACACGTCAGGACTGGCGAAAGGCTAAATAGGATCGTCGTGGACGCGAAAAAAAGAGAAACATCCTTTTCCTACACCACCTCCTCCTTTTTCTTCTTCTACTCCTTTCCCTACCCCTTACCCTTCCTCCTTTTCTTCAACAGCTTTCCTCTCTCACCCTCGTTGAGTATCCAACGGTACAAACCGGCACGATTCGTTTCTCCGATGTGAACGACGGAAGAAACGAAACTCCGACTTAAGAGTGAGTAAGTGAGTGAGTGAGTGAATGAGTATGAGAAAGTGAGACACTGAGAGAGACAGAGATGTTTCAGTAAGCGACAGAAATACTTCATTACGATGAAAGCTTCTGCACGTAACTCTCTACAAGTCTCTTCTTCTTCTGCTTCCTATCCTCCCCTCCACCGGACTATTTCTCTCTCAGCAAGCAGAGCTTTTCTGTCTCTCTCTACGCGATACACGCTCTCCAACCCTCTCTCGCATGTTTTTTACGTAGGGTGCACCTTCTCTGCGCGCCGTTGCTCGTCCTCCTCTTCTTACCCCACTCTATCTTCCATTCTCACTCCTCCTTTTCTTCCTCCTACTCCTCCTCAATCTCTTCCTCCTGAAACCCGTTCAACCCTCGCTCCCACCCTAACTCCAGCCCCAGCCCCAGCCCAGCCCCGTCACCCCTCATATCCCTTATCTCTTTTCTCGTTCTCTCTCGCTTTTTGTAAAGTTACTTGCTGCTTTTGCGCCCACGCCCGCGCGCAAACTCGTGCATACGCTTAGCTTAGAGACGACAATGCATTAGGGGTATTTTAGACGATGGCCGACAAAAATGAAAAGAGAGAGAGAGAAGATTCTCAGATAAACGTCGATCGATGCAAAGATGTATGTGAACGTGTTGTCAAGAACCTTGGATTTAAGTTTTCTGAGTGTAGAGTAGATTTGTTCTGTCTTGTAAATTTGTTATTGTGTAACTTTATTCTCTAAATGGTAGGTATATAATGAATAAATGAACAAATGAATAAATGTTATATTAAAATGATAATGAGTAATGACTATGTGTTATATTAATGTAGTTAGTTTTTTATCTGATATATTTATAAATTTTGTTGAATACATATGGTTTGCAAACAACCAGTCACCATAATTATGGTATCACTAAAAAGACCAATGTAGTATACTATTGTTTGCATTATACTTAAGCAAATGTTATATTGAACTAATCTATAAATTTAATTATTATATATATATGCTTATGTGAGAATATATGTGAGTGTATATGTGTATAATACTTATTACAGTAATCGTGATGGTGTGTTTTTTCCAGAACTGATAAAGTGTAGGTAAATTTCACAGAGAGTACATCAAGGTCCAATAAGAAGATTAGTTTCGACCGTTTAGTTTACTCAATGGGACCCATTTCCTTATAAGGTTTCTTTTTGTTAGCATTTTTCCTTCATTTTTCCTATTGGTTCTCACCTCGTTCGCTCGCTCGTTTATTCGTTCGCTCGTTCGTTTCAACCACGAAAATGGAGGAATACTCCGGAGTATTTCTAAGACTTGTATCATCATCTTCTAATGGAGGCAATAAAACCTAGCCTGAGGGGTTAGGCTGGTACGTAACTTTAATGCTTTTGTTACTTTAACATTAAACCTACCGACATTTCATGTATATCTAATTCTACTATGCGCGGTCAAATGACCGCTTCAAAACAACATATATTGAAAGAGATTTTAGCCAATTGGATATTAAACAAAATATTTTTCTGGTGCTACAAAGACACCTGCACCCCGCTTTTCTATTTAGAATTTTTTATTTATGCATTTTTTGCCAATAACAGCATTGTGTATTGCACATTGTCCACATACGTATTTTGTACACAACATGAATTTTTCAAACGGTCAAATGACCGCTCGTGGTAGACTAGAAATGCTATAGATTATAATAGGAAAAGTCAATAAGCTACATGGTGATACAGTAACGTTATATAGGAAAAATTCTAAACGAAATTTCAAAAACGGTCATTTGACCGCGCATTGTAGGTTTAGTATTAACATAAGAGATTATAGTTCCTTCGTATTTTTACACAAATCTTCCGTTTGTAATTTCTTTAATGCCATGAATTAATTTCATCCAAGTCCCGCCATTTTACAAAATGTATAACATCTTAATTAAACAATTAAACGACTATCTACTATTAATCTAAACATATATGCGCTAATATAAATTATCCAAAAGTTCGTGCGCAGTTAGCTCGTGTGGTACCCACTTTCCAAGCTTGATACTTTTCTAATCTCCTTTAAATGGCGAAAGACTGTCCCATGAGATGAATGCATCTTTTCTGCGATCTGATCCACTGTTAAATGTGGCTCTAACTCTACAAGATTTTTAAGAACGTCATTATCAAAATCGATATACATGCTTTTAATGCGCACAAACTTTTGGATTGACCTGATATAATTTCACGAGAACGCAAACACATTTTGGCAAATTTAAAAAAAAAAAAAAAAAGGGAAAAGCACAATTTAAAAATAAACTTGTCTCTTTGAATTGATATTAAAAAATTTTGAACGAGTATACGAAATATTGTCGATTATTGTTTTTACATTTCATTAGCATTTAATAATAAAATAAATGAAAAAGAGGAAAAGGAACATTTAAATACAAAAGAAATAATATATAAATTACGTTTGTGTGTGTAAAACTCAACAAACATCGACAAAGATCGCGGAAATATAATAAGAGAAAGGTAAATCCGTAAATAGGTAACCCACCGAAAATATACGTCGAGAAAGAATAAGAATAAGAATAAGAGAATAAGAGAAAGGAAAAAAGAAGGAAGAATAAAAAAAATGAAGGAAAGGCAAGAGAGAGAAGGCATTCACATAGAGAAAGGTAGAAAGAGAAAAATGAAATTCACGAATGTACCGACAAGGGGTAGTAGTACAGAGTCGCGACAGCTAGCTGTATACCGTCATCTAACGAAAAACCACCCCCTCTTATTCTTTCTCTCTCTCGCATTCTCAACTATTCCATATATATCAACGTATAACTATACACGGTGTGCCAGGTATAAGGCGGTAAAAGAGCGACGAAAAGAGTGTCGCGTCGACAAAGAGTGGTGGGGGATGGGGGGTGGGGACAGAGGAAGAGGAAGAGGAAGAGGAAGAGGAAAGGGTGGTAACGAAGAAGGATAGAAAAAGAGAGAAAAAGGAGAAGGGGTAAATATAGGGTAGGGAGAAAAAGAGAAGTATGAGGAGTTGAGGTGGTGCAGGAGGAGGAGGTGGAGAGAAGAGGGGAGAGGGAGAGGGGGAGGAGGTTCGAGCTTGCGCGCATCATATTTAGCAAGGAGGAGGCACTTCCCTTATTCGTCGTCGTCGTCGAGGGAGCGAAAAGGGCCGAGAGGGGGCGGTGGGATGGCGGAGGGATGGCGGAGGGATTGCGGATAAGAGAGAGAAAGAGGAAGGAAAAGGGTAGAGAGAAGTAGCGGAGGCGAGGAAGAAAATGACGGATAAAGAAGCGCTCGAGGGATGCTGCGGGAAGATCCCTTTGTCGAATACTCGGTATTTAACGGAAATACCAGCCGGAATACCTTCGTTCTCGTCCATCTTTTACCCTCTCCTATGACGTACAAGACTCATCCCTTCTCACTCCGGATCCACCTTTTCCCCATCGTTTTCTTACTCGCTCGCTACCACCTCTCGCCTACTCCCTTTCAATCGCATTTTACCGTACCCGTTGTAAATGTGCTTGTTACTTTAATTTTGCTTTATTTAAAATTAATTTTTTTTCTTTTTTTGTTTTTTTATAAAGTGTCTAAGGGACCAATTCGCGTAGAATTTTGACGAAAATTTTCTTTTTTGTTAGTCCATTTAGATTAGACAGAAATTTCAATTCGTTAATTGTACTTTTAAATCGCGAACTTTGACGTTAGGAATTGTTATAAATCTCGCGATAAGTATAATAAGTAACTATGTAATGATATATTTTAGCTACCATTTTCTTTCTTTCTCCTAATGTTTGTTTTATTGTGTTCTCTTTTTTTTTTATTTGTCGTTACAAGCTTAGAGAAAGAAAGAAAGAAATAAAGAAAGAAAAATAAAAATAATAAAAAAGCGTTTTAACGTAGTAAAAGTTCGCGCTTTTTCAAAAGTACCTAACTGGAAATACGTACGTCGTCGGGCTGCTCGAGGGCGCCGGAATTACGCGCGGAAACACAGGAACGTCGACAGGGGCTAAAAAAAGGGATGAAGGAAGAAAAAAGGAGAGGAAGAGAGAGAAGAAGAACAAAAAAATATAAAAGAAAAAGCAAGCAACTATTTTTCCCTTGGGAGAGGCGATTCTCTCTCTTTCTCTCTCTCTCTCTCTCTCTCTCTCTTTCTCTCTCTCTCTCTCTCTCTCTCTCTCTCTCTCTCTCTCTGTACGCGATATACCTAAACCGAGATCCTTTTAATTATTTTTCCGTAGCACTCGCACCTTGCCCTACTTCCGCTTAACATTTGTTCAAAAACGTGGGCGACAGTTTTGTTAAACTGTTTCAAAGATTACAGTTTACGTTTTTGTTATTTCATCTCGCAGTTTCTTCTGTATGTCTAGTAAGCAAAGCATACAAATACGTATGTCACGTTTATTTTAAACGAAAACAAAAAAAGGAAACATAAAAAATCTAAGTGCACAAAATCGTAGAGAGTTATTTCAGTCCTTAAAACGTCGCCCACGGAATCTTCCGTTCATTTTTTATTTATTTTCTTACGCAAAAGAGAGATTTTATTCCTCAACAACACGTTGGCTGCCTTGTAAGTCACTGGTGATAAATTATCAAATAATATCATTGTAACGACATTTTTTCTGTATGTAATTGCTTAATCAAATGCAATCTTCGTCATAAGAATATTTCACTTAATAAATCGCTTACTTTTTCATAAAATCAGGGATTAAAAAAAATGTTGAGCTAGGAATTTTTTTTAATTTCTAAATAATTTTGAACCTTCTTGTTTGTATAACACCATTTAATTTACGGCACAAGTAATCAATAAAAGCTTTATTGCCAATTTCTAATAACATTTGTAAGATTCCTGAAAAAAAATTGGACTGAACCAGGACTCGAACCACGGATTTTTCGCTTTCTGAGCGACTGCTCTTTATCCATTGAGTTATCCAAGACCCACCGCACAATCCCTTCACAAATGCTTATTTAAGTATTTGGCATGGAGGCGCTCGTTCCACATATTTTATAATGTTTCGTAGTGGTGAACTATAAGAAGTTATCTAATAAGAAAAATCAACTTCAAATTTCCATAAATTCTAATCTATGATATTACCATTTTTGGACAGTTTGACTGATCTAACTTATAATCACTGAATGGTCTACAGCGCCTCGGGCTTAACCGCACCGGTAACCTCACTAAAAATAATGTATTAAGCAAAATTATACAACTCCCTTTATCAGCTGTAAACAAAATTTCAACAAAATACGCATTCTATAACGGCCGTGACGCGATGACAGCACTAGTTCCTGTTCGATCATTTAAGTCAAGGAACGCTGAGTATCATTAGTGCTTGAATGAATGAACCGCTTGAGAAAACCAATGTGCCGGTTGACGCCAAGACTTCTCCGCTTAGTTTACATCTAAAGCTGGTCCTAAACCCCCAAGATAAAAGGAGAAGAGGATTCGGGGTGAGAGGCTAGCAACCTAATCGGTAAAAACAATAAATCGCTCCTAGGAATAGCAATAAAAAAAAAATAAAAAAAGCTATTATAACGAAGAAAGTCTTAATAAAAAGACGAAGAAGAAGAAGAAAAAATTCATGTAGATGCGACAGGTAAATTATGTGGTATTATGCGGGCAATCAACGTGTTATACTATCGTAGTTTAGTTGATCTTGTAAGAAGTATAAATTTGAACGATTCGGAGAATTAATTGGAATTTTGAAAATAAAAGAATTTGTAGGAAAAATGAAGATAAAAAAGTGATTTATAATGAGTCGAAGTTAAATATAATAGAAAGAACGTTGAGACGTGTTGTGTCGATAAATGTTTCTTGAGGTGTCAAATTTGTAACAATCAATATTAGACTTATCAGTGAATTAAACATTATTATATAATATCTTTCCAATAAGTTATTGAGATAAAATATACAATATTACGAGTATAAATATTTCTGCGAATCATATTTTTTATCTGATATTTCACGTTCACAAATATATTACCAATGGAATAAATTAATTTCTATAATAAAATTTTTAAAAGTCTTATTTATATAAAACTTATATAAAACGTATATAAAAGAACATTCGTAATAATAAATTAATTTTGAAACATTACTTTCATTGTTTTCGCTCATAATATCCACAAGGATAATGTATTCAATAGAAAAAAAAAACTATAATTAATCTAAATTAGATTCATCAATTTTAAATTGAATTATTAAATGATTAAGTAGCAAATGAATTGGAAGCTCACGGGAAAGTCTCGTGATTGTTACAATTTGAATAAATTTCCTATAAACAAATATGAATTATAGTTAGAAATAAAAGAAACTAATAACAGTTACATACCGAGCCGCTTAGATATTTCACTGTTGTGCATCTTGGGATTCTCTTGAGCAATCTTCCTACGTTGGAGTCGTGACCAAACCATAAATGCATTCATAGGTCGCTTGATGTGTTCAACCTGTGCCTTCTTGACCCCAGCAGGACCGAGAGGGCTGCCAAGGGCAACTCCCATAGGGCCGACCCCTGTGGCTCCGGGTGGTGATGTTCCAGGAATACCCTGCATACTACGAAGACTGTCCGCGAACGAGCCATCGCACATGTTACCGCCGGCTCTGTAATTAAACGCGAGACGCTAATTAGTAAGGGCCTACAGTTGGGTTAACTTGTCACGCTCATTACAATTACAATTTGTTGAGTATCACATTTCAAAATATTATCTTTTCGAACGTTTAACTTGACGAGATTTTTTATTATACGTTTAAAAATATACTTTTTCTTCCATTTTATTATTATTATATTATGTTACTATTACCACATTATATTTACAATTGATATCTAATAATGCCCCGACCAATTTAAAAATTAAAGAACGATCGAACAATGCAAGATCTCTTTTTTGTGGATCATAATTTTACCGAATGCAACAACGATAAATTTAATCAAGTAAGAAATAACAAATAATAATAAACGATCGAGGTTTTATAAATCAACGAGTAATTACGTAATTCTTTTCCGTTTTGTTTATTTCGATTAGCGAATAACTAAATCTTATCCTTTGCACGTATCAAAGCCATTAAACAATTCCGAGTATATTCAGAATTGCACGCGTTAGTGAGATCGTAAGTGGATGATGTCAAACTCCTTTTCGTTTCTTTTTCTTTCTCTTAGCGAACCCTAAATGTCACCCCTTAAAACGCGAAGGGTTTGCTTAAAGAAGAGAGAGTCTACTGTCGTTCTTCCTTTTCTGTCATCCTTCCCGTAGCACATCTATCTCTTTCTCTGTTTTTTTCTCTTTTACTAACACAATTACCACGCGAATCTCTCCTTGAGTATTCATTAAAAAGAGAAGAAGAAGAAGAAAGGTATAGTGGTCGCAGGAGGGAGGAACTTAGGGCCGTAGTTACGATTTTGTAGGGTTAAAATCACCCTACAAAAGGGTGGGAGCCACCCTCGAGTGTCATTCAACGAGGATTAATAGATACGTCGGTTAACGTGGGCGCACGAGGGGGCGCACGAGGGGGTTACTCACTAGGGGAAAGGGGGGAGGGTTTGCCGAGGTTTGTTGGTGCTCGTCGAAAAGGGAGAATTCGACTACTGGTGAAAGAAAGAAACAAGAGAGAAAGAAAGAGAGAGAGAGAGAGAGAGAGAGAGAGAGAGAGAGAGAGAGAAAAGAGGAGGGTTGCGTTTGGTTTGTCGCCGAGAAGATGCTGGAAGTAATGGTTGTTGTCAAGAAACGCGCTAGGGGGGCATTAGGAAGCGCTAATTGAATGTTTTGCCACGGCACAGCGGATATCTACCAAACGATTTGAATGATTTCGACTAGAGTGGCTCCATTCAAGGGAGAGAGAGAGAGAAATTGTAATTCGATTCGCACATTTTTTACGGCTCACCGCGATTACTCCGATCCGATTATTATTTTTTCCTTTTTTTTCTTATCCAGTTTATATGTCACGCTCGTTTATTTACGATCAAGATGATCGTTACATTGTATAAAAAGATTACGACCGTTCGCTTAATTTAACTCACTTTTTTATATATTTTTTTTGAATCAAATTTATGCGTTTGACTCAATGTAATATCGTCTCGCCGAATTTATTCGTAGTTTACGAATACTAACGAAATTAAGCTAATTTGTTTAAAAAGAGATAAACTCGATAAACGGATGTTTAAATGTGCGCGTGTTAAATGAATAGAATTAAATAGATTTGATTGTTCGAATATTTTGATGATCGAATTATGCGCGAACACGAGTTCAACTCTTTTACCGTCGCTTCCGTACTATTGTGTTTCGACTAATGACATCGTGAAGAGAGAACTTTTTTATTTGTCGTTTTCGTTTTACGACCAGTTGTTTTGTATTTTTTATATGTGAGTTTGTATGTTAATGAACATTAAATAATATCTCGAAAGAGATATTAATAAAATGTACCTCATATAATGGCCGGCGGCACGTTGATGTAAGTCCAGCTCAATTTTGTTGCCGTTGTTGAGACTTTGTCTCAAATTCAGTTTATTTATTCGTTAACTTGAGAGCTGGTTTCACTTCCGTACTGTGTACGCTCTTCGTGCACGTGCTTTTTCACTCCGTCTGGTATGGGAATACAATTTCTTTCGACTTCCACGTTGTGAGGGCGATTGTTTCTTACTGGTTGTAATTTCTGATTTATACTAACTAGTAGAATTCATTTGAAACAATTGAATCAACTGACTGAATTTAATGTTAATTACTTTTTTATTTTTTGTTATTTATCTGTTTATTTGTTTACAATTTGTCCGTAGATATTTGGTAAATTGTTATATAAGTGTAAAAAAGGTAGCACGTGAACAATAACTCAATGATACCGTGTCCAATGTTTTCGTGTATTTCGCGTAGATTTATTTTTTTACTAGATTTCCAGGTTGAATTCTTTTGAGCCTTGTAGGAATACATTAACTGTAGTTAACATTGGCTAGATTATGTGCAAATCAATTCTTCTTTTGTATCTGCAGGTTTTCTTGATTTTTTCTTGCTAGCAAGATGGAATTTCGAACGTGATGGCTACATAAATATCGAAATACCATTAGAGGTGCTTTGAAGAGATTCGTGACCCTTGTAAACCAGGTAAATATAATTTATCCCGTTGATATTTTTATTGTTCATCCACAATAAAACTACAAATTATTCCTTACAACCAATTCCTCAATTCTATCCGAATTTCGATAGAACAAGTGATACAATAAAACAATAGCAATTAACAACAACAAAAATCACTACACTACTGCTGCTTCTGATTGGTTCATATTCACTCGTAGTAGTAAAAATAATTGTTTCTTGATATTCTTCTACAATAATTAATCACTTTTGTCACGCTTTCCAAAATGTCCAGATAACAGGTAATCCACGGTATATAAATTGTTATACAGTTGTCTTTTGATCTTTATTTTCTTTCTTGATCTTATACAGCATTAACATAAGATCATACGTACGATCTTAAAATGCTGAACAACAACTAAATCGCGATCCATCTTTGAAAATACGTACGTTCCTACTCCGATGACGTCGTAAAAATTAAAAAAAAATATATTCAAGTATTCAGAGTTATATTTATAATTAGAGATGATATAACTTTATGCGAAAGTATAAAGATAATATAAGAGAATTTATACTTCGATAACATGAGGAAAGAACGTAGTACGCGAAGCGTAGATCTTTCTTCGCGAACGACTGTTTAAGAAGTGTACCGCGCACGAAAATTTTCGAATAGAGAACCTCAGCTCGGGATCATCCGAAAGTCGTCGGAAATCGTTCTTGGTTTCCCCACCACATTTACTGACTCAGCCACTAAGCTTACAGTAGCGTGCGACCGAATAACCGCGACTGCCAATCGCGCGAAACGAAGGCGTGGCTACTTCGCCTACGACCTACGTCGCGCGTTGATTGGCTCTCCTGGGCATTTCGTGTCGATATGAATCTCTCTTTCTCTTACGAACAAAATGTCCCACGAACTCTTCTCCATTCTCCTCGTCTTCTCCCGTAGAAAGTACCTACTATATATTCCTTTTTATTCTTATTACATTTGTGGCAACCTTATCTTATAAACTAACCGGACTTAATTATCATTTAAACGGTAATCCTCGTGTTTCCTTTTCAACTTATAATACTCGCATTACATATAATAACTTTCGTACATCGATTAACCATATCGGCACGATAAAACAAATTCAAATAAATAAATAAACAGATAAATAATTCATCGTCATTCGTATCTTACGATCTACAATGAATCCCTTAATATAGATATTTTTGCTTTTTGTTTTATAATAATTCAACTACTACATTAGGACAAATAGTAGAATGAAAGTTAAAAAGAGAAATAGAAGCAAGATTTTATTTGATACGACACGCTCAACTTCAGTTTCGTTTCAGCTCAAGAATCTACTAAAGGGGGGTGTAGTTAGAATGATGGGGGAAGGGATAGGAGAAAGAAAAGGAAGAGGAAATAGAAAAAGATATGTTCTTGATGATGGCCGATCGTATTCGAGAGAACGCTCCTAAGAATGAAAGTAAGAAAGTGACTTCTCTTCTTCTCCCCTTTCTATCCATTCCTCGCCATTTTCTTCTTTATCTCGTTCTCCTTCTTAAAGACACTTTTCCACATTCTTACCTTTTCTTCTCTTCCTCCATTTTCTCGCCTCTCTTCTTCTTTTTACTCTTTCTCCTATTCTGTACTTATTTTCTTCTATGCGCGAAACTTCGAAACGGCTCGCTACGCGTACAAAATAGTTGCTCTACCACCGTTTTGCGCTTTTCTCTACTTCTACGATGTTGTTAAAGCGGATAAAAGAAAGTTTTTCTTTTTTGCTAAAAATATCATTTATGCGATATTCCCTTGAAATTATTTAATATTAGAAATACAAACAGTTAAGTACAATTATTGTATATTTTTTTCTAACAGCTAAATCTATTAATTAGTAAATAAATTAATTATAATAAATCTATTAATTAGTAAATAAATTAATTATAATAAATCTATTAATTATCAAATAAAATAATTATAAATAAATCTATTAATTATTAAATAAAATAATTACAATAAATCTATTAATTATCAAATAAATTAATTATTCTCTCAAATTTTTTTCAGATTTTTTTTTTCAGAATGTAGACGATAATTTTAATAATTATTTTTTGTCAATTAAGAATGAATACAATAATTTTTTAAAATATATAATATTGGAGAGACTCAATTAATTATAACCGGTAATTTTGTTTGTGTTCAGTGGTTCTAGTGTTAAATCAATAATCTTTTTGAAACTGTTAATTCATTTTGCTGCTTTTTTTTAATCAAAAAAATATATTAGTATACTTATACATAAAAATTTACTACGTCAATGGAAAAAAAAATGGTTCTCGTTAATGGTGTCACGAAGTGGTGCGAATTACAAAAGATTTTATAGAGCGTTCGATGTCTCTGTATTTTGTATATGTAGACACTCGATTCCACCCTCTATGAGTCCATCGATCGCCTCTTGTTTACTCCCAAGGGCCAATGAGGGTACATCATCATAGACGACGATTGGATTTCGAGTCTACCACCCCGTCGTCGATCTAATAATTTAATCGTTCCCATTTCAACCTACTTCGATCTAATCTCCCTTTTTCGAATTATAAGATTTAATAATTCGTACACTTTTTCACGGTTAATTTATTTAATAATATTATAATAAAATTGCTTAAACGAAACCTAATATTAGATGTTAAAAGTTTCAATCACAACTGTATAATACTTACTTATATTTTCCTTTTGATTTTCGTATTTCTATTAATAAATTTGTATTATTAGAAGTACAAAAATTAATGAGTTATATACGTCTCGAAGTATTGAATAATTAATAAATTAATATTATATTCATTTTATGATATCTATTTACAATTAGAATGTAAGGATAGGTATTTATAAAATGTGCCAACGTCGTGAACGCAGTGTTTATCGTTAGAAAGATTTATTCGTTCGACAACTACCCTTCGAGCTTGAAAGCAAGGACGTGCACGTGCTCTCTCTGTCTTTCTCTTTTATTCCATGGGACATTGTTGTACGCGTCGTGGAACATGTAACGTATGAATATCTAATGCACCCCATCGACAATTAAATTCGGACAATATGTTTTGTTTCGAGAGGGGTGGAGGAACGTTCACCACCCTCTCGAACTAAGGACACGAGGGGTGAGGTTTCCCGAGGGGGGTTCCATTGCTCGAGGGATGCTTGGCCCTTCTCCCTTTTGCCACCCTTCTCGACATTGAATAACACCCTAAGTGTAAATCTTACCGTCTGTGTCTATGTATCCACATAGAGCACGTAGATAATAAGTTTGACCAACGAGGTTAGTGTTTGCGAGATTCTTATCAATATTAGCTCGGTCAATTTTCAATATTTTATTTTCAGATAAATGATTTATTGCATGGCCTTACATTTTTTTTTGAAAATTTATACACACACACGCGTTAATTATCTTATTAA
Organism: Polistes canadensis; assembly: GCF_001313835.1. Taxonomy (NCBI): domain Eukaryota; kingdom Metazoa; phylum Arthropoda; class Insecta; order Hymenoptera; family Vespidae; genus Polistes; species Polistes canadensis. Next base: position 1,132,623 of record NW_014569557.1, on the reverse strand, counting down.
TAAAATTAAAATAATGAGCGAGCGAGAGAGTCACGTGAGACAATTCATTATTGTATTTTGATATAATATAACACAGGTATTGGGTTTTTATGTCGCATAGCTTTTCCCTGAGGAGCCAATAAAGTTTTACGTTTGTTATTGGTTCAATCACGAAAGGACTCTACGTTGGAGAATCTAACAGTTGAGAATCTAAATTGTTACATTTCAAAGTTTATAGTTCGAAAATTCTAATAAAAATAATGTATTATTGGTCACGTTTAAACACACAATTAGAATGACGAATATTTATCTTTTCTATTTTCAAAGGATTTTGTCCATATATAAGGATGAAATTTTATTCAAGCAATAAAAACATATTCAACGTATTCTTTATTATTTTTATTTTAAATTTATTTAAATATTTTCATTTCTGTATGTCGGCCTTCAAACTTTTTATTTGAAATACTTTTCTTTAACCCTTCGATATTCAAAAAAAAAAAGGGAATAATGGTGACAGGGATAATAAAAATAGCCTGTCAGTACAATTTTTATAGATTTCTATAGTTTTTTATTCGGAGTTTATGTTTTATAGTGCAATAAGTTTTTTTTCGGTAACTGGACTTTTGACTTTGATTTTCTACGATTATAGATTTTTCTTCTTTTTTTTTTTTTTTTAAAAGGATCAATGGTTTTTTGTTGACGCCTAATAAACAGTTTCTAAACACATAAATTATTAAATACATTCACGTTTTCTATTGTAATGTTACCTTCGTAACTAAAATTTTATTCAAAAAATTTCTTTCTTATGATAGAAATAGTTTTTATTCTATTTCACAATAGAATTCTTGAATCTATTTTTTTCGTGAACGGTAACGTGGTTAACCAATAAAGGAGTATTCTATCTTCTCTGTAAAATGATTCGATAGATAGCAGAATAGAAGGACTAGAAAATGGTGGGGACTTGACCAATAAGAAAAATCCAGAAAAAATTCTGATTTGTTGAATAAAATATATATCTCTGGTGAATAAAATTTGAATCTGATCATTCCTGTCCTAATTTTTACATTTATACATGGATTTATTTAACGATAAATAAAACTAATAAATAAAATTTATGTGAGTAGATATCTATTTTTCCCAGCTTTACAGCCAAGTGGAGTGATTTGGTTTACATTTTTTAAATTAAAGCGAGTATATAGTTCAAATAAAATTCTACTTTATTCGTCTCTCGATATATATTTATTGAATATATATTTATTATTATTAATAATATTTAATATGTAATTAATTATAATTATAATTAATATTAATAAATATATTTATATTGAATATTTATAGAATTAACATTTTACTATGCCACAGAACCTAACACTGTTGTAATTTTTCCGGAATTATTAACCCATAAAGAAATAGTTGAATGATTTATTAGTTGTATTTAATTTATACTAAACGTTTTGTTCAATCAAAGGGGAAAAAAGGAAAACCATTCCTAAAAAACTGGTATTCAAATGAATATTTGTTTGTTCATTTGTTTGTTTATTCAAACATTTACAGAAATTACCCATTGTTTCATAATCAGAATAAATATTGAAAGATATATATATAAAGATAATATAAAGATAATATAAAAACATAATACTGATAAATAAAATAATATAAATATAAATAAATAAATAAATTAAAATATAAAAAAGAGCAATAAAAAGAAATTAAAGAGAAGAAAAGAAAAACAAAGTTATAGTTATATGGACTGTTTATTTTGGAAGTGGTGTAAGTCCATTTTCTGTTGTTTTGAGAAAATTAAAGGTTTGCATATTGGTTAATTTAAAAATATTCATTAATTATATCAAGTTTGACAATGTTTCTATTAATTTATCGATATGTAATTTGATTATATACACTAGTTTTAGGCTAATTTAATTAAAATAATGTATATTTACAGGCTGCAAATGGACTTACACCACTTTCAAAATTAGTCAAATGTTAAAATCGTTTAATTTCAGTTTTATAAAATCAAATATCACTTAAAATATATTTCATATTAATCCAATTTTGTTTACAAATAATAACAAGAAATAAAGTAGAAGTAGTATTTTTTATTTTGAACGTTAATTTTATTGATAAATTTAACATTATTAGTAGTATTTATTTATGCTCTTTATGTAACAGTGTTTTTAAATATTTATGATGCATAGGAGGTATATATATTTTTTCAAATTTTGACTGGTCTTTCCGGACATGTAGGTGATCAATTTTAAGTCTTAAATTCTGTGTCTTTCATCAACATTTTATATAAAATAGTATATGGTGCACTTTTCCGAAACCTTATCAAATATATTTCCAACCAATTTATCTTTTTTTTTATTATTGTTTCTTGTTATCTATTTTTTGATTGCGTTCTGTAGGTTCTCCGTTGAAACGAAATTCTCTCGTTTCATTTCATGTAAAATAAATTTATTATGTTGTCTACACTGTTTTATAATATCATAATATTCCTGTGGTGTATACAGGAAATTCTTTTTTATATTATTTTTTTATTTTTTTATAGAAATTGGACTTACATCACTTTCATAATCAATAGTTACGCAATTTCTTTTACCGGCCAATTTTAAATCGGATAAAGCATTGACATTTTGTAAGAAATTAAATACTAACTAGTTATAAATAGAAAGTTTACACTAAATTAAGTATAAATTCTATGATATTTAATTTTTTTTTTAAAATGGACTTACACAACTTTCAAAATAAACGGTCCATATATTGACCCTTTTTAAGGATTAATACCTACTAGGTCCGAAACCTAAGCTTGCTAATATTTAATAACAGTTCAACAACGAATCAGAAAAGCAAGAAGTCTTATTAGTTGTTGGAACAAAACACGATGAGAAAATGAAAAGGGAAATGGGACAATGATAACGGGAGAAAGGGATAAAGAGGGGTAGAAAGAGAAATAAATAGAGGGATCAAGGATAGAACTAATACCTAGCTAATACTAACCAGTAAGTCCTTTAAAAGCATCCGACGGAAACTCGAGGGTTCCGGCATGGATATCATCATCCTCCAGCCACCTACTTACATGCGAATTTGCACCTACAAAAAGGGACTTTGTTCAATTCTAACCACGAATGTCCTCCAATGGAACTTCTTATGCTCCTTTTATCATATTATTATCCATTCTTTAATGACAAAATTATTTCATAAAATTTGGACAATATAATTGAGAATCAATAATAAAATTAAATTTATAACAATCTTCTTAACAATTTTCTATAGGTACGTTTACTAAACTAAATAAAATTATTTTCAAATAATAAATATTACTTTATAATATAAGTATATATATATATATATATTTTCTTTTTTAATATTTAATAATAAAATATATGTGTGAATATTTTTTAATAAATATTTTAATAGGTCATTTATATTATGAAAATAGTATGAGTAGATTTTTGATTAAAAAAAAATGCCAATGCATAATTTTGAGAGATGTTATATTTATAATTAATAAAAGTTATGTTTTTTTTTCTTCTTAGAATATTTTTTTTTTTTATAAATAGATTTACACCAGTTTGATTATAAACGGTGCAAATATCGTGAAATCATTTAAACAAATACTTTAAATAATGACATTATTTTTCAATATTAAATACAACGAACATTTTCGGAAATTAAATTAGATCAACTTTCGTACATAACGATAAATTGGATGGTAAAATAGGGGGAAAATGAAAAAAAACTGTTGGACTCCCCGTGTTTTACTTCTCTGTTTTGCGCAAGCGTATAAGGTATACCTTTTATTTTCCCTTCAAATACTTACGTAGGATTGATGGATGAAAATAAGACGACGCGAATCCAGAATAGAGCGGCATCACCATCGAATGCTATTCCCAGTGAGGAATACAGAACGGAATACGGGATACATTGAGGTGGAATACAGGAGAAATACAGGAATACAGGACGAATAGAAGACGGGGCTCTCAAGCTTTTAGCTCAGGCAAATAAATCGTGGTTTGCGAAAGAGCCAACATTCGCGGATAAATTTCTCTCTCTCTTCTCTCTCTCTCTCTCTCTCTCTCTCTCTCTTTCTCTCTCTCTCTCTCTCTTTCTTTTTTTCTCCCACATACAAATACACACGTACTTCTATTTCCTTCTTCCACTTTTCGTTTTTATATCTCTTACGACACCTCACGTATTTGACGTATGCCATCTGTTCACGCTAGAAAAAAATGGGAGAGGAAGAGAAAGAGAGAGAGAGAGAGAGAGAGAGAGATTTTTTACAATTCCTTTTTTTTTATTTTACGTATTTCATTTATATTTTGCTTTCCAATAAAAATAGGCAAAGAAACGTTGTATCGAAAAAGAGAAAAGAAGAAATTCTTTTTCTTCCCTTTATTTAAATAAATGAGATTATATTTTGTCAGGATAATAACGGTAAATAAAAAATAAAAGATACAGAATATGTAATCTCTAGTTTCCTTTTTCTAAGTTCTTTTTTTCCCGGTACGATCTATCGATACTCATTGTGAGATTTACACATCGTTGCTTATTAAAGAAAGGCAAAATCATTCATGTTCCTATATTTCTTTTTTTTGATAGGTGTATTCTTCCGCATTCTTCACCTTTCAAAAGTAAAGGAGGAATATCCAGGATAAGCTGAATTTAGGATTCGAGTTCTTTATAGTTACCTATGTACTATTCTCAGCTACTGGTCATCGCATTTTTTTTTTTTTACTTTATTTTCCTTTCATTCTTTCTCTCTCTCTCTCACTCTCACCCTCACTCTCTTTTTTTCTCTCTAATGCACATCGATACGAATCCGTTCACGTTGAAATTAGACTCTTTCTGTATCCTTCAAGATCCTCTTACGTTCATCTCGAAATTGAGCTTAGGATTTTTTCTCTTTTTATCAGAATACTCTATACATGTTCTTGAAAGGTGTGACCTTCGTTGCTCCGTTCTTCTCCATAAGATTCTCCATTGCTTATTGTTAAATAAAAAAAAACAAATTTAACTTTTCCTATAATAATATACTTTTTTGTAATAAAATTTAAATGAATTGAAAAGTTTAATAATCCTAATATATAATATTATATGTATAAAACTATAAAATAATATAAACAATATATATTATATAATAAAAATAATATAAAACTAATACGAAATGAGATATTTAAGTGGATTGATTTAAACGAAACACTCTGTATAACTTCAGTTAAATCGTGTAACTAGTCATAGCGTATCTGATCGTTTCCAATTAGTACAAAATAAAAAAGAAAAGTGAAACAACCTATAATAAATTATTAATCGTGATATAAGATCTGATTTTAAAACTCAGGAAGACAACGAGTTGGGAGACTTTAACACGCAAACGATACGCTTGAATAGATATCGGACAATATTATCTACGCTAATCGAAAAAAGAAGAAGAAGAGAAGAAGAAGTAGAAAAGGAAGAAAAAAGTAAAAAGAAAAAGAAGAAGGATGACGATGGACGATGATCGAAATTCACGGAACATCTCGTTAAATAGGAAGAAAAGAAATCGCAAGATCTCCGAGTGCATTTAACGGCGACACAATGGACGAAGCTGGCTATCCTTGCGAACTAACCGATTGTTTGGTACATTTTTCCCACAATGGACCAAGGAGAGAGACGAGGGTGCCTTTTGGCTCGCACGCCACCAAAAAAGGGGACCAGACTATCACCTTCCCCCTTCGCCGCCCTCCTTTCTTTCCTTCTCTCTCTCTCTCTCTCTCTCTCTCTCTCTCTCTCTCTCTCTCTTTTATTTTATCTTCCTCTCACTCTCACTTTTTCTCACAATCAGTATAATTTTGTTCTTCTCATTCTCTTTTTCCCTTTCCCTCACTCTTAAATTTATTCTTTCACTCGCACTCTTATTATCTGTCTTTCTTATTCTTTAATTCTCATACTATGATACTCTCTCTTTTTCTATTTCGATTGAGTCGATCGCCAATTGACTGACGTTATCGGTCCATCTTCGAGATTAGGAAGATTGGTCGGAGAAAGGCAGCCAAGAATATATACGCGTAGTCTCTTCTTGTGTGTGCCTTTTATTCCTGCGTGGTTCCAATACCTCCTGCGTGGATCGCCACGTAATTCGAAGCTACCGGGGAATAAGAGGGAGAAAAAGCCAAGAGATTTTCAATCCTCTTCCATCCCTCTCTCGCTCTTTCTTATTTCATTCTCCCTATGGCATTCACGTATTTTAACAAAAATACGATTACGCTTTACGAAGAAAGGAAAACGTCCGTTGCAGTTGTCATCTAGACGAATCGTATTCTCCGATCTTTTTCGATCGATTTTAAAACATTATTTCGACAAATAATAACGACAATGGGTAATACAATATATTCTACGCGTTTATCTTTATTAATTATTAAACATTTAAACATGATAAATGTAAGATAAGTTCAACTTTAAGATAATTATACGTATGTGTGATTAGATGAAAAAATTAAAAATCTGTTAAAAGAAAATATTATTAATACAAATAATATGACGATTGTTAATAAGATATTTAAT